>NC_063048.1:38100604-38447172 GCF_018812025.1 Megalobrama amblycephala | reverse complement strand
CCACACACCCATTTTGCTCTCTCACATCTGTTTTCAAGTGCTCAAGTCAGTTTTGCAACAGGAATATCGCAAAAAGAGTAGCAAAAGTCAAAGCGCCAGGAATTGAACTTATACTGCCAGATCTGAGAGGTTGTAAGCGCCGACTTGAAGCTGTACAGCGAAACTGAAGTAAAGTGCAAAAGTAAATATGTCACACACATTTGTGTCTGTCATTTTGTTTATGTGAATGCCATTTTACACATTTGTAACTATTAATCTGCAACTACAACTTCGTAACACGGGTGTTTTGATTGTTGTCTGTGTGTGCAAATCAAAACATTCAGCTTTTCACATCAGGGCTGTGAGTGTAAATTTCAATTTACAAATACAAATATTAATACGACAAGTTCTCACATTCAAATCAGCAACCTCTCGGGTTTTGCTACTGATTTACCTTCACACGTCACGAGCCGCAGGGTTAAATTTGGATTTGTCTGTGCATGTTTTTTTGACTCTTATAGATTGTATTCCCATTGCCATGCATTATATGACTGACAGACTGCAACAGTTGGAGTTAAAAATCATCTTTTGTGTTCTACTGAAGAAACAAAGTAACTTACATCTTGGATGCCCTGGGGGTAAGCAGATAAACATTAAATTTGCATTTTAGGGTGAACTATCCCTTTAATGTTATGAAGTGACGAGAATACTTTTTGTGGTGACAGTGTGCATTAAAAACTATGTTTCATTGCCATTTTTGGGGTGAAATATGATTTACGTTCTTAACAGGCAACAGGTTTTATGAGATTAAGACGACTTAAATTTATAATCCACAAATATATTTATGGCCGTGAGTTGAACTCTGTGTCAAACAGCAGGTGAGCATATGGACTGGCGTTGTGCTGCGTGGCTCCTGTTTGAGTCATTAATTAAGATATAAGCATTTCTGTCAGACCGTGAGTGTCTGTTTTTATGCATGCTGCTGCATTATTTCCGGTGCTGTCGCATCATGATCGTGTGCTGCGGTGGACAGTCTGCTAAATCTATAGTGACACTGTGTGTTAATTTTAGCAGCTGTGTTTGTCTAGAGGATCTTGAAACCTGTGACATTGATTTGGTCTTTTTGGAGTTTGAGTGAAAAACCTACAGGTGTTGCATCAGAAAACGGCAGACAGCTGCCCACAAAACAACTGATCTGAGATCAGACCAGCGGTTGCAGAAACTGCTGAGACTATAGTCTTACAAGTTAGTCATCCTTTTTTTTTTTTCAAGACTATTCATAACTTTTTTAAGTCAGTTACATAAAAATGTAGATTGGTCTAATTTGATACCGAAAAGTAAACAAAACAAATAATTCCCAGTGAAAATTCCCGTCCTAATTGTTTTAAAATTCTACAACATCATGTTTTGCTCAGAATGTTACATTTTTCATGTTAACATGAATCTGTGCAAGTATCATTCCCTGAAAACACCAAAATCAGTCCTATACTGCTCAAAAGTTATAAAGGTAAATCATCTAAACCTACTCATATTTGAACTTCTTTTCCTAATTTCACCACCAGGGTGACAAACAAATCTGCTCAACATCACAACACACATGCTGCTGGTGTGTTCGGCCCATACCTGCTGTTTGCAGTTACGTTTAATAGATATAATTGGATATGACTCTCATTAGGGCGTTTATGATGGGAGAGTGAAATAACTAAAGGCATCTGCTCTGCTCTGATCCGCGATGTGACAGTGGGATATGAACAGATGTTATACGTTGATTGAAGCCCAATTGATGAGTGTGTAACAGAGCATTACATCACTGTGTATGTGTGTGTTAATGAAAGCAAATGCTGATTTGTCACCTCTCACATTCTGTCCAGTAAACAGTGTTTCCCCTGATGTGTCCATGTCAGGAGGTCACAAACGCTGAACGCCACAGTTTATAGTGCACACTCTCTGCAAATTATAAATCAATATGTGCTTTCACGACTGATAAATATAGACCTGTGCAGTTGTGTCAAAAAATGTCAGGTGCATTAATAAAACTGACTGACCATGAATATTTCTAACACTATGTTTTGGGGCACCTATTGTATCTAGTAGTCGTCTTCTTCTTCTGCTCTTGAGTCTACGGCAGCCCATAGAACCAAATGGTAAAAAGTTGTGAAATTTGGCACACAGATAGAGGACAGTCTGAATATTAACCTCAGCAATTTTAGACTCTCTAACCCAATCCCTCTAGCGCCACCAACTGTACAAATTTGCACTCATGTTTAGAACTTTTGAACTGGGCTTGAAACAAAATTTGTCATGACAATTTCAAACATTTTGCTTAAAATCATCTCCAAATGTCTTACTCATTTCTGCAGTTGGTCTGACGCTCACTGCCTTGATTTTTAGTTTCAAGTTCTGCCCCTTGCAGCTATATTTTTCATTAAAAAAGATTTTGTCTATATGACAATGAGATTGTTTAGCTGTTGTTTCCTTGTGTAATTGTGACCCCGCTGTACTTTGTCTACTCCTACAGTACATTGGTATAAAAGAGTATATTTTACAAGAAAATACTATTTCAGTCTGTCTACTTCAAAATGTGTTGGCATTTCTTTGTAATTATTTGTGAAATTTACAAGCTATTTCTGATTGAAAATAGTTTCAAAGTAAATCCTACACCAAATGTATTTTTCAGCATAGAGTTAGAATAATTAATCAGCATCGTGAATGTTAACCTGTAATCCCAGCAGTCAATTATCATGTATTGTGATGCCGTCAAACGGCCTTTCATATGGAAACAAGATGCTTTAACCAAACTGCTTCGTGGGAGAAAAACAGGGAGAGTGTATATGGTTTCTTCTCTTCAGGGCTGTTCAAAACATCAAAGTACTTCTTAAGGACAGAGACGCATCTCTTATGGAAAACAGTGTTTCATTTGCATTACAAAGTGTCTCAGGAGAATCATATTTGTTCATTTGAACATGCACACTTTGCAATTCTGTTCACTTTTTTTAAAAGTTCTTTTTAGAATAATTTTTATATCACCTAGCAACCACTTGGAACACTCTTGGATTCTTTTGTAATTAAAGACTGGACGAGAAAAAAGCAAGAGTAGCAAGAAAAAAAAAAATCTTTGAAATTTACGGTAAATAACTGACAGCTGTGGTTGCCGTAAACCATAAATAATACGGTAGCAACATTTTAGGTTTTTTTACAGTAAAAAAATAATAATGTTAATATACCAACCTATACTAATATCTGTTTTGTACCTTTGTAATACACTGACAACCACCAATAACAGGAGCTGATGAAAAAGTCACTTGATGAATCAAAGCTCATCACAGGCAGCTTTTCCACATGAACATATAGAAGGTTTCATTCACACAAACACTAAAAACCATCATGGTAACACACATGACATTTAAAAAATGCAATAAACATTAATTTTACAACATCAGATGTAATATAAAACCATAATGTACATAACTGATTAGAAAAAAACTATGAAAAAAAAAAACAGTTATTTCAACGAAAATACATCAAATGTGAACACAGGGAATTGTGGGAATGTCAATTTACGTTTTTTTACTGTAAATTGTACACTGTAAAAAATGACTGTGATTTTAACAGTAAAAGACTGTAAAAATGCTGCGGTGAAAAACTTTCAATTGGTTTACAGAAAGTTTCCGTACTATATACGGTGAATAACTGTAATAGATCTAACGGTACATTTAATGTAATTTTACGGTAAAATACCGTTAAATTAACAGTTTTTGGAAGTGAAAAATAACAATTCATTGTAAAATTTACAGTGAAAAACCGTAAATTGACATTCCCACAATTCCCTGCGTGACACTTCACATTTGATATATTTCCGTTTAAATTACTCTGTTTCTTCTTAGTTTTTCTCATTTTGTTCTAATCAGTTATGTACATTAGGGTTTTATGTTACATCTAATGTTGTTAAATTAATGTTTATTGCATTTTTAAAATTTCATGCATGTTACCATGATGGTGTTTAGTGTGTGTGTGAATGACACTGTGTGCACCTTCTATATGTTAGTGTTGTCCTTCTCAGCTTGTGGAAAATCTGCTTGTGATGAACTTTGATTCATCATGTGACTCTCATCACCACTGTGTTTGGTGACTGTCAGTGTATTATAAAGGTACAAAACAGATATTAATACTTCATTAGGTTGGTAAATTAACATTATATCAGTTAATGAAATACGTTATTTTACCATAAATTTAACAGATTTTTTTTTTTTTTACGTTGCTACTGTATTTTTTACGGTAAAGTTCTGGCAACCACAGCTGCCGGTTTTTTACTGTAAATTTTACTGGAATTTTTTTTACATTGTACAATGACTTATTTTTTTCACTTCCAAAAACAGTATTTTAAATGTAAGGTTAGATCTGTTACAGTTATTTATCATATATAGTAAGTAAATTTACTGTTAAACAATTAACAGGTTTTTACTGTCACATTTTTACAGTCTTTTACTGTTAAATCATGATCATTTTTACAGTGCAGGGTTATTATAGTTAACTAAAATTAAAACCATAAAAACATTTCGCTACTTGAAAACAATAAACTTTAACTGAAATAAAATAAAATATTTTTTAAAAAAAACCTTAAACATTTTATTTCAGCAAGATGGCAAGGCAGCATTTCTTTAGTTTCATTTGCAATTTAGTACAATTTAGTTTAAATTGATGTACTAAATTAACAAAAACTGAAATAAAAGTTATACAGACATTAAAAAATTACTAACATTTGTCCTAAAACATAAGTCCTTAACTTGAACATCTGTAAATAATATTGTAGTAATGGTGGAGAATGTTAACCCTTTCTTTTCAGTTCTCTTTCATCAGCTGGTTCCAGAGTCACTGACCACACGGTGTAAAGATTGGTTTGCTGGCCGTCTGCTGAGCAGGTTCTTCAGGTCGGCCTGTAAAACACCACATGATGAGCAGTAGGTGCTGTTTTTGTGGTTTTAGTTAGAAATCAATGTTCATTAATCATGTCAGAAAGCCGCTGGCTGCAGTTCTGAGCGCAGGATCGCTGACCAGAACGCCACGTCATCTGACCCAGCACAGCGTTTGTGCACCACAGCACATCAAAACACACGGCCTGATTCCACATACACTGATACTGTTGATTCCATTCTGTTAGCCAGGATTTACTTTGGATTAGACACACAGAATAAGTCCAGCAGCTTTGCCAAGAATCAGTCAAAATGACAAAACGTTTGTGGTTATGTGCAAGATATTTGCACACATCCTGATTATTGCTTTCAGTATACAGTTTGGTCAAAATTGATTCAAAACCGACTCTATTTGCTTTCTTTATCACATGTTTGACTTAACCCTTTACAGGTTTCATTTGGTAACATTACTCAATTCAATTCTCTCGCTATTTTGATGGTGTCTGGGATGCTCAATGTTTACTCTTTTGGGGGAGATAAACCCATGAATGGCATACTAATAGTAGTCAATGAACAATAAGCTAGGTTAAAATAATGTATTTTAACATATAAAATCTTACATAGTTCACCTATAAAGTCATTGTCACTTAAACACAATTTGGTTGTGTTGAATCAATTGTCACATGATCTATACAACACTTTAAATGGATTATGCAAAAGGTCAGTCATTGTTTTATTTCTCAGTAAGATGAGCGTTAACAGCTTCAGCTCTGCTTGGCTGCCATATCCAGAGCGTTTAACAGCGTAATGCTAATTGAGGGTGGCGTGAGACTGTAAAAAGTGTAAATCTGCTAAATTGAGAGTCACATGGAGGGCAAAGTCATAACTGTTCACCTTGGAGTGAACACTGCTACTATTTCTGCAGTATGTAGCATGCACGTATACTTAATTGCATGTGAATTCTTTTTATGCACGGAATACCCATATGATTGGCTTAAGATTGTATGTGATATATCCCACAATGCAATGTGCTCTTGACTTTTCATTCATCTGGCACTTTTTATATATAATTAATATACAACTTTATTTCAAGGATTACATTAAACTTGCAATATAATTCAGTGATATTCCAACAGTATAGCATATACTGTTTGAAAAGTTACTTTTTGCATATTACATACTGTTTCACATACTATTTTTTTTTAATTAGTATGCACTGTTAAGTGTATACTGTGTGCAGTATGCAAGTATCATCACCACATTTAAAGCACACAGATGCAAACCCGCCACACAGGGTCTAATATGCTGACAGCCAAAAAATATAAAGGCTGAGGCGAGAACACTATATTATATCTGATAACGTCAATATTACATGTCAGGCTTTAAAAAATGGTTTGTAATAAATCAATGAGGATAAAAATAATAAGTGTGCTCTGCTCCTTCAAAATACCTCTGCCTGGATTTTGTCATGTTCACCATTTTTCCGGTGTCATTAAAGCCAGAGTGGAGAGCAGTTAAAAAGCTCTTTGCATTTATTTTGACACAAAGGCAGATGGTATTACTGATTCCAGAACAAAGCCGACTTTATTGGAGATTGCTTTATAAAAAGGCGACATACATTGCAGAACTGCAGCAAAAATGCAAAGAGGAAATAGCCTTGACATGATGAAAGACCTGAAGAGAAAAAAGCAAAAATAGTTGAAAACAAATGTGATACATAAGATAAAGAAAATATCATCAATTCATTTACACAGACAGGGTAATTCACTCTTGACAGGGTTGTTATAGTTACACTGGCTGTCAAAAGTTTGGAATAATTATGATCACAGGAGTACTCTAGCATACATATGGTCTCAATGATAATATGCATGGACTAAATGACACAAAATTCCAATTTTGATTTGCCAGGGTCTTTAAATACTTAGATTAAAGTGAAATTAAGTTGGACACCCCCTAGTGGCGACCTGCTGCTTTCATCAAATCCAGCCTCCAGCTAATATGGTCATATTCATCTTTTCAATCAAATCCAGTCTCAGGCAATGAAAGTTATGAGCTTTCTGCTGATTTCAACATCATTGGCAATTACTGTATGGCATGCCTGTGAAATATGGCATCTAATGGTAGGATTTTAAAAGAAGCCTGGTCGTGTTCAACAAGTGTGTGCGTGTGTGATTTCTGAGAGGTCAGCGGCACTGGGAAATAAGAGAAATGTAAAAATGGCCCTCCACGGAAAACATTATTATGCAATTTCAATTAAAGAGCGAGTCTTCGAACACCCATTATTTCAGACCTCCAGGAACAGAGTAATGATGAAGAAATTAAAGTGCAGTATTAATGACTCCAGAACAAGGATATGCAAACGAGCTCTTGTTATTGCTCAAGTGACACTCTTCCTCACGGCAACAGTGGCGCTTTCATTTCTGCTGCATGTATTTATTTGACCAGGTCCTCGGGCAAGAAAATCTGTGAGGATTTTGAGATTATATATTACATATTTTGGTTCGTAGATAGGTTTGTTTAAGAGAGCTGGTGATACTGTTACATATCCACGGCTTTTGATGGATACCTGGAGAGCAATATCAATTAGCATTCCCATTCATCTTAATAGCAGTTACATAAGGATGTGCTGGTTTTAAGGCTGAATGGGGAAGAATTGTGTAGTTACAGTATTTAGCAGCAGGGACTAATTGCCGAAGATAACCGCCAAACCACAGATCAGAGACATAGTGATAAAATATTCTAGCTACGTATCATTGTAAATACTTCTTATTTCCTTTTAATTCTGTATATATATATATATATATATATATATATATATATATATATATATATGATAAAAATATTTTTAATTTAACATGTATATTATTATGATTCATTATTTATTTATTTACAAATATATGCATATATATATAGTATATAATTAAAAAAGCATATTAATATATAAATTAAATAAAAATATATATATATGTATATGGCATATATATATATATATATATATATATATATATATATATATATATATATATAGATAGATATATATATGCTTTTATAAATTATATACTGTATATAGTTTTTAACATGTATATAATTAATCATAATAATATACATGTTCAATAAAAAATTACCTATAATATATTAATTAATAATATACATGTTAAATTTTAAAAAATATATGATCAATAATTAATCATTATATATATATATATATTAATTTATTATGTAATATATATGCTTTTATAAATTTATACTGTATGTATTTTTTATTTAAAATGTATATAATTAATCATAATAATATATGTTAAAATACAAAAAAAAACATATATATATATATATATATATTATTGTGATTATTTATTTATGAATATATACATATATAGAGTATATAATTTATGAAAGTGTATATATTATATATAATAAATTAATGAATCATAATAAGATGTATACATGTTAATAAATTAATAAATAATTTATTATCCATATATAATATTACTTCATAATATTATTATTTATTCATGAATATATGCATATATATACTATATAATTTATAAAAACATTTATATTCATAACTTAATCATAATAGTGCACATACATGTTAATAAATTTATGTATATACTGTATATAAATAATTATTTACACACACACACACACACACACACACACACACACACACATATATATAATGGTTGAGAACGAGCTGTGAATAACGGCTTCATTTACACTGGAAAAATATTTTACTTTCATTCTGTTGAGCATGTGACCGATAAATTAATAAGAGAAGTCATATTCACACACACAGAACAGCACTCACACCTGAAGGGCAGAGCAGGAATGAATGATTCTCACATAGACAAATATGAGATGAAGTGATGCTCAGACATTCAGAGATACTTTATTATGTTTCATAAATGGCTTGTAAAGAAGAATGTTTGTCATTCTCACAGTGTAAAAGGTTAATGTCCTATAAAACACATAATGAAAGACCTTCAGCATTTAGACATGGAACTGCTGTTATGCACCGTGACATTAACCATATCGTAAAAATGAGAAAATGAATTCATTTCAGGAAAGGTTGATGGGCTGTTAATTCATCATCAGATGTGATTCCCAGCTTGATGACATTTCCAGCGGTTTAATGGTTTAACACATAGGCTACAGTTTGTTATTAATTGAAACTGATCAATGCATGTGATTTATTGTAATAATTACACTTAATATCAACATTTTTCACTATTTAAATGTAAAAAAAGAGCTCTGCATTTGTAGGCTACATTTTCTAGTGAACAGTTAAAATGTGTGTGTGTGTGTGTGTGTGTGTGTGTGTGTGTGTGTGTGTGTGTGTGTGTGTGTGTGTGTGTGTGTGAAGGTAACTGCTGGTTTCTGGCATCGGTTGGAGCTCTTACATTCTCAAAAACGAATTATGAAGCAGGTTATCCAGGATGATCAAAATTTCTCTGTGGATTATGCAGGAATATTTCACTTTAAGGTAAATGTCGAAACCATTTTTGGCTGAACAATTCCTTTAAGAATTGAAGCTTCTGTATATGTTTAATAATAGCTTAACCTCTAACATGTTTTGTTTTCAGTTCTGGAGATTTGGATCATGGGTGGATGTGGTTGTCGATGACAAACTACCAACTATTGACGGCCAACTCATCTTTGTTCGGTCTAAAAGACCAAATGAATTCTGGCCTGCTTTGTTAGAGAAAGCTTATGCTAAGTATGTTTCAGTTTAATAAAAGACTGTTTTATATTCTGGAAATTGTGTCTTGAACATTGTCTATATCTTTTCCAGAGTGTGTGGCTCTTATGCGGATATGGACGCAGGAAGCATATCAGAAGCTATCATGGACTTCACTGGTGGACCACACATGACCATTAAACTGAGTGAAGCATCAGACAAGCTGTGGGACGCCATGAGACGAGCCAGCCAATCAGAATCCCTGATGGGATGTGGCACTCCTGGAGGGGTAAAGACTGTGATCCTGAACCTGTAGTCTTTGTGGTATTTTTGTTTACTTGACAGGGTGTACTTTCACAGCTGTAGCAAAAGTAATTGCTACTTTTAATCGCTAAGTGTCACTCTAACCTTAGACTTTCATTAAATGGAAGGTGAACGCGTTAAAGCTTCTAGGGTGCTTCTCAAATGGAAGGCTGCAAGTTAGGCCCCGTCCCAAATGGCTCCCTAAATACTCGCGGTCTTCCTATTAATCCGCACTTTTATGATGTAACGCCGCTTTGACTGTTGGAAAGAAGTCTTCTGCGGACTTTAAAATTAGTTTAGAATTAGCATTTTTAAAATTAGACTCAAATGAATACATTTCAAAGTAACATTTAATAACCAGAAATGCAATACTTGCTTATACCGACAGATGAACTTGCACCTGTTTGATTGGTTGCACACTTTCAACCACAAGATTTTTATCCTGCCTTTAAAAAGTAGTTAAGCCTTTTGCTGTTCCAACTATTAAATAGTTGTATTTTATTATTTGCATTTAGCATCGTTTTTTCTGCATTCAGAACAGACTAGTGACCTACTGTCATGTATAGCACAGAGACGAGAAGGTTAGATCCATGTGCAGCTTTAATGGGGTAATCCAGAAACGTAATCCAACAGGCAAGGGTCAAAATCCACAGAAACAGTCCATACAAAAACGAGAAAAAACACAAGGAAAACCAAAACATAAAAACCAGAAACTATACATGAAAACACCATAACAAAAGCAGAAACAACCCAGGAATAAATAGACAGACACTAATGAATTAACACAAAACAGCTGGGTGCAATGAAACAGGATAATGAGTCCGGGAAGTGTGTTATGGGAAATCAAGTCCAAAAGAAAACAAGAGTCCGGGTTGGAGTGCCCTCTAGTGGCCGAATAGGGCACTCCCACTAGTGATCATGACACCTACCTGTAAAGAAGCAGTCATACAATATGTAATGTACAATTCATAGGCCTACAGAAGTCATAAAATCATTTTGTTCCTTTTAGCAAGCAGGTCTGCTGCAAAATAATGTGTTACCCAATGGCCTTGTGGAAATGCATGCGTACGCGGTCACAGGAGTTGCAGAGGTGAGAACTTCTTATAAAACATTCTGTTGCATCTTGCAGTTTCAAAGTGTTTAGTATCAGTAAGCTGATAAATACAGTATCACAGGTTGTATGTAGAGGTCGTCCAGTGAAGCTGGTGAGGATCTTTAACCCTTGGGGTCAAGGAGAGTGGAACAGGGACTGGAGCGACAGGTGACCCACATTTCTATATTCCTACATATCTCTACATCAATTAGGCATCTGATATCTTGTTAATCTGGTCTCTTTAGATCCCCTTTGTGGGAATTTGTACGTCCCGAGGACCAAAAATACAACGTTGTGCTCGACAATGGAGAATTCTGGTGAGCAGAACTAAGAATGTTTTTAATATCAATGCTTTATATCTCTTGCTTTTTATATATGTACTCTATGTAATTGCACATTATTTTATAGCCAGTTTTCTGTCTCTGCAGGATGTCAATGGAGGATTTCTGCAGGAACTTTTCAGATTTGGATATATGTTGTTCGGATGTGAACTTTCTTGCTGGATCTTACTCTTCAGCCTGGAAAACTGAAGTGCACAAAGGCCAGTGGGTGATTGGAACAACAGCTGGCGGTTGTTCAAATGACCTAGGTAAACTAACTCATTAGGGGTTCAAGCGTGTAGCGCTGAAACCCTGTTGTAATTGTTACATTTTCCAAGGATCCAAACCATAAGTCATAGAGACTTGAAACTTTGAGGGCTGGTAGTACTCACACTGTCTACAACTTCACCAAGGCTCGCCCCGATCGACCTGAGGGGGGCACCACAGCAGTGAAATATGAAATCGCTCATTACTCCTAAACCGTTAAGCGTACTTTGGGCTATATCGTTGGAATCCTTGAATTTGGGGTATTTTGGATATTTTGAAAAACCTACTTTTGAGAACGGTTTTTGGCTCAAAAACCAGAGCAGCAAGATTCTCTGGAGCCTGATTGTCAATAATTATCAAAAAAAAGTTTAAATTTTGATGAATGGTCTCTAAGGGCCACCAAAACGTTTGAAGTGGGCAGAGCCACTTTTACAAAAATGGCTATAACTCATGAATGGAATGAGATATTTTCACCAAACTTGGAACACGTGTGTATGGGCTCAATCTTTGGTCACATGAAAAAAAAAAAAAAAAAAAAATGTGGCGACTTGCCACTTGTTGGTGCTATAACTGGAAAAAATCTTAAAAATGGCTATTATTGCTATGCAAACCCTGTCTGACTGACTTGAAAATTGGCATGCAATATCTTTGTCCAAGGTGCCAAGACTGCCTTTGAGGACATTCGCGTATCTCGATAAATGCGTCCACCATTGGCCAATGAAGTTTGAGCAGCTATCAGACAGGGTTAACGGAGGTCGATCGGAATGAAACTTACTTGGCCTGTTTGACTCAAGGCCCTAGAGGCCTGTGAGAATTTTTGAAAGAAATCGGCCTCTAGGTGGCAACAAATAGTTTTACGCATTTATGAGAGTTTCACACATACACACAATATTCATATCATTTAATAGATCTCCTCATGCTGAACAACTTTGCCTCAAGAACCACTGCTGTCAATCAAATTGTTCATTAAATATTTGCGGTTATGTAAAAAAAAAACCTACTTTTACTAGTCCTAAGTTTTTCGCTCAACCTCAATAAATCCAATCAAGTCAAGTCAAGTTATTTTTTCTATAGTTGGTGTCATGCACAGCATCACTCGAATGTTAAAGAGTAAAAATAAGTCTTTAAACTGGTTTTAAAAACATCCAGTGATGGAGAGGCCCTGATACACAAAGGTAGACAGTTCCAGAGCTTTGGGGCGGCTACAGAGAAAGCTCAATCATCTTTTGATTTGCAACGAGAACGAGGGACAGATAAAAGTAACTGATCACAAGATCTTAATGACCTAACAACTGTGTATGGCTTAATAAAATCAGAAATATAATCCGGGGCCAAGTTGTGCAATGCTTTGTATGCAAAAAGAAGGATCTTAAAATACTCCAATGCAGTACTGGACTCTCTAGGTCAATAATTATAAAAAGAAAATGTTGAACTTTACCCTTTTGGTAGCTAAAACAGGGTCATTTAGAAAATGGGCGTGGTCAAATGTACAAATAAGCCTAAACGTAAACTCAGAACGTCACAAAACTAGGTGAGCACATGTGACATATGGCTCTAAACAAGCATGCAGACTTTTATGGAGTTAGGACGATAACTGGTGCTATAACAGTTAAAAAGCATTAAAAAACATATATTTCCTCCTTAGTAAAGTGCCTGTATTGGCTGTAAGTGGTCATTTACACCTCTGATCTAGTTTGTTACGGGCTTGTTGAATGAATCACAATACTTTTTTACACATGTGCTTAAAGGCCTTAAAGCAATTGAACCCCCCGATAATTGCTGCTCGCAGCTATATTATTATATTATACGTACTACAACTATTTTTACTGATACTGTTTAAGCATTTTACAAACAGCAATTGCACTAACATAGTGTTTATATTACAGCTTTGTCTTTGTTGAAATATCTTAGCCTGGTGAACAGATTCAGAAGTGTCTCCTTTTTTTTGCATTCGTAGAGAGTTTTTCAAAAAATCCCCAGTTTCGTGTGACTCTAAAGCAGACTGTTGAAGACCCAAGAGATGAAAGCTCTCCAAATCTCCTCGTGTCTCTCATTCAGAAATCTCACAAGAGAAACAGGCACTTGGCAACCAATTTCCATATTGGCTTTAAAATTTATAAGGTTTGTAAAAAAGCATTTTAAAAACTTGTAATGTCTATTTTAAGTTTGCAAAAGAACTTCATTTGAATATAATACTGAGTATTTGAACGTTTATATTTGTTTTCTGTAACTCTTGCAGGTGCCAGCTCATGTACGTATTGACCATGTTCCTGATACATTTAGTTGAATTTTGAGTTTGTTTTGCAAGGACAATGAATGAATGTTTTTGCTTATTCACCAGTTAAAGGACCGAAAGGAAAAATTCCCTGGCTCTTTCTTCAAAACCAATCCTGTTGGAAAAACCAAATCCTACATCAATGCTCGGGAAATCATGGAGTTTTTCAGATTCAAAGCAGGCGACTACCTCATCGTTCCTTCGACTTTCCAGCCAAATGAAGCTTCATCCTTCCTTCTGACAGTCTATTCAAAGACAGAAGCCGTCATTGAGTAAGCCTTCGCATTATTAACATTAAGTGATGGGCTGATTGAGATGATGCTCAAACAAACATGTTTATGATGCCTCTGCTTATTAAACTGGGAAGCGAGAAACCATTTGAAAATAAAATCACACACAGCTGTTTTAAAGTTTTTAGTAGTCTAATATAATGTAATGTTGGACTACAAAGATTTTGATTTTGTGTCTTCAGAGACTCTTCTGGATATGGCATGATAAGAACAAAGGTATATCATATATTTGTGTGTGTGTGTGTGTATATGTGTGTGTTGTACATATATGTGTTCTGAAAGTATAAATATTTCTCTCAGATGATTCCCAGGGATAATGATGATTCCTTCCAGCTCTTTCTACAATATGCAGATAAGGTACAGCAGTTCTGGATTATGAGAGAATGTGAATGATTATGATATTTACTGAAAATTTTTTGATCTGTTATCTGATAATTGTCTGTTTCTGTAAGTACGGAGAGGTGGACGCTGAGCAGCTTCAGAGACTTCTGAATGAGAATCTTTATGCAGGTGATGTTTCATCCTTCCAGAGAAAAGTCACAATCAGCTTATAATTTAAAGCACATATTCCTGTTTTGCTTCCATTTATCTGTGATTCTGCATGTTTTTTGTCTGATCTCTCAGGACATTCACAGAAAACGAAAGGATTCAGCTTGGATTTGTGTAAGAGCATGGTGGCTCTGATGGATGTATCCTCTACTATGAAGGATCAGAGGGAGAAAAGGCTTTCAGACACTTGTGCTTGTCATTTGCCATTTGTGAATTCTGGAACAAAAAATCTAATTTATCACATTTCACTGTTTCATGATGCTCTTTAACACAACAATACAGCTCAGTGTCACTGGAACGCTCAGTGAATTTGAATGCCTCCGTTTGTGGAAAAGAGCCATTTTTCTAAAGGTAATGATCCACAAATTTCTAAATAATTTTCTCATTAAATTTTCTACATTATTGGTTGCAATTGCTCTGTTCTCTGGTCTGTTTCTCAGAATATTTTCTATGACATGGATGTTTCTCACACTGGAAGTCTGTCCCTGAATGAACTCCAAAATGCTCTTAAATTTACAGGTAACTTTATTTTCTCTTAAGACTGACTTCAACTGTTCATGTTCTCAACTGATCTTAAAGTCATATACTTTCATATACTGTCATATAATGTAATGATGTTCCAGCACCATATATTTACCTATCATACAAACCATCAGAATGAACTTGCTAATATGTTTGATTTCTCAAGGGTTTATATTGAGTGACAGTATGCTGAATCTCATGGCTCTCCGATATGGTGACTCCAGCGGTGAAATTACTCTAGAAAACTTTGTTGTCCTCGTACTGCGCATGGACGGCATGGCCAGTGAGTCTGAAACTTTAGTTGGACATTTGTTTAATGTTTTTTAAATGTTGCTACTTGTTTTAGAACGTTCAGGGAACATTCAAAAGTAACATTCCCATAATGTTTGCAAAAATGGAATGTTCCCTTAAAGGGATAGTTCACCCAAAAATAAAAATTCTGTCATCATTTACTCACCTTCAAGTTGTCCTAAACCTGTATGAGTTTCTTTCTTCTGTTGGGCACAAAAGAAAATATTTTGAAGAATGTGGGTAACTAAGAGTTTCTGATCCCCATTGGCTTTCAAAGTATTTTTTTTTTTTTCATACTATTCTTCAAAATATCTTGTTTTGTGCCCAACAAAAGAAAGGAAGGTTTAAAACAACTTGAGGGTGAATAAATGAGGACAGACTTTTTGGGTTAAAGATATAAAAGTTAAATGGTCTTAAAACTTGGTAATAGGTATTTAAACTAATTAATAAGAAAATATTGGATTGAACACAACAAGGTGCCTAAAGAAGGGGGGGGGGGGGGGGGTATAAGATAAGAAATAAATTAATTTAATAAGTTATGGATTTTTCATAGATGCATTATTTTCAAGATAATGCAATGACAGCATAACATCCACACCTAACCTCTGTAGTGCATGATATTGTTGTCTGGATGATTGATGTTAATCATTGCTGTCACTCACTGTATGTAAACTCATAATATTATTATCACCAGAAACATTCAAGAGACTCTCTGCTGGGGGGCCAAACATGATGCTGGGAGAAAATGAAGTAATGTTTTTATGCAAATATTTCATTCATCAGAATTCATAGTAAGATTAATAAAAATCATAATTTGTAACTCTGTTCTTGTAGTGGATGCATCTCACCCTGTACTCATGAGCCAGATGAGACAGAACATGGATCCTCGGCAGACTTCTCAGACCCATACAGCTATAAAATACACAAATCTAAGACTTAAATTCTGCAACTTTATTTTCATACTTGATACATTTTGCATAATGGGGGCTTGTTAAAGGGATAGTTCACCCAAAAATGAAAATTTGATGTTTATCTGCTTACCCCCAGGGCATCCAAGATGTAGGTGACTTTGTTTCTTCAGTAGAACACAAATGATGATTTTTAACTCCAACCGTTGCCGTCTGTCAGTTGTATAATGCATTGAAACGGTAACACCATCTATGAGAATAAAAAAACATGCACAGACAAATCCAAATTAAACCCTGCGGCTCGTGACGACACATTGATGTCCTAAGACACGAAACGATCGGTTTGTGCGAGAGCAGTTTGTCCGTTTAGGGCTACTGTAGAAACATGCCGGCGTAAAATGGCGACTTAACATGGAGGTCTTTATACACCACTGAAAACATAGTTATGTATATTATATTGCATTTCTGTCAATAGATACTCCTAAAATTTACACATTGCACCTTTACATATAGAATTAATTGTGTGGAAAGTTGAGATAGTTTAAAGTCGGCATCAAACAGAAGTTGCACTACTCTTTTCTATTATGATGTATGCTATCTGTATATCCGAGTGAAACGGCTTCTGGAACAAGAACACATGTAGGGCGGGGCTTGATTTTGTCTGTGGGGAGTTGATTGGATGGTTGTGGTTTTCTATTGGTGGATCTCATGTGAGTGACAGGTTGCCCCGCCCTCATCATCAGAGAAGAGATGTTACCACAAGAGTGAGGGGAAGTTATTCTGATTCAAGATTACAAGGAACATGAATTTAAAACAATGATGTGCACAGATAAGTCATTTACTGTATAATAAACACTGCAATATTTAATAAACTAATTCCACACCAAGCTCCGATGGCAACAGATGGAACCAGAAGTTGCACTAGTCTTTTCTTCTCTATTTTGATGTATATCTGTATATCAGAGTGAAACGGCTTCCGGAACAAGAACACATGTAGGGCGGGGCTTGATTTTGTCTGTGGGGAGTTGATTGGATGGTTGTAGTTTGCTATTGGTGGATCTTATGTGAGTGACAGGTTGCCCCGCCCTCGTCACCAGAGAAGAGATGTTGCCACAAGAGTGAGGGGAAGTTATTCTGATTCAAGATTACAAGGAACATGAATTTAAAACAATGATGTGCACAGATAAGTCATTTACTGTATAATAAACACTGCAATATTTCATATACTAATTCCATTTTGATTTCATTGTGACACTAATCTAGTTTGGCTTTTGAACTTGAATCACACCTTTTGACAAGATGGATAAACCTCACATTGTTTGCAAACCTTATGCTCTGTGCACTATGATTTTTACAACCATTAAAATCAATAATTATATCTCCGCATTTACAGTGTCATTATGCTTATAAAGTATGTTTTGGACATTTAAAGGCATAGTTCAATGATGAAAGGTGAACTATCAGTGAGTTTTGGACTGAATCCTTCCACAGTAAAAGACTTGACTCATTACATACCATGACATTTGCATATTTAAATATTGACCTGAGAGCCATAAAGTTGCACAACACCTGGAAGAGCAGGCGGAGTCTGACTTTAAAAGGCTTCTCCTCAGTTTTCCTCTTGCTCTTTGCTTAGGAAAGGACAGAATAATCTTCCAGCCACAGTAAGAGACAAAAGGTATGTTTTTAATCATGTCATGTTGTTATCATTTATCATTATCAGTTTTGACATGGAATATTCATGCATGAGAAAGAAACTGACATGCAAATGAAATAGTTTTAGTTCCGTCATGCATTTTTTTTTTTTTTTTAAAAAGGTTCAATAAAGGTTGATCTAATCTAAATCTAGTCAATTGAACTGTAAAAACTAAGTAAACAGGTTTGTTGCTGCTTTCTGTTCAACAGATCTGATCCACAATGCCAGCACCTGGTGTGTGTTTAAACATTTTGTCAGAGCGTAATGTCAAAGATGGACTGGGAACTCCCGACAAACCAGAAAGCTTCCTGGATCAGGACTTCCACTGGCTCAAGCAGTTCTGCCTAAAGGAAAAACTGAGGTTTATAGACAACTTGTTCCCTCCAGAGATGAAATCAATTGGTTTTGGTCCTCTGAAGAGTGAAGAGCTCTGGAGAGTAGTGTGGAAACGACCACATGTACGTGAGCATCTGCTGACACAAACACAATTCATTCAGCTGATTAAATAGCAGAAACTCTCAGAAATTAACCTGCTGATCATAATAGTCTTACATAAATGTGAATGCTAATGCAAATTATGAAGGTTTTCATTGACCGGCATGATGCCTAGGTCATGTTGACTTTAAGGCGTGTGTGGTAGTAAAGTCTACTGTCCACAACAAATGAACTGCAAAGTCATGCATGCTTTACTGTTTACTGTAGTTTATTCTATGGCATTTTCAGAAGAGCTTGATTAGGTTGGTCTACTGTTGTTACTTGATAGTGATTTGCACCCTTGTGATTGTGTGTGATCTGCTGTAAAATGTGAAATAAATCATTTGTTTCCTTCAGGAACTGGTGCCAAACCCTGTTTACATTGTTCAAGGAACTTCAAGGTTTGACTTCATTCAGGGTAGATTAGGTAAGTCTGCTGTGCTGTACAAAATACATATTATGTGATTAAAAGCTACAAGTGTAGATTTGATGAGGGTCATACACAATTATGTGCCATTTAATATAAATAACAGCAATGTCCACACCACGCTTACAGTACATCCTTGAAGCTAATCAAAAAATGTGCATTTGAAAAATAAATCATAAACACATCAACGCAATGAGCTAAAGTAAAACCGAAACATATTATCATTTAGAGATGGTAAAAATTTCAAAGGTCGCAGTTCTCAACCAGTTAATAGATAAAGCGTCAGTGCAATAGAGCAATAAATCAATCAAACAGGTGTGTACAATATATAATAGATGAATGCAGTGTGAATATAGTGAATATAAACAGAAAGTGCAAAACACATTTTGAGGCGAATAGAAGTTAAACTTCAAACTAAATGAGTCATTAGGTCAAATGAAAAAGTTACTTGAAGTGGAGAGATAAAAAAAAAAAAAAAAAAAGCAATGAAAACAAATACAGAATATGCAGCTTTTTTCCACTTTATGGAGTTCTAGTGTTTTTGATAGAAGATGACAACCGACTAGTGAAACAATTGTGTGTGTGTGTGTGTGTGTGTGTGTGTGTGTGTGTGTGTGTGTGTGTGTGTGTGTGTGTGAAGGCAACTGCTGGTTTCTGGCATCGGTTGGAGCTCTTACATTTCAAAAACGAATTATGAAGCAGGTTATCCAGGATGATCAAAATTTCTCTGTGGATTATGCAGGAATATTTCACTTTAAGGTAAATGTGGAAACCATTTTTGGCTGAACAATTCCTTTAAGAATTGAAGCTTTTATATGTTTAATAATAACTAATCTCTCATCTTTTGTTTTCAGTTCTGGAGATTTGGATCATGGGTGGATGTGGTTGTCGATGACAAACTACCAACTATTGACGGCCAACTCATTTTTGTTCGGTCTAAAACGCCAAATGAATTCTGGCCTGCTTTGTTAGAGAAAGCTTATGCTAAGTATGTTTCAGTTTAATAACAGACTGTTTTATATTGTACTATAATTTATTGCTTCATGGGTTGAGCAGTTCTTCACTCATAAATAATTTAAATAAACAATCTTCAATGTGATTATCATATACTTTCTGCTTCAAATATTGTAATATGTCCATCAGATCTGGTTAGTTTGATTCATGGATCAGAAGTCTTATTTTTTTTAAAATGCACAGAAATAATAAATGGGAAAAATACTTATGGAAATGGTGTCTTGATCATTGTCTTTAACTTTTCCAGAGTGTGCGGCTCTTATGCGGATATGGATGCAGGAAACATATCAGAAGCTATCATGGACTTCACTGGTGGACCACACATGACCATTAAACTGAGTGAAGCATCAGACAAGCTGTGGGACACCATGAGACGAGCCAGCCAATCAGAATCCCTGATGGGATGTGGCACTCCTGGAGGGGTAAAGATTGAGCCTTTAATATTATCCTATTATAAAGCAATTTTAAAAAATATATATATACTTTATTATTATTATTATTATTATTATTATCATGCTCGCTGCAAGTAAACAATTATTCAGTGTAGTCTGGGACATATTTATGCTACTTAAAATAGTTGTATTCATATTTTCTGAGTGATGAGGGCAACTTCTACTCTTGTAATTTCTACTCTTGACCGCTAAGTGTCGCTATAACCTTAGATTTTCAGAAGACAGAAGCTGAATGTGTCAACAGTCTCCTTAAAAATACTAACAATATCAAAGTCAACAGAATTGATTGTTGATAATCACAGAAGCAAATTAAGTAACCAGTTATTATATTTGTTTAAAAATATATATATGCTTGAATGTAATAACTAGAAATGTCATAGCTTTTGATATCCTGCATTGAGAACAGACCAGCGACCCACCTGCAACAAAGAATAGTCATGATCACATGAAGTCCTAAAATCACTTTGTTCCTTTTAGCAAGCAGGTCTGCTGCAAAATAATGTGTTACCCAATGGCCTTGTGGAAATGCATGCGTACGCGGTCACAGGAGTAGCAGAGGTGAGAACTTCTTATATACTTCTTATGTAAGACTAATTCAGACTAATGTGGTTTACAGTTTTACATTAATTTTGCATTTAGCAGACGCTTCTATCCAAAGCGACTTACATAAGAGGAGCAAAAGCAATTCCTCAAAAAGCAAACAATATTCATAACATACTGTACCATGCCAGATATATTAGACAACAAGTTTTGAAGCGTTTAGTATCAGTAAGTTAAGCTTTTTCCTGTGATCTTATGAGATGTTCACTCACAGGTTGTATGTAGAGGTCGTCCAGTGAAGCTGGTGAGGATCTTTAACCCTTGGGGTCAAGGAGAGTGGAACAGGGACTGGAGCGACAGGTGACCCACATTTCTATATAATTCCTACATATCTCTACATCAATTAGGTGTCTGATATCTTGTTAATCTGGTCTCTTTAGATCCCCTTTGTGGGAACTTGTACGTCCTGAGGACCAAAAATACAAAGTTGTGCTCGACAATGGAGAATTCTGGTGAGCAGAACTATGTACAGTATACAAAGGGCCAAATGTTTGTCTTTAAAGTTATTTTAAATCAGTGTTTTTATCTCTTAATTTTATTTAGTATATTCCACAACCACAGTTCCATATCACTATTTTATAGCCAGTATTCTGTCTCTGCAGGATGTCAATGGAGGATTTCTGCAAGAATTTTTCAGATTTGGATATTTGTTGCTCGGATGTGAACGTTCTTGCTGGATCTCATTCTTCATCCTGGAAAATTGAAGTGCACAAAGGCCAGTGGGTGACTGGAACAACAGCTGGTGGTTGTTTAAATGACCTAGGTAAACTAACTCATATTATTCTTACGACAGCTATTTTTATTATGACTATGACTACTACTATCTTGTTAAGCATAATGATGCAAATCATGTCAGAATGTAGGGCCAGTGTAGGACCAGGACTGAGAATTAATTTGTGTATGTCTTTGTTGAAATGTTGGTTTTGATTGGTTGACAACAGTGTTGAAAGTAAAAAAAAAATGCTTTATTTTGAGACAGACATCACTGGAAGTAATGATAAATACAAAGTTCTGTCATGAAATTCTAGATGGTGCAGGTCATTAACTTGAAATCTGCTTGCAATCACATCGTTCTCTATAGGGCACAGCTGATTGGTCCCTGCTATATCAGTAGCCAATGAGCTCGCGTGGTCAAACTCCAAATACTTTGCTGTAGAAGTTGTAGCACGCTTTCAGAAACTCTCCACCTTCCCCATTTCCACCTCTATAGATTCATGTAGTTCATGTATGCTATATTGTATGGCAGCAGCATGTCTTACTTGCTCACAGCAGAGTGTCGTGTATGTACTGGCAGTTCTGTCATGTAGCAAGTCCTGTACTTGCTCTGCAGCAGCAGCAATAACCAACAGCAGCAACAATAGCAGCAGCAGCAGCAATAACAGCAACAGCAGCAGTAATAACAACAGCAGCAGCAGCAATAACCAATAGCAGCAGCAATAAACAAACAGCAGCAGCAGCAGCAGCAATAACCAACAGCAGCAGTAATAACAACAGCAGCAGCAATAACCAATAGCAGCAGCAATAAACAAACAACAGCAGCAGCAATAACAGCAGGAACAGCAGCAATAACCAACAGCAGCAATAACCAACAGCAGCAATAAACAAACAGCAGCAGCAATAACAGCAGGAGCAGCAGCAATAACCAATAGCAGCAACAGTAGCAATAGCCAACAGCAGCAGCAACAATAACAGCAGCAGCAGCAGTAATAACAGAAGCAACAGCAATAACGAACAGCTGCAATAACCAATAGCAGCAGCAATAACAACAGCAGCAGCAGCAGCAGCAATAACCAACAGCAGCAGCAGCAATAACCAACAGCAACAGCAGCAATAACCAACAGCAGCAGCAGTAATAACAGCAGCAGCAATAACCAATAGCAGCAGCAATAAACAAACAGCAGCAGCAGCAGCAATAGCAGCAGCAGCAGCAATAACCAGCAGCAGCAGCAGCAGCAATAACCAATAGCAGCAACAATAAACAAACAACAGCAGCAGCAGCAGCAATAACAGCAACAGCAGCAATAACCAACAGCAGCAGTAATAACAGCAGCAGCAATAAACCAACAGCAGCAGCAATAACCAATAGCAGCAGCAATAAACAAACAGCAGCAGCAGCAATAACCAACAGCAGCAGCAGTAATAACAACAGCAGCAGCAATAACCAATAGCAGCAGCAGCAGCAATAAACAAACAGCAGCAGCAGCAGCAGCAGCAATAACAGCAACAGCAGCAATAACCAACAGCAGCAGCAGCAGCAGTAATAACAACATCAGCAGCAATAACCAATAGCAGCAGCAATAAACAAACAGCAGCAGCAGCAATAACAGCAACAGCAGCAATAACCAACAGCAGCAGCAGTAATAACAACAGCAGCAGCAATAACCAATAGCAGCAGCAATAAACAAACAACAGCAGCAGCAGCAATAACCAACATCAGCAGCAGTAATAACAGCAGCAGCAATAACAACAGCAGCAGCAGCAGCAATAACCAACATCAGCAGCAGTAATAACAGCAGCAGCAATAGCAACAGCAGCAATAGCCAACAGCAGCAGCAGCAGCAGCAGCAATAACAGCAACAGCACCAATAACCAACAGCAGCAGCAGCAGCAGTAATAACAACAGCAGCAGCAGCAATAACCAATAGCAGCAGCAATAAACAAACAACAGCAGCAGCAATAGCAACAGCAGCAATAACCAACAGCAGCAGCAGTAATAACAGCAGCAGCAATAGCAACAGCAGCAATAGCCAACAGCAGCAGCAGCAATAACAGCAACAGCAGCAATAACCAACAACAGCAGTAATAACAACAGCAGCAGCAGCAGCAATAACCAATAGCAGCAGCAATAAACAAACAGCAGCAGCAATAGCAACAGCAGCAATAACCAACAGCAGCAGCAGCTGCAGTAATAACAACATCAGCAGCAGCAATAACCAATAGCAGCAGCAATAACGAACAGCTGCAATAACCAATAGCAGCAGCAATAACAACAGCAGCAGCAGCAGCAATAACCAACAGCAGCAGCAGCAATAACAGCAACAGCAGCAATAACCAACAGCAGCAGCAGTAATAACAGCAGCAGCAATAACCAATAGAAGCAGCAATAAACAAACAGCAGCAGCAATAGCAACAGCAGCAATAACCAACAGCAGCAGCAGCTGCAGTAATAACAACATCAGCAGCAGCAATAACCAATAGCAGCAGCAATAACGAACAGCTGCAATAACCAATAGCAGCAGCAATAACAACAACAGCAGCAGCAGCAGCAATAACCAACAGCAGCAGCAGCAATAACAGCAACAGCAGCAATAACCAACAGCAGCAGCAGTAATAACAGCAGCAGCAATAACCAATAGCAGCAGCAATAAACAAACAGCAGCAGCAGCAATAGCAGCAGCAGCAGCAATAGCAGCAGCAGCAGCAATAACCAGCAGCAGCAGCAATAACCAATAGCAGCAACAATAAACAAACAGCAGCAGCAGCAGCAGCAGCAATAACAGCAACAGCAGCAATAACCAACAGCAGCAGTAATAACAGCAGCAGCAATAACCAATAGCAGCAGCAATAAACAAACAGCAGCAGCAATAACCAATAGCAGCAGCAATAAACAAACAACAGCAGCAGCAGCAGCAATAACCAACAGCAGCAGCAGTAATAACAACAGCAGCAGCAGTAATAACAACAGCAGCAGCAATAACCAATAGCAGCAGCAGCAGCAATAAACAAACAGCAGCAGCAGCAGCAATAACAGCAACAGCAGCAATAACCAACAGCAGCAGCAGCAGTAATAACAACATCAGCAGCAATAACCAATAGCAGCAGCAATAAACAAACAGCAGCAGCAGCAATAACAGCAACAGCAGCAATAACCAACAGCAGCAGCAGTAATAACAACAGCAGCAGCAATAACCAATAGCAGCAGCAATAAACAAACAACAGCAGCAGCAGCAATAACCAACAGCAGCAGCAGTAATAACAGCAGCAGCAATAGCAACAGCAGCAATAGCCAACAGCAGCAGCAGCAGCAGCAATAACAGCAACAGCAGCAATAACCAACAGCAGCAGCAGCAGCAGCAGTAATAACAACAGCAGCAGCAGCAATAACCAATAGCAGCAGCAATAAACAAACAACAGCAGCAGCAATAGCAACAGCAGCAATAACCAACAGCAGCAGCAGCAGTAATAACAGCAGCAGCAATAGCAACAGCAGCAATAGCCAACAGCAGCAGCAGCAGCAATAACAGCAACAGCAGCAATAACCAACAGCAGCAGCAATAACAGCAACAGCAGCAATAACCAACAGCAGCAGCAGTAATAACAGCAGCAGCAGCAATAACCAATAGCAGCAGCAATAAACAAACAGCAGCAGCAGCAATAACCAACAGCAGCAGCAGTAATAACAACAGCAGCAGCAATAACCAATAGCAGCAGCAATAAACAAACAGCAGCAGCAGCAGCAATAACCAACAGCAGCAGCAATAACAGCAACAGCAGCAATAACCAACAGCAGCAGCAGTAATAACAGCAGCAGCAATAACCAATAGCAGCAGCAATAGCAGCAGCAGTAATAACAACAGCAGCAGCAATAACCAATAGCAGCAGCAATAAACAAACAGCAGCAGCAGCAGCAGCAGCAGCAATAACAGCAACAGCAGCAATAACCAACAGCAGCAGCAGTAATAACAACAGCAGCAGCAATAACAGCAACCGCAGCAATAACCAACAGCAGCAGCAGTAATAACAACAGCAGCAGCAATAACAGCAACAGCAGCAATAACCAACAGCAGCAGTAATAACAACAGCAGCAGCAATAACCAATAGCAGCAGCAATAAACAAACAGCAGCAGCAGCAATAACCAACAGCAGCAGCAGTAATAACAACAGCAGCAGCAATAACAGCAACAGCAGCAATAACCAACAGCAGCAGCAATAACCAATAGCAGCAGCAGCAATAACAACAGCAGCAGCAATAACAGCAACAGCAGCAATAACCAACAGCAGCAGTAATAACAACAGCAGCAGCAATAACAGCAACAGCAGCAATAACCAACAGCAGCAGTAATAACAACAGCAGCAGCAATAACCAATAGCAGCAGCAATAAACAAACAGCAGCAGCAGCAATAACCAACAGCAGCAGCAGTAATAACAACAGCAGCAGCAATAACAGCAACAGCAGCAATAACCAACAGCAGCAGCAATAACCAATAGCAGCAGCAATAAACAAACAGCAGCAGCAATAACAGCAGCAGCATAGCAGATCTATTCCGCCAAGATTAACCATATCAACATTGTCATATCCATTACCATGTCATGACAGAACTTTAGTTCAGAGAGTGAGTCAGATTCACATTCAAAAACAGCTTGGATGGATTTAGTATGAGTTCATTCAGTAAAGGATTCATCAGACTGATTCAAAACGATCGCTAGTTAGCTAGTATTCTGAACAATTCTTTAAAAGAACTGTCTTAAAAGAGTCTATTGCTACAGCATTTTATTATATAACTCAATAAAAAGACATTAATTCATTCTTTTTATCTCATCACATTTAATTTCGGACAGCTGCCATTCCATTACCATATTTCAGTACTTTGGTGTTTGATCACAAAACTTTCTAGGAGGAACGAAAAAGTTTCTATTACTAGAACTTTTGCATTCCGCCGATAAAGTTTGCTTTTGCTCGTGAAAGTTTTGCTCAAGTTTTGCTGAAAGTTTGAACTGAAACACATTAAAATATTTTTTCTCCATGTTCTTTATACATTTTCAACATATCAAAAGAAACAAGAGATACTGGCAGCTGCTGGTCAGCAAGAATCATTCCCGGTGTTGTGCTGAAGTCCGACCCCTTCCAGATTACTACCCTCCTGAGACCCCTAGGTTTAGAACTAGGTGTGGGGATGGGGTAACCAGGTAGTGGCCTCAACGAGGGGGTAATAATTTGGTAGGGAGTTAAAATTCAGCACAAAAGCAAAGCAAAGCAAAAGCTTTGGTGATGGAAAAATAAGAGATGGCAGGGAAATGCTTTTGTGTTCACTTGCAAACTTTTTCACAATTTTTTTGCTCGCTAAGCTTTCTTGGGAGAACGCAAAGCATTGAAATGCATTTTTTTCTCTCATGTAACCATGTCTCCATACACTCTATAGCCCCAAGCAGATATAATATAGTGTGGGTAGGTTAATTGGAGAAGTACGTCAGATTTGGTTGACAGATATTCCGGGATTTTTTTTCAAGTAGATACTTATTGCATGTCACGTTTTAAGCAAGATATTGATTATTGGTTACATGATTAATGGCAGCTTGACAGTATTACAGAAACTTCTTTAAAAATGTATATTTCCTAAGAGAAGTTAAACCGATTGGAGTCTGAGTTAGGATGCTTCTTTAATAGGCCTATATATTACCATATTCTCTCTATTTTTTTCTTTTGCATTCGTAGAGAGTTTTTCAAAAAATCCCCAGTTTCGTGTGACTCTAAAGCAGACTGTTGAAGACCCAAGAGATGAAAGCTCTCCAAATCTCCTCGTGTCTCTCATTCAGAAATCTCACAAGAGAAACAGGCACTTGGCAACCAATTTTCATATTGGCTTTAACATTTATGAGGTTTGTAAAAAAAGCATTTTGAAAACTTGTAATGTCTATTTTAAGTTTGCAAAAGACCTTCTTCACTTGAATACGATATTGAGTATTTGAACATTTATATTTGTTTCTGTAACTCTTGCAGGTGCCAGCTCATGTACGTATTGAACATGTTTCTGATACATTTAGTTGAATTTGGGGTTTTGCAGAGATAAAAAATAATCAATATTTTTCCTTTTTCTCCAGTTAAAGGACCAAAGGGAAAAATTCCCTGCCTCTTTCTTCAGAAACACCCGTCTCGTTGGAAAAAACGAATCCTACATCAATGCTCGGGAAATCATGGAGTTTTTCAGATTCAAAGCAGGCGACTACCTCATCGTTCCTTCGACTTTCAAGCCAAATGAAGCTTCATCCTTCCTTCTGACAGTCTATTCAAAGACAGAAGCCGTCATTGAGTAAGCCTTCGCATTATTAACATTAAGTGATGGGCTGATTGAGATGATGCTCAAACAAACATGTTTATGATGCCTCTGCTTATTAAGCTACAGCGATTTTGATTTTGTGTCTTCAGAGACTCTTCTGGATATGGCATAACAAGAACAAAGGTATATCACAGCTTGGGCTGTTTTTTTTTACATGTTGCACATATATGTGTTTTGAAAGTATATGTATTTTGAAATTTTCTCAATTTCTCTCAGTTGATTCCCAGGGATAATGATGATTCCTTCCAGCTCTTTCTACAATATGCAGATAAGGTACAACAGTTCTGGATTATGAGGGAATGTGAATGATTATGATCAGATATTTACTGAAAATGCAACTAAAAGTAACAAAAAGACCCAGATATTTAAACTGAACAGGACGTTTTTGATCTGTTTTCTGATAATTGTCTGTTTCTGTAAGTACGGAGAGGTGGACGCTGAGCAGCTTCAGAGACTTCTGAATGAGAATCTTTATGCAGGTGATGTTTCATCCTTCCAGAGAAAAGTCACAATCAGCTTATAATTTAAAGCACATATTACTGTTTTGCTTCCATTTATCTGTGATTCTGCATGTTTTTTGTCTGATCTCTCAGGACATTCACAGAAAACGAAAGGATTCAGCTTGGATTTGTGTAAGAGCATGGTGGCTCTGATGGATGTATCCTCTACTATGAAGGATCAGAGGGAGAAAAGGCTTTCAGACACTTGTGCTTGTCATTTGCCATTTGTGAATTCTGGAACAAAAAATCTAATTGATCACCTTTTACAAGTTGTTTTATGATGCTCTTTAACACAACAATACAGCTCAGTGTCACTGGAAGGCTCAGTGAATTTGAATGCTTCCGTTTGTGGAAAAGAGCCGTTTTTCTAAAGGTAAAGAACCATCGGAAATGCAACACATTTTTTGCTAATAGTGACTCAGTATACAGTAGTCTATATTTTTTCTACATTACACATTACATAAGATTGCATTTGCTTTTGTGATCTGTTTCTCAGGATATTTTCTATAGTGTGGATGTGTCACGCACTGGAAGTCTGTTTCTGAATGAACTCAGAAATGCACTTAAAGTTGCAGGTAACTTTATTAAAAGAGTCATAAATGTTACAACAACATTTAATCGCCTAATGTACAAACCAATAGAATGAATCTGCACATGTTTTTGATTTCTCAAGGGTTTATATTGAGTGACAGTATGCTGAATCTCATGGCTCTCCGATATGGTGACTCCAGTGGTGAAATTACACTAGAAAACTTTGTTGTTCTTGTCCTGCGCATGGACTGCATGGCCAGTGAGTCTGAAACTATAGCCTATTATGTTCTAGACAGCCAGTACAGATCACAATTATTGTGTACAATATAAATCCTAAAAATAGCACTTGAGATAACACGTCTTAGATAAGTTAGGATTTAACTTCATAAATGATTTGTGATGCATGTTTCAAAAAGATAATGCAATGACAGAATGGCATCCACACCTAACCTCTGTAATGCATGACATTCTTCTCTGAATGACTGATGTTAATCATTGCTGTCACTCACTGTATGTAAACTCATAATATTATTATCACCAGAAACATTCAAGAGACTCTCTGCTGGGGGCCAAACATGATGCTGGGAGAAAATGAAGTAATGTTTTTATACAAATATTTCATTCATCAGAATTCATAGTAAGATTAATAAAAATCATAATGCATAACTCTGTTCTTGTAGTGGATGCATCTCACCCTGTACTCATGAGCCAGATGAGACAGAACATGGATCCTCGACAGACTTCTGAGACCCAACAGCAATACACAAATTTTGACTTAAATTCTGCAACTTTATTTTCATACTTGGTACATTTTGCATAATGGAGGCTTGTTAGCTATTGTGCATATGGTGGGTGATTGATTGGATTGCGCATTTTATATGCATAATTAATTGTGTGGAGAGTTGAAGTTTTTTAAATTTTATGACACTAATCTAGTTTTTGCTTCAATAGCACCTTTGACAAGATGAACAAACCTTGCACTGTTTGCAAACCTGAAGATCTGAATCCTAAATCCTAGTTTTTACAATCAATAAATTATGCCTCACAATTCACTGTTTTGTCGTACTTGTGACAAATGGGTGACATTTGCTTGTTGAAACTCTTCAAAATTAAATCTTTATTTTTTATATTTTTTCAACACTGAATCTAATACTACACATATTTAACTATTCAAAATGTGTATTGGTCAATCTCAGGCAACTTTATTTAATTTTTTACAAGGTTTCAAAGCAGAAGATGGATGCATATTTTCTCAGTCCTGTTACCAAAACTCATGTGTTGTTTAAAAGCATGTTTAAAAGCATGTCAGTTAATTCCTTTGTATTCACCTCAAGAAAGTGTTTATTTTAAAGAAATGGTTGGTTATTTGTTCAAATAATTGATATCTGTGACAAAAAAAATATCACTTTATATTAAGGCAAGGTATATTTTAATAAAAACAACAAAACTATTTTTTTTTTTTTTTTTTTCATTTAAAAGAAGACAGAAGCCTCAAGTATATCATTTTTTTTTTAAATAATTAATTTATTTAACAGTTGTATAAATGATGGGCCAAACAAAACTGATAAAAACAGTGGTTTAACTTTATTTTTTAGAAAAATCAATAAATTTAGTAACAGGAAGGAGCACTTTGTAACAGGAATTAACACTGGGTAACAGGAATGAGTGTGTGAGTGAGATTTCTGTGTTGAAGGGATGTGCTGTGTGCTAGTAGTACTTCACAGTGAAGGTGGAAAGAGAAAGAAGGAGAGAGAGGAGAAGAGAGAGAGAGAGGGAGAGAGAGAAAAGGAAAGACAAAAAGGAAATGAAAGGGTTGCAGGTGTGTTTCACTCCTTCTCTTGCAGCATGCCATGAATGGGTGTTTCTGGCAACTGCATAGTATGGGTTATCTCCATTGTCTACAAAAGATAAGAAAGACAAAGATAAAAAGGTTAAGTCAGGTTGTGGTGGACTGGCTCCCAGCAAGTATGGCATTTACACTGTAAAACTAATCCTAAAAGTCTACAATTTAAGTAATTTCAATTGTAAAACTCATGATACAGGTGAATAGTATTATATCAACTATTCATATTACTAAATCAACAAAACAGAGGACTCTGCTCACTCCTGTTACTCTTAACTCACTCCTGTTATTTTTCATACGAGTAACAGGACTGAAAGTAACAGGATTGAGTTTTTAAGCAAAAACAATCAAATACATGACATATGGCCACATGGCGTACAATAGCATGAGGACAAATACTAGTGACTTACCTAAAGTTAATATTTTTTTAAATAAACAAATAACATCTAAGAAATAATTTAGGTAACAGGACAGTATGTTGAGATTGACCTTCTCAGTCATAGTTACAATTTCATCAAATATACAGAAATTAAAATGAGAGGACTTACCTCTGGTCTTCTCATGGCCTGCATTAGAACCAGATGATGCAACTTCCTGTTGAAAATGTGTCTTGTTGCATGTTCCAAGTTTTTTTATATAGGGGGAAATGTGTTTTTTTTGCATAGATGGTATATGGAGTCACACAACAATACCAAAAAAAAAACATTTCTGAAACATTTTAATGATTATATTTCATGATAAAGTTTAGGTTTAGGTAGCGGGGACATGTAACAAATGCTATTTTTTAGTGTTCTGAGCAGTTTTTAATAATGTTTTAAATTATATATTTGAAATTTGAAGATAGAGTCATGCTCAGGACCTTTTGCTTAAAGGTGCCCTAGAACTTTTTTTTAAAAGATGTAATATAAGTCTAAGGTGTCCCCTGAAAGTGTCTGTGAAGTTTGAGCTCAAAATACCCCATAGATTTTTTTTTTTTATTCATTTTTTTAACTGCCTATTTTGGGGCATAATTAGAAATGAGCCGATTCAGGGTGTGTGGCCCTTTAAATCTCGTGCTCCATGCCCACGGAGCTCGCGCTTGCCTTAAACATCATAAAAAAAGTTCACACAGCTAATATAACCCTCAAAATGGATCTTTACAAAGTGTTCGTCATGCAGCATGTCTAATCGCGTAAGTATGGTATTTATTTGGATGTTTACATTTGATTCTGAATGAGTTTGATAGTGCTCCGTGGCTAACGGCTAATGCTACACTGTTGGAGAGATTTATAAAGAATGAAGTTGTGTTTATGCATTATACAGACTGCAAGTGTTTAAAAATGAAAATAGCGACGGCTCTCTTGTCTCCGTGAATACAGTAATAAACGATGGTAACTTTAACCACATTTAACAGTACATTAGCAACATGCTAACGAAACATTTAGAAAGACAATTTACAAATATCACTAAAAATATCATGATATCATGAATCATGTCAGTTATTATTGCTCCATCTGCCATTTTTTGCTATTGTCCTTGCTTGCTTACCTAGTCTGATGATTCAGCTGTGCACATCCAGACATTCTGCCCTTGTCTAATGCCTTTCCAGTCCCGGCGCCAGGACATTTTAGCAGGGCGGGCTACCCCTTCTGCCCGGGGGGGCACATAGCGTGAGTGTCATTGGGCGTTTGGTATCGATATAATTTAATTCTGCCTATAAAACAAAGTGATTAGTATTACTAACGTTAATTATGTCACTATTCGCAAAGAAGAAAAATGTATTATGATTTCGCACTGGGCCGATGCCATCAGAACTGTTTCAAACTTTACACAAACATTTTTTTAAAAGTCAGGATTAAAATAAGATGACGTTATAAACAAACGTTATAAACGCATTCTATAATAAATAAAATATAACACCTACCTGCTAGAACAGCTGGAGTCTGCGGCGCTTACTCTCTTTACTTCTCAGTAGAGTCGTAGCGTTACTAGGAGACAAATCTCCGCCTACCATCAAGGGGCTCGCACACCGGACGCGAAGCTCAGCGCCGCGACAAGTCTTTCAAATTCGAACGCATTGTTTTCTATTGTTTTCCAAGTCGTAGCTGGGCACCGCAGACAGGCGCCGAATGTCGACGATAGAAAACACTCATAGAAAACAATGCGTTCGAATTTTAAAGACGTGTCGCGGCACTGAGCTTCGCGTCCGGTGTGCGAGCCCCTTCAGTCCTACAGTCATGTCATATTTTTGCCTGATATTTTTTTTAGTGGTTATGGTATGATTAAAACTCGATTCAATTTAAAATGAATAACGTTTTGTTTTTTGTTTTTAATTGAAATTACAAATCACATTTTATGTCACAATGTACTTATTTAATTAAGTTTTTACGTTCTCTTCTGCCAGGCTTGGGAAAGGGGGGGCTTGAGATCATCGCAGGGTGGGCTAAGCCCCCCCAAGCCCCCCCTTGACGCCGGGCCTGTGCCTTTCATAATGTTGGGAACATGGGCTGGCATATGCAAATATTGGGGGCGTACACCCCGACTGTTACGTAACAGTCGGTGTTATGTTGAGATTCGCCTGCTCTTCGGTGGTCTTTTAAACAAATGAGATTTATATAAGAAGGAGGAAACAATGAAGTTTGAGACTCACTGTATGTCTTTTCCATGTACTGAACTCTTGTTATTTAACTATGCCGAGGTAAATTCAATTTTTGAATCTAGGGCACCTTTAATAATAAAATGTATTTTAGAATTAATTTGCATGCATATTTATACATACAATGTCCTGGGGACAGAAATGTTACCCATTAGGTGGAATGGCTCTTGTATGTTTGTGCTACTTTACAATTACATTAATCAATGAAATTTGGACTCCAGTGAATGAATCCTACTATGGTAAAGGCTTTGTTTTATGGATGCTAATTACATACCATGACAATCACTAGGCCTCGCTGATTCGCTGAGCGTCAGATGTTGGTAAGCGCGCGCTAGACTGCTGGCCAATGAACGAATCTGACTACGATGAAGGCTTGACTTATTAATATTAATTAGGAAACGTGACCGTTCTCAACAAATCATACCAAAGAAAGAAAGTACTATTTATGTAATATTAATTAGCTCGACCTTCGCCATAGTGGAATAAGTCAATTTCATTCGCGAGACATCGTCAAGTGGATAAACAAGTGGCACACGAGGCCAAAAAGGTGGGGAAACTATTCAGTAAGACTAACGTTTCATATTCACTATATTCAAATACAGTGAATCTGTTTACTGTAACGACACATTTCCACACGCTAAGATTCATTTGGAATTAGCCACATGAACTAAGTAGAAACACTGAATGTACTACTGTATTGTGTAGCCTGTATTATTATATATTTTTGTAGAAATATGCTTATGAAGAAGTTTTCTGAACTGATCCGAGCAGAAGTCAAATTGAGTAAATTCAAACCGATTCAAACTAAAGGTTTAGTACTTTAAAAAGCCATTTTCATTTACCATGGTATTTACATGATACTCCAAGGTACTTGAAAGAATACCATGGTACAAAAGTATGGTTATACTATGGTCCTTTTAGTAGTGTTTCTTGGTGGTGATAGTTCATGAATGACCCATTTGAGCAGAATTTAAACCTTCAAGTCCAAACAATATGAAATAAGCCCACATCATAAATGTGTTGTCATATTTTCTCTTGCTGAGTCAATCTCATAAATTTCATGTCCAGGGTTGTAATTCTAGTAATAAACCCTGATGTTTTACTTTTGCTTTTAAGAGTGTTGATGTATGCCTAACAAGTTAAATATACAGTGGTTTATGGTTATGACAATCTAGTGTGGGGGATATTTGTAATTGATATGAAAATAGTGTTTTGGGCTTAAATATGAATTGGATTTTTTCTTCAACTTGTGATATTCTCCCATAATTCTTGAGTTGTTTCATTATGGATGCAGTGTTTTTGAAAGCAAATTAATTAAGGTCAGAAAAAGAGGTTAAATGAACCTTTGGATTCGTTTACTTCATCCTGACAGACTCTGTAAATGATATCTGTGTTTTGTTTTGACAGTAGCAGACTCGCCCTTGTCTCTGTGTATGTACTCAGGGTGGGACATGCTTGATAACAAAAGTATTAGACTTTACCGTGTCATTGTCAATCAATAGTTTGCAAGGGCATTTGATATGACTGAACCATCTATACTGTCCAAACAGAAATTTCAATACCTCTAGCTTTCCTTTTCTCCAGTCTTTCCTTGTAGAGTCATCCAAAACCAGTTATTCTTGCTGTTTTCTCTGAATTAAACAGGAAAAGAGCCACACATGAACTTGGCAAACACATCTACTGTTCAAACAGAAGCTCTAATCTAATCTGTGTGTGGAGCCATCTGAAACAACTGGTTATTATGTATTACTATTTAGTTTTTTTTCTGCATTTAGAGAACATGAAGATAAGTTTATACCGTAGAATTATTCATGATGTGACATTCTTCACTGCCATCTAGAGGCGTATTCTCATAACTGCACACTGGACAATAACCTGCAAACTGTTTTTTCACTTTATTCCTTCAGGAAGTGAAATTATTTGGTGTGAAATCAATGACAAATATTTGTAAATATTATCATTTAATAAGTATTATAATGAATTCTGGGATGTTCTGTGGTGTTAGTTGGTTTGTTTCTCTAAAACATTGATCCTGATCAAAGTAAGACCTAAGTGTAGGTTTATAGATGAAGTTATTTTTGTTTTGTATTTTTTACGAAACCCCGCATTCGAATGTTTTTTGTAAGCTAAATCCGAGGGAACTAATTAGTAAGTTGTGTTCATGATTTAGCAAATGGAGGGAACAAAATAGTAAATCGTGCTCACGATTTAGCAAATCGAGGGAACGAAATAGTAAATCGTGCTCACGATTTAGCAAATTGAGGGAACGAAATAGTAAATCGTGCTCACGATTTAGCAAATCGAGGGAACAAAATAGTAAATCGTGCTCACGATTTAGCAAATCGAGGGAACAAAATAGTAAATCGTGGGCACGATTTTCTTTTTTTTCATTTCATGTCATATTTTGTATTTGGACTGGTTCTTCTTTTCTGGCAAGTCACATTTACACACAGCGTTTACTCATTTATGTGTATCCACAAGCAGTTTATTCAGTGAGTTTATGTCCATTTAATGTAACAATGTTCATGTTTAATGAGTGCTACATGAAGGCAGCAGTTTAGTTTTTCGTGATATGATGGAATACATTATCTATAGGCAGTATAAAAGTGATAGGATGCAATACTGATAAATGCTTTTGCAACCTTTAGACAACAGATAACAGATCAGAGATATACAGGCTGTATATGGATCGACTGCATGAAAGAGATAAAAAAAAATGTCTTTGGAAAGATCTAGGCCATTTTTGAGGATCAATACTTTGTTGTTGATGAATGGAGCTTTCATGAAGCTGCACCTTTTAATATTATACACAGTATTGATTATCAAATGGCTGTTAACCAATAAATAAATGCAGAGCTGCATAAAGAAATGTATTTCCTCTCTCTTATACTGTATGTTTACTTGATCTGTTGCATTTGCTCTGATCCACTGCAATTTCCGGCCAAGTAAAAGAGCAGTCGGCAGCTATTAAAACCCCTAAAACATTCACTAATAGTCAAGCCTGTTCATGTCTGCCTTCACTAAATAATTCAGTCTTTGTTGGATAGTTTGTACACTACATACAAGCGATGTAAAGAAAAGCTTCAACAGTCATACATTCCATTGTAAATTGTATATACGTTTTAAAGGCATAACATACCAGAGGTTAATAGTTGCATAGCCTGAAATGTGTCTCATGGTTTGTGATACGCAGTGTTGCGAACATCGCCATAAAAGTTCATAACCGTACTTGTTCTGCCTGGTGCAGTTAAATCACAATAAAAGTACAAATAACCCATGACCTTTTTCTTGTATACATAAGGAGTGTTCATATACCAATGTAAACCATACATTTCATGGTCCAATGGGATCCACTATGTGAGAGAAACAAAGTAACATTCTTTTACAGATGATTTGACAGATGTAACTTCAAGTGCAACATTTAAGAAGGTCCATAAAGGTGAAAAGTTGGTCGTACTTGTAGAAAAAGGACCAGGTTTTTGCTCTGTAGATGTGGCAATTGTTCTTTATAGCAGTCAAGAACATACAAACAAAAACAGCCCGTTTTTCCTCTCCTAGATAGCAAGTTGATTAAAATTATTACTTGTACCAAGAACTCCAATGCTTTGTTTTCCTTATTGCTATAAATGTGTATTATTGGAGTTGTATAGGAATTGCTCTGTCCATTGTTGTAAGCGTACAGTGTTGTAGGCCAATAAATATTCCAATAAATGATTCCTGAGTAACAGGACATGTCGAATATTGAGGATTGTTCAAAAGGCTCTCAAGTCTCACGTTTTGATGTTCTTCCACTTCTTTCAGTGGTCAGGTAGGTAAAGCGGTCCATCATAATGATGTTTCAACGCATGAACCATTCCTATGGAAGGAGCGGTGATTGGGGCAACTCTCACTACAGTGGACGATAAGCACCGGGAAGTATAGCGCATCTTGGTAGGGTGGTGGGTCTTCCTCATCAGCGTTGATCCGTCCGGACAGGCATCGCGTGTTCTCGCTGGGGCTCTCGGGTTCATCCAGACTGCCGCTCCCACTTCTCCAGAAGCAGCTTCGGCGAGAACCGTACAGTCTTCCCAAGGAGAACCGACTCCCGCTGAAGGGGATGCGAGGACTGCCGTTGCAGATGCTGAGGGCGCTGCGGGAAAATACGGAGGAACTGCTTATGGCACGGTGGCAGCGTTCGCAGTTCTGCCTGACCCCTCCTGAGCGTTGCGCAAGGTCCATCAGACCCGCCTCGGAGTAACTGGGCACCAGCTGCTGGTTGGAGCGAATGTGCCACTCCAGTTCGGTGCTGTCGATGGTGTTGACTCTTGGGATGCGTCTACAGTAAGGTCTCTCGTCGCAGGGTGTCACAGGTATGTAGTCTGCACCAAAGAGCTTTTCCACACGGTAATGGACGTAAGCCGTGCGGTACTCCGTCAGCACCCGTAACGGCCAGGATAAGGTAAGAAAGGCCGCAGTCCAGAAGACGTAGTTGGAAACGTACCAGGGATGGTGGTCTGGGTTGGAGAAGGCAATCATGTACTCTTTGAAGTCTACGTTTTTCAGGTGCATCCCCTCCCGGGCCTCCATGTAATCATCCAGTCCTTCGTTGTCAGTGAAGAACCTTGCCCGTTGGGTCAAATAGGAGTTTTCAGACTCCACGTTGGCGAAGCTAAAGCACTTAGTGAACCTCAGTTTGGTGATGGCTGACTTTTCCAAACCAACTAGCTGCTTGGAGACGTCCTTGACTCCACAGTGGCCGTAGTCGAACTCTGCCTCGGCTACATGGGTGTTCACCCTCTCGTGATACACCTGCGTGGTGGTGTAAGCATCTCCGTTGCGGTACCGTGTGACTTGTCGCGTCCGCCGGACATAGTGGTAGCTGATGGCCTTCCACCAGATGCAAGGCTTGGCCTGCTGCATCCTCTGGACCCTTTCGTAAATTCCCTCCACGTGCACCTTGTACTGAAGCTCATTTCTGGCATGGCAGTGCCAGCACTCCACCAGGTAAACGACATAAAGCATGATGAGGAAGGCCAGTGGGATGTAGATGTAGCCATCTGAGCAGGGACTGTCATGATACATCATGGACTTCCCTTTGTAGGCACTGTCAAAGGTCAACCGAGTGACCTTGGTGACGTGGCACCACACCATGGCTCCCATGCAGCCGTACATGAGCATAGACAGCAGCAAGCATTTCCAGAACACCTCTCTGCACATAGACTTGCTCAGTGACTGTTTCATGGGCCTCTGCTGCTCGTCAACCACAAAAGAGAACAATGGAGATGAGTTAAAAAGGCCATGGAAAAAACGGTGAGTACAGTGAATTATGCAAATGACATGTCATGCATGTTGTTGCTGTTTGAAAGCAAGATGTGAATATATGCGCTAATGTATTCCTTTACTGGTTAATATTCATGCAAAATCACATTATTATCTTACCAAGAGAAGCACTAACATATTCATACTTTTCTAACGGCTAGTAGTTCTTGAACAATATGTTTGTTTAAAGGATTAGTTCACTTCATAATTAAAATTTTACTGATAATTTACTCACCCCCTTGTCATCCAAAATGTTTTTCTTTCTTCAGTCGAAAAGAAATTAATTTTCTCCATATAGACTTCAACAGTTACCAACGGGTTGAAGGTCCAAATGTCAGTTTCAGTGCAGCTTCAAAGAGCTCTACACAATCCCAGATGAGGAATAAGGGTCTTATCTAGCGAAAAAAAATAAATAAAAATGATATACTTTTTAACCACAAATGCTCATCTTGCACTAGCCCTGCGGTGCACCGTGCATTAAGTAATCACGTTGGAAAGGTCACGCGTGACGTAGGCGGAAGTACCGAGCAAGTGTTTACAAAGCAAACATGCAAAGACTAAGTCACGCCCTCTACAAACAAAAAAAAACGCCCTAACCGCGGTACTTCCGCCTACGTCACGCGTGACCTTTCCAACGTGATTATGTAATGCATGGTGCATCACAGAGACGTGCAAAATGAGCATTTGTGTTTAAAAAGTATATATATATTTATTGTTTTGTTTTGTTTTGTTTTGTTTGTTTTTTTTAGAAAATGACCAATTGTTTCGCTAGATAATTCCTAATTCCTCATCTAGGATCGTGCAGAGTCCTTTGAAGCTGCACTGAAACTGACATTTGGACCTTCAACCTGTTGGTAGCCACTGAAGTCCACTATATGGAGAAAAATCCTGGTATGTTTTCCTCAAAAACCTTAATTTCTTTTTGACTGAAGAAAGAAAGACAGGAGCATCTTGGATTACATGGGGGTGAGTAAATTATCAGGAAATTTGAATTCTGAAGTGAACTAATCCTTTAATTATAAAGAGATGGCAGAGGTAACGTTGACATCATAGCAAATGCATGTAATGTGATGCATTCCCGATGATCAAACACTGAAGATGGCCTGTAATGGACTAAAGCATTTTTATGCACATTCACTTTTTTGGGGGTGTGTGTGTGTGTTTCTGTACTTTTTGTCATCCAAGTACATTTGATATCTCATTGGTATCTGATTGGATTTTTTTTTTTATTATTTTTTAATTAAAGCTGCAGTCCGCGATTTTTCCTCTTTGTCGCCATCTCTTGTTTGAAACCTGCAATTGCAGTCATATGCGGAACAGTTATCTGTACGTGCGTTGTGCCTCGGCACAGCTCGGATGAATCGAATGCTTGCTGTCAGTCACCGCACCGGTGTGGATACTGTACTTCAGAATCACAGATTCTACGTCTTGAAAGTATGACCAATATAAGAATTTTCACGTGAAAATATCATCTGAACAAGTAAGTAACATTTCTGCCATTTTTGTTCTGACCAACTGAGGGAAAAAAGCATTAGGCCTACAATAAATCGCGCTGCCAATGATGATTAAATCTAACGATCGCTTAGCTCGGATCACGCCAAACCGTGCACATTTTTATTACTGTTATACTTTGTTCTCAAATTGTTAATGTTAACAGCATCAGCATTACTATGACTATGTGTATATTAGCGTTACCTGTAGATTTCAATTTCTGTAGCCACTCCACAGTCCAAAGTCTTTTGCTTTTTGACAACGGGTGAATCTCCAGTTGTCACTGATGATTGTCATTTGGACCTTTCTGGATTACAATCCGCCATCAAAATGATAAGTTTAATTATTTCAGCTGCTGTTTGAAAAGGCTATAAATGATATGCATCCTCACATGATAAAACCGACTAGCCTGGACGGGACTCCTTCCTTTCTGTTTACGGGCGTGACGTAATGATGCACAGACGAACTGCTGCATGCTCGAATTTCCCGCAGAAATCCACCATGTCGCTCTTATTATAAAACATTATTACAAGCTTACTGTTGTGATTCGAGCTAAGATAATGAGATAGTTGTACTTGCTCAAAAAATGATTTTGGATCATTTTTAACCAAAAAACGTTACGGACTGCAGCTTTAAATAAACAATTATTTTAAACAATATTTACTGTAATATTTACTAAAATAACACAAAAATCCCTAAAAGAAATTCAAAATCATTTGGATCTTGGACAGTTGGACTCCATACTTTATCAATCTAAATTAGTTTGGTGAAATTAAATGAACACTTATGGACATTTTGAACTTGATGTATTTGCTGAAAAATGCCCAAGCTGATTTGCTGATTTCCCAGCCTGGTGTTAGCTGTTTTCATCTGTGCAGGCTGGAAGACCATCTTACCAACCAGCAAACCATTTTAGGCTGGTTTAGTCTGCACTACTACGGTAATCCACCAAGTGAGCATGGCCAGATATTGGCCTATCACTATCAATGGTTGAATATGTGATCAATAAATACAGTATTGTTTGTCTGACTTGACCTTAGGTGTCAAACTGGGGGCCATTTGTTATATAGTATCATGCATTAGTGGATTTTACCTCTATTGCTTAAAATAACAAAGACTGTTCTGCTGTTTGTTATTTGATAAAGCCAATCTCTGCTCATGCATTCTCACTGCAGTGATGTGTACACACACTTGCATGCTTCCTTCCATGTTGTGCACATCGATGCTCGTGTTTACATTGGGGGATCTTTAGTTTTTGTTTGAGTTATCACGCGCTATTCACGCATCGTCATGACTGCAAAATGAAAACAGCGTCAGTAATCGAGTACCTCCTCTCTAGTTCCGTCCGTGTCTTCCTCGAACACAGTGGTGGTGGTGCTGCTCTCACTGGCTGTCGCAGCGGATGCTGGAGGGGACATGGCTGGAACAATGACGGGGTGTGGACCACCTCAATCTCTCCCCAGACTGTTCAGCATCCAGTAATCACAAACGCACACCAATGCAACCAGCGCTTTCAAATGAGCCTGTCCATCCGCCATGCATTTTGAAATTGAATTTCATCGCTTACTCCCGTTTGCAACAACGATTTGATTAGGCAATTTATGCGCGCGTGTGCATCTTTCAAATGACAAATAAAGATCAGCAGTATGATTAGATATGCTTAAATGATCGTAGTACAATAACATTAAGCACATGCATTGAAAACCTGACTGATACAGATTCACAGCGCGTCTGATTAGCCGCCATACCTCCTGTACGATAACGCGAGTGTGAGACGCGTTTCTGACGCCATTTAAGAAAGAATGTGGTTTATGCCGCTCAAATTGGCTCCTTTTGGCGATGATTTGCAATTCCAAATTGGGAATGTTAAGAGCTGGATATTGTCGTTCCCGCAGGGAGAGGTTGAGGGGTGGGGAGGATGATGATGATGATGGTGGTGGTGGTGCTCGTGAAGCTCCTGACAGCAGATGTCGACAACTGAGCGCAGTGAAATTCACACGCTTCTACTGAGATGCACACATGCAATCACATAAATCTAATATATAAAAAAAAACATGTTTTTAAAATAGTTTAAAAATGAATGCGAGTTATTTTAGACTGTCACCATTTTTTTTTTTTTTTGCACTGTCACCAAAATTTGAATTTATTTATTGATGAAAAAACTGTTGTGAGAAGTTGAATGAATAGAATCAAGACGGTGTAAGTTATTGTTTTTGTTGTATTTTTGTTGTTGTTGTTTTTACAGTAAAATCATGGTGATTTATTAGCTACTGCTATTTATTGCAAGTGTTACATTAAAAGAGATATATATATATATATATTCACGATTACAGTAATTGTTTTGGTAGTAATTGTGATAAAATGTATATTTTGCATGCAATGTCTGTGAATGTAAAATGATTGACAGCTGTCCATCTGATCCATTTCAGATTCAGCACCGCGGACAGTGACACGCTGAAGCAGCAGAACATTGAAAATATAAAGTCATATGAAAAAAAGATAGTGTTGTCATTCAACCTAACATCTTTTATGCTTCACAGAAAAATAGAAAGACATACAGGTGAGTAAATTACAGTATTTTAATTTCTGGCTCAACTATTTCTTCAGTAGTAGTTTATTGACTAGTATACTGATTGAGATTTTAGCTGAATAGATATCAGTTTATCAGATGATCAGTTGTTAAAATATTCAGTGGTTTACAGTTGTCCTAACTTATATTGTGCATACTTATAGTGCCTTTAAATATGCATATAAATACCATAAATATGAGGTGCATGCACTGTAATCATTGAAAGGTCATTGAAAGGTTACCAGCTGGTAATTTTTTGACTGTAAAAAAATATTTTTAGGATTTGTTATCACAACATTTTTTTTTTTCTTTTGTCAAATCAACTTCATTAATGTGGTTCAGATAACATAATATTTGGAGTTTCTGTTGATTAAACCAATGACCTTCATTGTATTAACTCAAATTTTTAATTTCAATGAACTCAAAATTTTAAGGCAACCATTAACTTATTTAATTCTTAAGTTAAACCAACAAATCTTTTTTTTTTTTTTTTTTTTTTTTTTTTTTTATACAGTGTACAGCTATTTGTAATTCAACATCCAACAGCTATATGCAATTTACCAAATGTCCACCAGATAGCGCTATAGTCTTTCCCTTTTTCTCAATGTCAACGTCTGCACATTTTGTTGCCTATAATCTCTTGGTTGTAGATTGAGCTTTATTTATAATGACATAATTTCTTAATTAATGTCTTTGTGTTATTTGTGCTGCAGTGTGTATATATATATATCCCGGTGACATTTTACTCAACAAACAGCAGCTGTTTTGGGTATTTATTATTTCATAGCTAATACAGTCAAGAAATGTACATGGTGTCATAAAGTTCACCAATATGTCCATTTATAGATTGTAAAAACAGTTTTAGCATAATAAATGCTTATCACTGGCAGCTTCATGTGATGGACTCTTTCTAAATGTATTATGTGGTTTTCTTAGATTAAGGTATATGTATTTCACTCCTTTAAACTCGTAATATCCTCAGGTGTCATGTTTTCACAGCTGGGTTATAATCGTGTTGTTTTTATGAGTATCTAAAGACTGAACTTCACAAAAAGCACGCAAGAAGAAGAAACTTGCTCTAACAGGCCAAATAAGCATGTTTACAGGGAGGTTTTGTTTATGGTTAAACATGAAAGTCGCATCTGATGTTCTGTGGCTTGTGAATCTCTGCGACAGTGTAACAGAAACAAACACAGTTCGTTAGAATCAGAGAGCCGATATCTGGAGGAAATCCACAGGAAAGAGCCAGAGCGAATTAAAGCAGTTGATTTCTGCCTAGTACTGAAGGATTTTGAGGTTTCAACTAAATTAGATTCTTTACTTACTTTATCATAATTGCACATTAATGAGCCTTTAAGTGGCTCTGTGTGGCACTGTCTTAATTTTTTAATTAAAGCTACAGAAAAGTTGCCTGTAATTTTGTCACAATGGGAACATGCATCAAAATAAATCTCTGAAATCAGGTTTAAAGTAATATTTATGTGTGACATGATGTGTAATTTATCAATCAAATGCTTTTGCAGAAAATTACCTCAATTAAGAGATATTTTAAAGTAATATTTTATTTGTGGGAGCTAAAAATGCTGCAGTTTTTTGGAATATAACTATGACATATATTAACAAAGACCTGTGCTGTGTGACTATAAAAATGCATTGCAAATGCACTCTTAAAAATAACGGTTCTTTATTGGCATTGATGGTTCCATGAGGAACCTTTAACATCCATGGAACATTTCCATTCCACAAAAGATTCTTTATAGTGGATAAAGGTTCTTTAGATTATTAACATGTTCTGAACACTATAAAAACATGGCTCTTTCAAGAGCTGATCACTGAATGATACATTGTTTTTTTTTTGGAACCCTTTTGGAACCTTTACAAGTATACATGTATGCAGTTTGGGCACAACTGACCCTTGCAGTGTTTGGCACTGATGCACACAAGTGAGCAGGATTACAGCCGCCTCACACTTCAGACCTTTAATTAGCTCGCTGACATGGTTTTGACTGCTTGTTTGCTGGGCTTCAGGCTGTATTTTTGGCTCAGCACTATGGAGTTGATACAATGAAATTTTTCTCTTTTACCAGCGGATGTTTTCTTTAACTGGAACATGTCAGTGCAGGGCTTAAAGTTATCAGTCGGCAAGCACCAAATGTGAGTAAAAATTATAGAGTATATGAAATGTGTCAATCGGCAGTTGGCCGGTAATATTTCTATGAATTCTAACAATGCAATGTTGTTAGAACATGAACGTGAATGATGCTTTGGGGCAAGTACTGCATCATCACAAGAGTTTAAGTCTTGGTCATTTAAATATTCAGGTGCAAGGTAACTCAGTTCGTTACTCACACACTGTGTGGGAAGTTTTCTACGTCTGAAGTGTGTGCATAGAAAGCTGCATCTCAGACAGTATGCAAAAACTGAAATGAGCTTTTTTTCTTAAATGGAAAAATTAACACACACAAAAAAAAAAAATTGTCAAAAAATGTCCATCTCAGCAAGTATCCTAGTAAACAAGTTATAGTGAACGTAAACAGTAGAAAAAGATGTTAATCAGTATATTGGATCCGTGCATTGTCTTAAAGTGACAGCCTAATATTTCTGCTGCTGTCTGTTTTTAATATTAATCAAACAACAAAAGACAAAGAAAAAAATCACTTTTTCATTAATCTATGTTTAAGTTATACAGTGAAGACTACAGTGTAATTTTATATTTGATTACTTTATTCAATGTCTCTATCTGAAAGCTAGTGTTACTTGTCTTTAATAATGTTTTAAATATGTTAGTTAGGCTAGTAGTTTCAGCTGTGGAATTGAAATTGGAATAAAGAATTGTTTATTTTCACTGGTATCTAAAATGTCAGTGTCAAGTCCACTATATGGACAAAAATCCTTCGACTGAAGAGAGAAAGACATGAACATCTTGGATGACATGGAGGTGTGTAAATCATCAGGAAATTTTAATTTGAAAGTGAACTAATCCTTTAAGCAAAATATAATTTCTCATTTTTCCCCTTTGAGTTTCGGGTGAAATAATACCCGGATATGTTCTCTTGTGAGATTCATTATCCTCTATTTGTCAAAGGCATTTTCCAACATTGAGTAGCAGGTGCAATACTGCACGCATACAAAATAATGTATAGTTTTTCTATGTTATATGCAGCTCACACTGTAAGATGTGCAGTATCTGTCTCCAGTAATCCTCAAATGTTTTACTGTACATTTTTTTTTTTATTATTATAATACAAACCCATTCAAGCCTCTCCATATTATTCAAATTGAATTCATGCATTAACATACAAATTAAATAATGTTTTGAGGGTTTTTTTTATTGACATTGACAGTGACTCTGTGCCAAGAATACTATTGAAGTTTCCTTTTGAAATGCCTCGTCTGACACTCAAGATAATAATCTCAACGTCAGGTGAAAACTTCCCTGCCACGCAACAGTGACTGTGAAATTAGACTCGTGGCAAATTAGGTGCACTGCATGAGGAGAATGAAGGATGTCTCTGAAAAATCACAGATTTTGGGCTGAGATGCGACCTGGAAGTGTTTTTGTGCGATTCGCCCAATGAGAAAAGGCTATGTTTACTCTCTTCAAGGTTTTAATTGTTATAGAAGGCAGTTAATCAATAACACTGCAGTGAATGTAACAATAGTAATAGATTCACAGCGGTGGATTTTCACGGCTCACTTGTTCCACACTGAATTCCCTGCAAAAACACTGATGTCAGAAGAGGAGGGAAGGTTTGCCTGTATTGAATTAGGTCAGAATTGAAATGGATTGGTACATATTACAGTTGGGGATTTGGCAAAAAAAAAAAAAAAAAAAAAAATATGTGTGCAATATAACAAAAATTCATCATGCAATCATTAGCACAGCATTTGTGGCCAAAATGATGAATTGCCTCACTCTGAGTGTTGCATCAGTAATGGTTTACTAGTCCCACTGCAGTGGTTCTGTTTGATCTGACGTGTTGTGTGTTTGTAAGCCTTTGTTTTAGGAGTCACGAGGTTTAAAGTTCCTGCCTACAGACTGCGATGGTGCCGTGGGATCTCACTAATGTCAGGTTGGGAACCTCATCTCGATTGCTTTGCAGTTCCCATGGAAACAGGGCTCTTCGCAGTTTTAGGAGATGCTATAAATTTTCCCTAAACTTTGAGTCTCTTTGGTGATGCCTGTAACGAAGATGAACATTTTCAGCCTTTCTTAATGTGAATATTTGTTTCTCCCACACACACCCCCCCCATTTTGACAAGGGAAAATAAATGACACCCAAAATAAAAAGGTTGCTGCTCATAAGTCATTCTGAATAGACACATAACCAACATAGAAAGCACTTGAGAGTTTACAGTTCAAGACTCAGAATTACTCTGACTGCTATTAATATTAATTAAGATATATAATCTAAACATAAAAATAAAAATATTAGAAACACAATGAAGCTAAAGCCACAAGTGTGGTCATGCTTCATTTCAAATCTGAGAATGTTGTCTCTAAAAATATGAATTTTATGAAACATTTTCTAAGACCATGTCATGTGTGTATTTGAGCGGGCTAATAAAAAATATATATTGCCCTTTGCCCCATTCATGTTTCTATTGTTATGTTTCAAACCTTTCACACCTTTGCCGGGTATGAGAACTAATCTTCATTATTCCTTTATCATTATTCTTTTGTTTTTATTCAACAGCTATTAGCCTTTATTCTTGCATTACATGGCGTCCCCATCCACATCGCTTTGATACCAATATACATTTATTCACCTATAGTCTCTAATTGTTCGCGCAGATCGCACATGCGCATTTAAATTTTTTTGCAGTAATTAATTTATCCACAAGGTGGCAACCGTGCCCTGGGGGTGCTGATTCGCAAGGTAGTCAAAGAAAAACTGCATAAACAGAACCGGAAAGCACGCAAGCTACAGCGACGATGGAGGCCTATAGACGAGAGATTGTGTGAAGAGGTTAGAAAGTACCTTCATTTGGACAACTCTAGCATGAAAAATACAAAGATGTTTACATGGGTTCTAACTTGTGGTGAGAGATTGCTCAAAACTGCGCATGCGTCGAACGCCTGTGCACGTACACTAGCATACGCATAAAAAAAATGAAGTATAGCCTACCCAGGACTTAATGGTTAGAGAGTCAGACTGGTAATCTGAAGTTTGCGGGTTCGAGTCTCAATACCAGCAGGAAATGACTGAGGTGCCGTTGAACTATATGAGCACTCTTAAACTAAAAGCCCTAATGAACACTTTTCAATGAAGCTATGTGAACACACACACACACACACACAAAAACGGAGCAGACAAGACTGAATATGAATGTGTGTAGTTATTCTATTCAAAATATCAAAATTGACAAATTAATCATTTTTCACTCCTGACATAAAATAATAAATTAATGTCACTGCAACCTAGCTCTATCATAAACAGTGGTCAAATATCGAAGCTGGAGTATTAAATCTTTCAAATCATACTGAGTTTGTCCAGATCAAGTAAGAGTGTGGTGTTTTAACGTGCAGTGAATGTTGAACAACAATAATCTGGGGCTGCCGGTGATCTTTGCGTAAAGGGGTCAAGATAAATATAATTCTATATTTACAGTATACTTAACTCTTAAAATAAAGGTTCTTTATTGGCATTGATGGTTCCATGAAGAACATCCACGGAATCTTTTCATTCCATAAAAGGTTCTTTATAGTGGAAAAAAAACTTTTAAAAATGTTCCTCACACTAAGAAAAATACGGTTCTTTCACTGAAAGATCCTTTGGGGAACAAAAAATGGTTCTTCTATTGCATTGCTGTGGAAAAAAAACAAACCCTTTTGGAAACTTTATTTTTAAGAGTGGTATTAATTTCTTTTCATTAGTGACCTTGACTGATTTTCTGAAATTTACCCTACATGATCTATTGTACCTTAAACTTCTTATCAAGGTTATTTTGACCAAACATGCATTCATGATGTTTTTTGAGATATTTTATAAAGTCTTTGCACTTCAGTCAAAGCATTACATTTGAATAGAGAAACTTCACAGGACTTTTAATGTTTGCAATTTTCTGAGTATAATGAAATGCAGGTTCTTAAAGAAAACACCTAGTCAACCAATTAACCATGCTGACCCCTAGTTTAAATTGTGCTTAAAGGTGATGTGTCATTTTTTTTAAATATTAAAATACGCAGGCCTTTCGTTTCATAGCTTAAAGTGAAAAAATGGGCAATTCTTGCTTCTTTTTTATAGAATATTGCAGTTTCCCTTTCGAAAGGGAACTTCAACTCTGCTCTGATCACGCTATGGGGAACTGACTCGTGTTCGAAATGCCAAGAATCACAACACTCCAATCCTATTGGCCGGCGACAGCCTATCACATCAAACGGCGCGAACCGTGACGTATAAAGGGAGTGCCTGGGGAAGCAGCCAACATCTTTTCGTCTTTTCGGGACTGTTTTTTGTTCATGCCATTGTTTCACAAACTCCGGTAGGAAATTACTTCTTTTTTGTCTGCAAACGTTCAGGAGAATGTGTTCATCCGTGTCCCCTGGTTTGACACTTGATGTACACGTTTCTGGCGTTTTTCTATCTGAGAGGAGCGAACGCATAGACAATGCTTGAGGGCGGCATCTATGTGTGTTTGTCTATTATTCACTGCGAGCGTCTCTTCTGTTCGGACGCTCTGTTCTCGTTTGACACTCTTTCCGAGGGAAGAGGTGTCTGCATCTGTGTTTGTAGCCCCGTGTGTGCTATGACCGCTCCTCTGGCTGCTGGGTATGTGAGCCGCTGTGTTTTTGGGACACGCTTTTCGGCAGGCTGCAGCTGCCGTGAGCGTGCGTTAAGAAAGGAGCCGCGCGCGGGCAGTTAGACGAACGGTAAGCTGGGTCCATATTTTTATATTTATAAAAAGTGTGGACTTTGTTTCTCCTGTATAGCTTTCCTGAGCATGTAGTCAGTAAAGTTAGAGGGGGCTTTTTTGGACAAAATAACTGTAGCATTAGGTTGGCTAGTTTCAAAACATGCAGGCCGCTTTTTGGCTGCTATTTTGTAGCCTCCTATGTTAGAGTAGCTTCTCAGCTAATACTTTAGTTTGGTTTGAGTTGGCTCTCGTGCTTCAGTTATTTGTGTGCAGGACAGCTTATCGGCCGCTTGACACTGTTTGCTTGCAGTGCTTCATTTCTCCTCATATTTGTAGGTTTCTAGATGAAGTCCAAGCTTTGCTTGGCCCAATAGACCTTAGCTAGCAGCTAGGCTAGAGCTAGGTTAGGTGTTTGTTTGTTTACATTCCCCTGTTATTTACTATCCCCTTGTGGTTGTATAGTTCCTAGTTCTGGCCTCCTCCTGAGGGAGTTGGTGGCCGTTTTTGCCCATATTCCCCTTCATACTTTTGTATGTAGGTGCTTTAGTCAGATCAACAGCTAAGGTTTAGGTTGCTATTAGCCTTCCTGGTGCTGTTTTTCTCAGGTGGCAGGCCCTTATCTCTGAGGAGATAAGTTGCACGTTACGCTAGGCCTCACTGTTCAGAACCCTTCATGCTTTGTTTTCAGTACAAATGTCAGATTTGTCCTGTGAAATACATTTATCCTTTTAAGGATGGCACGTGTGTTCAAAGCATTTTTGCTTTGGGGTTCTTAGACTTTAGCCCTACATATTTATGTGAGCTTACTCTAGTGCTGCCACAGGTTAAGCACCTGTTTTTGTGATAGCAAGCTGTGTAGCCTCTGTCTATGAACGTGGTGTTTTGTTGTACTCCCCGGTTAGGGTTTGTGCCTTCCTTGGACCGTGATAGCATATTTATATGTACATTGCCTGTTGGAATGTGTAGGCTTAAGCTCAGGTTGTGTAGCTAGTTCCCCACAGTTATCGTGTAGGATCTAGAACTGGTCCCCTTTGAGCATTGGCCCTGTTATGACCACAGGCTGGCGCCACATGGTGCTTTAAAGTAGTAGGCCTTACCAGGCCTCCTTTGTAGCCTCTGTGTTAGCCCAGCTGGGTTGGTTATATCTAGATTCTTTCCATGGTTGAGTCATGTCTTATGACACATGCCACCATTGGCCATGCCCCCTCCGTACGAATAAGCCTTAGTTCAGGCTTTTCGTTGAGTTCTGTGGCGTAGTGTGTACTTCTCCTACCTATGGGTCTTTCGAGTACTGGCCTGTTGGCTGGCATTTGTCATAAGTTACCACTGGTTGTTGCCATGTGTTCATGGAGGTCGTAGGCCCTCATCAGGGCCTCCTTTCGGTTTGCATGTTGGCACAGCTTTGTGTGGGTTTTTTGTATGTCTCTTCACCATGGGTGAGTCGTGATTGCACTAGCTGACGCCGCGTGTTTCATGAGTCGTAGGCTTTCACAGGCCTCCTTTGCTATCATGCTGGAGTTTGGCTTTGTCCTAAAACACTGCCACGAGCTGATGCCACGTGTCTGCTGAGGATGTAGGCCCATGGGGCCTTCTTTAGCGCATGATGGCGTACGCTGTACTCCTCTTGCTTAAAGAGTAGGAAGGTGCTTTTACAGAGTACACTGCTCGTTGGATTGTGTTGGATGGGCCGTTTTCGTGGGCACTCACAGCTTCTCAATTACTTGGTGGTCATGCTTCCAGCATGCTATGTTTCAGGTGTTTGGCCTTACGGGCCATCCCGGAATATCGCCTCATTTGTTGAGTTTCTGTGGAATGCTTAGTTCATTATTAAGAACTCCAGTTATGTTGTAGGCCCTTTGTTCCGGCCTCCATGACTATGTGCCCACAGTACGGTCTGTCTGTTAGGTTGAGCTTCGTACTTCCCTTTGGGTTGACTGTGTAATTGTGCTTAGCTCCCTAAGCTGGTCATTGGTTGTAGACTTCTGTGGAGTCTCCTGTTCAGACTGGCCCCAGGCTGGTTTGTGCTCCCCTGTACCAGGGTTTTTCTAGCGCACAGCCTCCTCAGTGCTTTTTCAGCCACTGAGTAGATCCTAGGAAGAGCGGATTTTACTCCCCTCATTACGAGGGTTTATAGCGTTTAGCTGAGTTCTGCTCTCCGGGATGCCCATCTCTTAATGGCCGCTAGCTGACGCTGCTTGTAACGGGTAGGCCCGCGGGGCCTCCTTTTTGGAACATGCTGGTATGTACCTTTTGCGTTTCTTTTGATAAGAAACAGTGAAAGGGATTTTGTCGCTGGCTGGCCAGGGCTCCGGCTGACTCATTAACCTCCTCCGTAGTTGGTTTGTTCTGCCTGGAGCTTGATAACACTGCCACAAGCTGATGCCACGTGTCTGCTGAGGTTATAGGCCCATGGGGCTTTCTTTAGCGCGTGATGGCGTACGCTGTACTCCTCTTGCTTAAAGAGTAAAAAGGTGCTTTTACCGAGTACACTGCTCGTTGGATTGTGTTGGATGGGCTGTTCCGTGGGCACTCACAGCTACCTAATCATTTGGTTGTTCATGCGCTTAGCATGCTATGTTTTCAGTCGAATGGCCTTATCGGCCATCCTGAATACCACCTTATGGATTGGGTTCTTGTTGTGATATTAGTTCGTTTACAAGAACTTTAGTTATGTTGTAGGCCCCTTCTGGTCGGCCTCCATGGCTATGTGCCTACAGTACGGTCTGTCTGTTAGGTTGAGCTTCGTACTTCCCTTTGGGTTGACTGTGTAATTGTGCTTAGCTCCCTAAGCCGGTCATTGGTTGTAGACTTCTGTGAAGTCTCCCGTTCAGACTGGCCCCAGGCTGGTTTGTGCTCCCCTGTACCAGGGTTTTTTTTTCTAGCGCACAGCCTCCTCAGCGCCTTTATCAGAAGCTGAGTAGATCCTAGGATGAGTGGTTGTACTCCCCTCATACGAGGGTTTTTAGCACTCAGCTGAGTTTCGCTCTCCAGGATGCCCATCTCTGCGTGTGGGTTTGAGTTGCTTACTGCCTTTTGCAGTCGCTCTTTCCCGCTCTCCTCTGTGGAGTTTGCGCTTGGAGATTCTGTGTATCAGACAAGGTTGGCCAGGCTAGGTTTGGCTTTCGCTAGATTAGTAGGCCTCCTTGGTGGCGTTGGGGGTGATTTTGTTTCCCCCCCTTAGTGACTGGCCAGGATTCCTTTGGACTCTTGGCCACATTCCCTTAGAGGGACCACTTTCTTTGGTTCGTTGGTCCCAGATGCTCGAGCAGCCTTGGCAGGCCTTTTTCGGAGGGTCTCTTTTTAGGCTCAACTTGGGCTGTTGGCCGTAGGGAATGCTGTCACTGACAGCCTTGGAGAATTGCTCCTGGTTTTTCCCTGGAACTGCCGGACGTTTGTCCAGACATTTTGGGCATGCATTCTCCTCTAGCATGGTGGCCTGGGTATATCGTTCCCCATAGCGTGATCAGCGCAGAGTTGAAGTTCCCCGAGAACAGGGAACGAGACTCTGCGCTTTCCTGCCATGCTTCGGGATGCCTGCTGAACAGACCTATGGCTACTTCCCCAGGCGCTCCCTTTATACGTCACGGTTCGCGCCGTTTGACGTGATAGGCTGTCGCCGGCCAATAGGATTGGAGTGTTGTGATTCTTGGCATTTCGAACACGAGTCACGAGTGACGTTCCCCATAGCGTGATCAGCGCAGAGTCTCGTTCCCTGTTCTCAGGGACCTGAGACGGTTTATTATAAATGATTTATCCGTGCACATTTTTTTTTTTTTTAATTCATGTTCCTCATAATCTTGAATCAGAATAACTTCCCCTCCCTCTTGCAGCAACATCTCTTCTCTGATGATGAGGGCGGGGCAACCTGTCACTCACATGAGATCCACCAATAGCAAACCACAACCAATGAATTCCCCATGGACAAAGTCAAACCCCGCCCTACATTTGTTTTTGTTCCGTTTCACTCATGTCACATAGGAAGGAAAAGATGAGAACAACTTCCGTTTCATGACGACTTTAATATGTAACAATTTTAATTTCAACCAAAAGAAGTCATTGCTTCCTAGAAAGTGTAACATTAATCTGTTTGTGTAAGCGTCCCAAAACCGCAACACTGGTTTAACTAATTTTGAGAACTAGCTGAAATAAAGTTTTTTTAATTACTTTATTTTATTTCAGTTAACATTTAAAGTAACACAAAAAAAGATTTTTTTTATGGTTTTAGGTTTAGTTAACTATAATAACCCTGTATCCAACAAATGGCAGACAAGCTAAAATGACACACTTTAAAGCAAACACTTCAGTGAAATTGATAGAAACGCCATCCATTTCCCCAGCAGAGCGCATGACTCGTCAGGTCACGTAACTGCTAGTTTTTCAGAGCAAGGCTCCACCGGGGCAAAAAATTGGGCCTGCGAGAGCCGAACGCAAAGCTGCAAATGGACAGTGAGCGTGAAGAAGGAGGAAGCCAGTGAAGTGCTTCGGCAGATGCTGAAGTGGAACGGGACATGTTGGGCTGCCTGTACTGATAAAACACACACAGCCACTCTCACAGCATACAAACCCCAATCACTGCTAATAGTCCCACTCTTCTGTTGATAAGCGCTGAGGATTTGCATTAGCCTGAGAGCGCTCTGAAGCCCTGTCCATGTGTGCTGCACGGCATATGGGCTCTCTAGCCTTTGGCCCAAGCAGTCTGTATTCTGGCGGCCAAAAGCTCCTGTGAACGCCACACAGGCAACGACTCCCAAATCTTCCCGGTGTGTTTGGCCATGATAGGAGCACGGACAGAGAAGCAGGGCTGCATGGGAGTAACTAACAATGTGTAGTGACTACTAACCTAACTGCATTTTACAATAAAACTAGCATTATTGACTTTTTCCAGCTAACAGTGGTGTGGATCGCTGTTTTTAATGCTGGATTGTGCACACATGAGTCAATAATCAAACATGCTTTCTCGTATTTAACATTAGAAAGTTAGATTTATTCTTGTGAATCAGTGTGTTTGGATTTCAAAAAATGCTAATTTCAAGTTGCTTCTGCTCACCAAGGCTGCATTTATTGCGTCAAAAATACAGTAAAAACAGTGAAATATTATTACAATTTAAAATAACTATTTTCTATGTGAATATATTGTAAAATATAATTTATTTCTGTGATGAAAGCTGAATTTTCAGCATCATTACTCCAGTCTTCATTGTCACATGATCCTTCAGAAATCATTCTAATATGGTGATCAAGAAACATTTTTGATAATTTTTATGTTGAAAATAGTTTTTTGTCAAAACTGATACATTTTTTCAGGATTCTTTGATGAATAGAAAGTTCAAAAGAAATTTGCATCAATTTGAAACAGAATCTTTTATGTCTTTACTGTCATTTTTGATACATTTAATGAATCCTTCCTAGATAAAAGTATAATTTTCCTTTAATATTTTTAATTATAAAGTCATATTTAGGGGCCAAACACCGAAGGTGCGTAGGCACCTATTGTATCCATTTGCCTTATTATTATTCTTCCGTTTCTTCTTCTTCTTCCACTCTTGAAGTCTATGGCAGAACCACTTGCGGGACAGTTATGAAATTTGGCACACAGATAGAGGACAGTCTGAACTGTCAACATAGCAAATTTGGAGTCTCTAACTCCACTCTAGCGCCAGCAGCTGTCCGACTTTTCATTCACGTTTATGCTAATATCTTTTGAACCGTAATGGCTAGAAACAAAATTCTTCGATTCCTTGGCTCAAGACGATTCGATTGCACGATATGACATCCTTTTCTGTCATGAAAATTTTCCATTTTCACCATTTTGAATTTTCCGAAAAACCTACTTTTTTCGAATTCCTCCTAGGTTGTTGCTCTGATTTTCATGAAAATTGAATCAGATTATCTTTGAACCATTCTGACAAAAAGTTATGGGATTTGTCGAACCGTTTTCAAAAAAACGCACAATCAAATTTTATTTAGTGCATGAAGTCTTCTCAACACTTTATCTTATTCACACCAAACTTGGTCCATGTCATCACAAGCATGACCTGAGGTTACATGCTGCGTTTTGGGGCAGCGCCACCTACTGGTACGGAGATGTGAAAAATAATTTTGCTTATAACTTCTGAACGGTTTGTGCAGAAATCAAAAATGTGGTCTTGTTAGATTTGGGCATCATGCCGAGTCGAATGATATACATATTTCCAATATCGGACATTTCGGGCGTAGGACATTTTGAATTTTGTGGTAAAATGCTATATTTTATGAACGCATTAGCGTATCGTAACAAAACTCAGTATGGGTCATCAGCACGATGCCCTGAATTAGCCTGAGATGTTTTAGACCAGTGCCACCTAGTGTAGAAAAAAATATTTATATGCTTATAACTTCAAATGTGGACTTATTTTCACAGGAGTCATCTCCTTAGACTCCTGAATCCTTGCCAAATCCAACGATACCAAACATACTAGGTTTTGCCTTATGGTTTGTGCAACATGGTGACTTTTGTGAATATCTTCGAAATCGTTTCCTACCACTGTAGGAAATTCGGAAACATAGAACGTTGGCTAAATGCTAATGTCCAAATGTCAAAACTTCATAGTAAATGGCAAAGAAAATCCAATCAAGGCCACCACCTATTAGTCAAAAGTGTTAAACCATTAAATCATTATTATTGACTGTATTTATGATTTTTCTGCTATTTTGCTAAAATGATCTTAATAGGTCTTTTAATTGTTCATTGTTGCAGTTGGTCTTCATTCATTATTAATTCATTGTTCCCCCAAAACACTGGCTATTAACTTATATTTTATATGATGAGATACTTAAATTATTGATTTGACTTCTTGTTGATGTATTTCCTATTGAAACAGGAAGATGGGGCAGGACATATCAAAACGACACAAGTGTGAGTAAATGATGGCAATCTTAATTTTTAGGTGCACATAGATGAGTTCAAAGCTAAAAGACACAAGCCTAAAAAAAACTCCCATTTTGTTTGGGGGTCTTTAAGTTGCTTCAATGTAGTTAGTGTCTTTATTAGTAGCTTCTAGTGCAGCCGTCTATTTTAAATGAGCAGCTCGACTGCAGTTTAACTACTTTAAATTGAGTAGCTTGTAACTTGACAGGCTACAATCTCAAAAGTAGCTTCCCACCGCTAAATTGAAGGTGATCTGCTTCACATAGCCGCTGGTTTTCCCCACAGCCTCCTCATTGCTTGGGAATGAAGGAGGTGACGTGCTATTAATGTTAATCAGCTCTCTCCTGCAGCCAGCCACATCATCTCATTTATTGGAGAAAATAACCCACTGTTTTTGTTTTAAATAATAATGTGTGGCCGAAAACCACGCACACTGTCCTTGAGGCGTGATTTATGCGGGCGAATATTTCTAATGGAACGCCATTTCACTTAGTCTCACTCCTGATGGAAGTGGAAAGGCTTTGCTCAAATGAAACATTTATGTAATGATAATCAGGATTAAAGAGAAGCTTTGATAAAAGGAAGCGAACTAGGTGGGGATCCGCTTCAACACATTTTAATAGGTGTTCCATTTGGCAGGATATTCTTTTTCATCCTTTTCTTTTTTTGGGGCTTTGCTGAAGTTCATTTGTGCTGTCAGACTTTACGCTGTGAAAGAAGAACTCCCCATCGTGCTGTGAAAACCATCTGAACTTCAAACGGTCAGTCCACTTTGGCAGGAGCTTGACATTGGATTTCAAGCTCTCAATGCTTTATAATCAGTGTAAATTGACTCAAAGGTTCAAAGCAATTGCTCCATGCAAACTCAAGAATTTATGATGCTTCCTTTCTTTAGTATGGTTAAAATCTGTCATGTATGCTTTAATGCATCATGCCTATGTAATATGTGATACAGATCATTTTATGCAGTTTATCACAAGTTTATATTAACTTTGAGCTGAATATTGACACTGTCTTCTGTAGAGCTGAATTGAACTCTTCATAGTTGTCTACTATTTATTTAGTCACTATTGTCTTTTTAGAGCTGCTTTACAGCAGAATTTAAACTGGTCTCATAATTGATGAAGTTTGCATTATTGGTTCTGTTATTTCCTGTTTATTTCTGTGCAGCTGCTTAGAAATCATCTGTATTGAATAAAGCGCTGTGTAAATAACGGTGACTTAACTTGACTTATTCCAAGTTACACAAAAGAGTAAAGATATTCGGAACAACACAAGTGTGCTTTAAAGGTGCTATATTTAAGAATTTTCATGTATTAATTATTTTTGTTGCCAATGTGTGAACAGCTTGTAACGAGACTTAAAAAACAAGACCTTACCCAGGTCTTTCTAGGTTGTCTATGGAAGCCTGTAGATTGATTTTCATGCGAAGGATTCGGGACGTTTCTGCCGTGAAAATCAAAAGGATGTGACGGTTACGCGCGCTCCCGAGAGCCTCTCTTCCATTACATTCTGTACTGTAATGTCAATGTGTCATGCAAAATAAAGGTAGGCTATTAATTTAAACTAGTCAGATCTATAATCTATAGTCTCAAATATACTAATAATCAAACAATCATAACAGTGTAATTTTAATTGCCTCATCTGTCGACATGATGACATATATCGCTGCAATGGTATTTGCCGTGAGCATATCGAGGTTTTGAATCACGTTCAGTCTCTTGTACTTTACGTCTGCACGAGCGCGATCACGAGCAGTAAGTTGCTGGCTGCAGTTCACTTAACAGCCACAGGTGTCGCTAATAACCAGGGTTTCTGAATTCTACATAGAGCCCATTTAAAGGGAACCCCTGGTGTTAAGACTTGTATGGCTTAATATAATGTAAATTATGTCTCTTACTGAAATATGTAGTCGAAAACCCATGAAAGATTTACGTTATTTAAAAAATCCATGACATATTTGGACCGAATTGGACAATGGGCGGCGCCATTTTGTTTGCGTTCTATGACGCTGACGTCAAATGGTTGCACTCACTGAGCTACTGACACTGTCCTATTGCTATTTTTAACGCAACACAACTCGGAATATAATATACGATGCCACATTGTGCAGCTTTTGGTTGTAATTGTGGTCGATGAGCCACAAGAGAAGCGATGGAAGTCGTTACTGCTTTACTAGCGATATGAGGAGAAAAGAATAGGAAGTTGTGCACAATGTGGACGAATAAAACTTCCAAACAAAATGGTGCCGCCCATTGTCCAAATCGGTCCAAATATGTTTTAAATGTTTGTTTTTTTTAAATAACGTAAATCTTTCATGGTTTTTCTACTGCATATTTTAGTAAGAGACATCATTTACGTTATATTAAGCCATACAAGTCTTAACACCAGGGGTTTCCTTTAAGGTTTCTTTACTTTTTTCCAGAAAGGACTACCTGCTTTTTAAAAGGAAGATCAAACACATCATTGGAAGAACATCATGAAGTTTGAAGTACAGTATTCAAAGACTAGTAGTTCGTCCTTGGAGAAGAACGTAAGAAGAACATCACCTCAGACTTCAGCTAACAGACCAGTATTAATTTTTTTTCTGGATATAAACACTTATAAATCAGGTCAAAGTGAAGTTTGACTCCTGGAACAATTAAGACAGCAGTATATGCAAACACGGCACACAAAGAGCTGTGATTAAAAGCCTGAGGAGCTGAGAGAAAGCGATTACTCCTCTCCGAGCTTGCTGACTTCTCAGATTGCACTTGAGAGTGAGTCACGTTGTTGGATTTTTCATACTACAGCTGTTCTACTTCTCATTTAAAGGAATATTCATAGTTACTTTCAACTTGATGTCTATGAGAAGCATCTGTAACATGCTGTCAAGATGTTCATTTTGACTTTCTCCCATTTGTATGAAGGAACAGGAGGCAAGTGTATAATTATAGAAGGCTAGGCTGGAGGGTTTAAAGGGTTAGTTCACCCAAAAATGAAATTTCTGTCATTAATTACTCACCCTCATGTCGTTCCACACCTGTAAGACCTTCGGTCATCTTCAGAACACAAATTAAGATATTTTACATAAAATCTAATGGCTCAGTGAGGCCTCTATTGCAGAGGTGTAAAGAGTACTTGAAAACCTTACTTGAGTAAAAGTACTGATACCTGATACATCGAAAATGACTCCACTACAAGTTACAAGTAACCAATTCCAATACAACTTAAGTAAAAGTCTTAAAGTATCTGATTTTAACAGTACTTGAGTATTTTACTCATGCTGAATGTGCTCAGAGATGCACTAGTCCTGAGAGACATACCAGTGAAAATAAGAAACAATTGATTTGTAAGATGGGAAATCAAGTTTATTTTCTAAAATCAAAATAAAACTGAAACACCTCAATGTTGCAATAAATCAAGGTCGACACAACAACCTTTTAAAAGTCTACAAACTCTGAAGTCTCAGTTGAGCTCAAGTGCACAGAAAATAAACCAATATCCTTCAAAATGGTCTTGTCGATATAGCAGATAAAAAAATGTTAAGTAAAATGAAATAGTCAAAGTCTACTGTATGTGCTGGTTTGAGCCTCATCACCTGCTGCAGTCATTTCCTCATCTAATAAATAAAACATCTGCTAAAGCACTCACATTCACGTAAAGTAGCCTTGTTGACAAGTTTTGGGTGAGTAAAGGCAAAATGCACAAGATATAGTACCTTCAATGCCCTTAGATGGCGATATTGCTTCTTTATAGCAGAAATAAACTGCTGCATAATGTAATTTGTAATTGCATTACTCATCACAAATGTACTGGAGTAAAAAGTACATTTACTTGCTCAAAAATATAGTCAAGTAGAGAGTAAAAGTTGCCAATATCTTTGATACTCAGAACAACTACAAAGTAGCCAAAAAGATACTCAAGTACAGTAACTAATTACATTTACTCTAGTACTTTAGACCTCTGCTCCACTGACAGCAAGATAATTAACACTTCAGATGCCCAGAAAGCTACTAAAGACATATTTAAAACAGATCATGTGACTACAGTGGTTCAACCTTAATGTTATGAAGCGACGAGAATACTTTTTGTGCGCCAAAAAAACTAAATAAAATCACGCCCCCCCGTGGTGATCCATTGAAATTTCGAAACACTTATGACATAACGTAGCGTCGTTTACTGAAATCACGTGACTTTGGGAGTTTGATACATGCTCCGAACCACTGATTCGAAACAAAAGATTCGTAAAGCTTCGAAGCTTCATGAAGCAGTGTTTTGAAATCGTCCATCACTAGATATTGTGGAATAAAGTCGTTATTTTGTTTTTTTGTGTTTTTTGGCACACAGAAAGTATTCTTGTCACTTCATAACATTAAGGTTGAACCACTGTACTCGCATGAACTGTTTTAAATATGTCTTTAGTAGCTTTCTGGGCATCTGAAAGTGTTAATTATCTTGCTGGCAATGCAGGCCTCACTGATTTTATCAAAAATATCGTACATTGTCTTCTGAAGATGCACAGGACGTGGAACAACACAAAGGTGAGTAATTAAAGGGTTAGTTCACCCAAATAAATTAAAGTCATTTATTACTCACCCTCATGCTGTTTCACACCCGTAAGACCTTCGTTCATCTTCAGAACACAAATTAAGATATTTTTGATGAAATCCAATGGCTCCGTGAGGCCTTCATAGGGAGCAATGACATTTCCTCTCTCAAGATCCATTAATGTACTAAAAACATATTTAAATCGGTTCATGTGAGTACAGTGGTTCAATATTAATATTATAATAATAACGACTTATTTAGTGATGGCCGATTTCAAAAACACTGCTTCATGAAGCTTCGGAGCGTTATGAAAACAACAGATTTTCAAAATCCAATTATGATGCATTCAGTCTTAAAGAAATTTTAGGGAAGAAATTTTGAAGAAATTTTGTCAATATACACTATCATTCAAAAGTTTGGGGTTTGTAAATTTTATTTATTTATTTTTGGTCTCTTCTGCTCACAAAGGCTGCATCAAAACTACAGCAAAATTAATATTATTGTCAAATATTATTACAAAGTAAAGCAACTGTTTTCTATGCGAGTATATAGTAAAATGTAATTTATTACTGTGATCAAAAATTTTTGAACAAAGTTCAAAAGAACAGAAATATTTTGAAATAGAATCTTTTGTAACAATATAATTGTTTTTACTGTAAAAAAGAATTGTTGGTTTAACTTAAAAAAAAGTAAGTTACCTGGTTGCCTTAAAGTTTTGAGTTTTCTAAAATTAAAAATTTGAGTTAATACAATGAAGGCGATGGGTTTAATTAACAGAAACTTGAAATATTATGTTATCTGAACTACATTAATTATCTAAGTTGATTTGACAAAAGAAAAAATGTTATTACAAATCATAAAAATATTTTTTTACAGTGTACTGTCTTTTTTTATCAATTTAATGCAGAATAAAAGTGTCAATTTCTTAAAAAAAACGTTTGAATGGTAGTGTAACTCATGAAGTGAATATATTTTAATATTTTTTTTTTAAAGATGGAATCAAACTTGACTGTTTAATTCATGTTCCCGTTCATATTGTGAATGATTGATCAGTGCACATTATTATAAAGGAAAACATGTTTGTCTTCATAATCTTAAACTTTCTCCACCTCTGAAACGACTTTCTTAGCTGACATCATCATCTGTCTATCTCTTGAATATCCTGTTTTTATTGGGATGTAAGTCACGCTACGTAAGTAAAATGGTTTCATGAATATTGTTTCTTCATGTAGATGCAAAACGGTGGTTGAAAATGGTCAAAATAAACTTAAGCATTCAGCAACTAAAATATACACATTCATGTACATTTTAAATCTTGATGTTTTTAAGATACTTGTGGATAAAGTTGCATTTTACGTCTTGAATATCCTGTTGTTACTTATGTCATGTTACGGAAGAAAAATCATTTTTGAATATTGTTTCATTTTGACTGTAAAAATTTAGATGAACTGCAAAAAAAGTGGTTGAAAACCTAAGCATGCACTTAAAATATTCACTTTCCCTTTTTCATTCATGCAAATGTAAAAATCTAGAATTGTTCAGTGAAGTTAGCATATATGTATAGTATAGATGAGTATATTTAAGCCTTTAAACTGTGCTGTCAGACTGAGGATGAAGAATATTTCACACACACACACTCACTCAAGTACATTTCCAGAATCCTAATGCTTGAATGACCTGAAAATGAAGATGTATTCTGGATGCAATCTCTCTCTCTCTCCCTCTCTCTCTCTCTCTCTCTCTCTCTCTCTCTCTCTGATGTCATGAGCGTGTGCCGGCGTCACTCATGCATGCAGATCAGAGGTAACCTGGGCTGCAGAGATGGCTTGAGCTTCAGCACATAGTTTTATTAGATTGCTGTGCACAGGGAAAGTGAAATGTGGGCTAATTGCAAAGGAACAAGACTAATCTCAACTTTATATAGGCCACAGCGGGAGGCACGGTTTGATCTCACAGCTACCTGACTTCACTGACAATAGGAAGAGCAGTCGAGCGTCTCTAGAGGCTCGTCTCTTATTGCCTTTAAACGCTCTGGCTCTGTTTTTTTGGTCCCTCATTGACAGGCTTCATTCAGTTCTTTAGAAATGCAGTATGTTTTTATTAATATCTTGACAAGTGGCTTTAAGTCAAGTCAGCTTTATTTCTATAGTGCTTTAGACGCTTTCAAAGCAGCTTCACCGTGATAAACAGGAAAATAATAGAGTCAGTGATGCAATTTGCATCAAATATGAGACAGAAATATTCTATTTACATTTTAATTTTAGTTGAAGTTTTCATGATATTGGTGTGTTTTTCGTCATTTATTAGTTTTATGTAGGTTTTTTTATTATTAAGTTTTAGTTTTTAGTTAAGAAATTAAATAAGCTATATAAAAATAAGTTTAGGGTTTTTTATATTTTATTTTATTTCAAGGGAGATTTGAAGTAAAATTGTATGTGAAAGCAAAATGACCAAATATCAGTTGTTTAATCAGCTTGATTCGTCTCTAATGTACATCTGGAGGTCATGTACAGACTGTAATGTTCACTCAGAAGGTGTCTGTGTCGCTCTGGGCGTTATGCTACTAGTGTGAACAGCATGTTAACGCTCATGTTTTCCGCTGTTCTCTAGAGTCGTCAGATGCTATATGAGCATTTCAACAGGGCAGTCATGTGCAGTGGCTCAAAAACAGAACATATCATTTCTAGTGAATGAACAAACACACCTGTGAAGCTGCTGAGATGAAGCTTGAATGAAGAAAACGGCTGTTCAGTTCAATTACAGAATCATTTACCAAAAAGTACCATTTGATAATGCATGATAGTATTCTGTTATGAATTTCATGCTCAAAAATTTGGGGGCAGTTTTGTTTTGCTTTTAATGCTATTGCAAAAAGTCTATTCTGCTCTCCAAGGCTGCATTTATTTGATAAAAAATACAGTAAAAATTGTGAAATATTTTTTACAGTGTAAAATAGCTATTTTCTATGAGAATATATTGTAAACTGTAATTTATTCTTGTGATCAAAGCTGAATTTTCAGCATCATTACTCGTCTTCAGTGTCACATGATCCTTCAGAAATCACTCTAATATGCTGATTTACTGCTCAAGAAACATTACTGATTATTTTTATTAATGTTGAAAAAGTTGCTTTTGTATTGCTGATGTTATAGTTTTTGATAATATTTTTAAAAGATATTTATTAATAGATTTTATTTTATTTATTTTAATTCTAGTTCAATGTTGTATTTTTTTTTTTTTTTTTGTCTTTTTTTTTTAATTAAGTTTTAGTTTTTAGTTCTAGTTAGTTTTAGTTATTTTAGTACTTAAACTAAAACAAAAAATGAGAAATGTTGCTTTGGCAACCAGCTAAAATAAAATAGGCCTAAGTTTAAGATATTTTTATATTTTATTTTATTTCTGTTAATGTTTATTTTATTTCAAATAATACATGTTTTGCTCTTATTTTTGTGAAAACCATGCTACATTTTTACATTCTTTGATGAATAGAAAGTTCAACAGAGCAGCATTTATGTGAAATAGGAATATTTTGCAACATTATAATTGTTTGATCAGTTTAATGCATTCTTGCTGAATAAAAGTGTTAATTTCTTTAAAGGGAGGGCCTAACCATGTAACTTTTTTGTTCAAAATTAACAAAATTTAAATAATGCGTCAATACATAATCAATCTTTCTTCCAAAACGTGTTGTTGTCTTACCCTGATTCACTATGGTAAGCCTATTATAGGCGTTTATATTTTAGACTTGTCGGGATGGTTTTCGCGGGAAATTGCGTCCATACGTCACTCGTCTCGTCATATCCATAGGTTAGTTGTAACAACGAGCGCGAAAGTTTGATTTGGAGCTCGTTAAATGTCGAACCTCCAGGGAATCATCCGTTTTAAACAAACGCCGAACAGAGGAGAGTCTGCTGACCAAAAGAAAAGGCGACAAAGCTCTTAATACAGCAAGAATCAAAGTCGGGTTGGCTTTTCGGGATTTGAAATGTTGTAAAAGCAACGTTTTTATTACTCAACTGGTGAGTAAAGTATTTTATTGAACAGATAAATTGCAGCAACAGAGTTCATTGTAAAGCATTATCTACTGCAAAAGATCATATTCATCCGCACAATCATGCAGAGCCGAAGCACAACTAGCCTAAAACAATGTTCTTCCGCAAAATGCATGCAGTTTTTGTTTTTTAACCGTTAGATGGCCAAAATCTACATATTGTAGCCTACTTTTAAAAATACTGACCTCAAACCTTTAAACAGTAGTATTTATAAATATAGTATCTTACAATACCAAGGTATTAAAGCAGCGTTCCCATCTTAGTTAAGTATATTCATCAAGATGTGGGGCAGGATGTCCATCAAGAATTGATTGAGGCTGAAAATTGACTTTTTGACCACCAGATTGATGATGTCAGCTGAAATAGAAAGTCATTTCAGAAGTGGAATGAGTTAATTCATTTTGATGAAAGATTTAAGGTAAGAAGGCATTTTTTATGTAATAACATAAATCATTCACAGTATGTAAATTAAGAAAGTAATTAATTAATTGCACGTTTGACTTAAAAGTGGATGCATGATGAAGATCATGCGATCGAAACGTTGCTAATAAAATATTTTTTATACGGTTTTGCAAGTATTGATAGTGTGCAGGATTCTTTTTGTTTCTTCTGATTTAAAAGCTACGAAATCCATATTGATGACAAATTATCATGGTTGTCACACATTTTAATAACAAAAAACTTGTAAGATTAGTGATTCACACTCTAAAGTTTGTTGGCTTTTATATGAATGCAGCTGTGCACCTGATGTGGTTTTGCTGTTCGAATGAGAATCATTAAATCTAAATAAGCATGTGGACTCAGGTGTAGGTAATCTCTAGCCCATCCTGTTTAGGACAAAAACATGGCACAGAGGAGAAAAAAACAGCCTTGTCTGAAACACCTCTATTTTTAGTCATTTTGAGGTGTTTCAGTCTGTACAGCACCATAAGTGCCTCTTTTTTCCCCTCACCTTAAGGTCCTGAAAAGCCAATAGAAGCAAAAATATGAAATAAAAAAGCAAAGTGAAGACAGGACACTTTCAGTGAAGATCCCTGGAGTAATAATGCACATGCACTGTGCCACAAAAAGGATTTACAGATGGAAAGAAAGGCCACATAATACAAATACAAACTTTTTAAAGTGTTTTTTCTCAGTCGGACTTACTTTTGAAGTGTTTTTAGGTCAAGTAATTAGTATTAATTATGTCCAGCCTGGATTTGAGTACATTTAGCTATTTAAAAAAACTGAAATTTTGTGTAGTGAGGATACAGAGGGAGGAAATGGCAGTCTAGTGCACAATGATTTCCCAAGGCTGTTCTGTTTCGGCTTGCGTGGTCGTCTTCATACATAATGGATCACACTAGAATCGGAACTCCGGCGTTTTAAAAGGCTTTTCGGTGTCCCCTACACGCTACACTTAGATGATACACACATGCAAGGTGTCATCAACATGCTTCATTAGAGGAAAAAATGCCCTATTATCACAGAATAATGCTAATTAAAGAGTTCACACCAACAGCATTTGCACAAAATGGCTACTTCTTGCTTTGTAGATAAGTTTTGGGTGGTACGATTTTTTAAATGTTTTTGAAAGTCTCACCAAGGCTGCATTTATTAGGTGAAAAATACAGTAAAACGTTATAAAACTGTGAAATATTATTGCAATTCAAATTACTTGTTTTCTAAATGAATATATGTTAAAATGTAATTTATTCCTGTGATCAAAGCTGAATTTTCAGCATCATTACTCCAGTCTTCAGAGTCACATGATCCTTCAGAAATCATTCTAATATGATGATTTGCTGCTCAAGAAAAAATTGATTATTATCAATGTTAAAAAACAGTTGTGCTGCTTCAGATTTGTGTGGAAACTGATACAGTATCTGTTTTCAGGATTCTTTGATGAATAGAAAGTTCTAAAGAACAGCATTTATTTGAAATAGGAAATTTTGTAATATTATAAATGTCTTTGCTGTCACTTTTGATACATTTTCAGCATGCTTGCTGAATAAAACTCTTAATTTCTTTCTTTAAAAAAAAAAAAACAACATTTTGACTTAATATATAATATTTTATCTTATTTTCAATAACTTATATTTTATAATAAATATTCTACTGTTGTTTTTATTCATTATTTGCAATGCATATTTAGATTAGAAGTTTATTTTCCCATGAAAATATATTAAATAAACTGATTTGTATCTTTCTCTCTTGTTTGGTTCAAGAAATCTTTGAAAGTTTCCCTGAAATCAAGTCTGCCGAAAAAGTGTCTGGTTACTTTTGCGCTTTAATGGTATTATATTATATTATATTATATTATATTATATTATATTATATTATATTATATTATATTATATTATATTATATTATATTATATTATATTACATTATATTATTTTTTCAGCAACTTCTATACTCTAAAAAGTAATTCAGAGGAGCTGTTACCACAACTTAAATAAATGCATGGTTGCAAGTCAAAAAATCTAATTTATTGTTTTAATTAAATTATTTTGTAGACTTCTGTTGACATAATAATGTTGATCATTACATCATCTTAATATCATCTGTAACTTAAACTCAAATTTCTGTGTTAATTGGCTTCTTTCTTTTTTTTAAATAGGTTGTAGTAACTTAATGAAATTGTCTTGATAACTTCAGAAATTAGGCAGTGGATTTCTTGTTCCCAGCATGCTTTGCATTGGAGAACAAATGTTGAAATGAAGTGTTAATTTATTTGTTTTTAGTGAAGGGAAAGACCTGTTAGTGTTTAATACTGTTGTGTTTGACATTTAAAAGAGTTTCTGTAATGCTGAAGTTTTTGTGGTTATCATTGTGCTAAAGGTAAACACTACATTGTTTAATGTACAAACTCAAATTCATTCAAAGTTGTCATAACTCAAAAAAATTGAGGCAAACTGTTGCATTCGTTTTTTTTTTGTTGAGCCAACACATTATTTTTAAGAGTGTATTTTCAGTTAGTGATGAGATTTTCAACTTTTGTGATTAAATTATTATTATTAAGGTTAAAATTAACATATTAGTGGTTAAATTTTACATTGAGAATGTTTTTTTTTCTGTTGACCCATGGCTTTTGTTTAACGTCTGCTCCTTTACGCCGTAACACTCTTGGTTTCGCCACCCACAGTCAACACAATGACAACTACACTGGAAATTGATATTCATCCCCTCTCTGCTTGACTGAACATTTTATATCAAAGAGAAACCAGACTTTGATGTGTTACTGTGGCTGGAGATCTAAGACTGGAAAGTGTCAAATGAGTCCAATTGTGCAGAGACGTTACGAGCAGACTGTGATGGCGGATGATGTTTGTGACGAGGCCGTTGAGAAGCATATCATGCATCTTTCCTTGTTTGACGTTTGCTAATAGTGGAGATCCTCTGGTGTCCCTTTGCATTGAACTTTGAGCGTCGTAACTTTGCAGATGTTGTTTATGCTCAAACAGCAACATTAGACACTAACTAAAGTTAAAAAAGTGAAATCATAATCATGGACCCCTTTAAACTATAATACATTTTGATTAAATTGCATCTAACATGCAATAAATTGCCCAGATTGATGACGTCAGCTGAAAAAAGTCGTTTCAGAGGTGGAGCAAGTTATGACATTATGATGGTATTATAAAGACAAAGATTTTCCTTTGAAATAATGTGCATTAATATTAAAGTAAATGCAAATATCTGAATGTCATTGCTTTAGATAACAAAATATCAAAGTGAGTGTCATTTTATCATCTCATGCAGTGACATTCAGACATTAAATGCGGCTTAATGTCCAAATACTTAATGTCTTCACACAAACACTGGAAAAAAAAAAAAAAACTCTGATTTAGGACCTAAACTATTGCAAAACCATAAAAAGAAATGAAAATGTGACGAGATCGTCATTAATACAGAATGCGTTTATGAAGTTGTTTCACATCAGATCTGCTCGTAGCCTGAAGAGAGAAATCATAAACCTCAGTCTTTCCACTTGAATCCAATGATCCAAAACTCATGGAAATGTCAGGATATTTTACCTTCTAGAAACTGATTTCAACCAGAAAAAAGTGAGGGCAAAAGAACAACTTCAAAACATAAAAATATCATTTAATAACCCGTTTTTACATTGACGAGTTTGATGTAAAAATGTTTCATGTTCAAAAATGGTCATGTTGCATTAATGTTACAAGGTTTTAAATGATATGAGAGTGATTAATGAGACAATACTCTTGAGAAAGATATATTCATTCTGGTATGTTGCAAGTTTTGACTTTTCAATTTAATAAAATATATAATAAGAATGAGTGTGTAACCATAACAGCCTCTTGCAGGAGGTCCAGTCAGATGCAGTTTGTCTGAAGTTCTGCCATCCCTCTGTGTTCACATTACAGGCCCTAATGCTCCACTTCGATTTTTTTTTTTTCGCTCAGATATTTTTCTTTTAGATCAGCATGATCTCACCCGCCCTGCAATGGCCTGCTCATCTTCCAAAACTCCATGCATTTCTGCAAAAACAAGAGAAGTTTAGGTAACCGCAAATTGCAAAACTAATTTGCTAAAACGGTTCCCTTGAGTTTTGCTTCAATCTCAATGAAGTCTCGGGTCTCCAGCTGACTTCCTTTGCTACTGCTTTCATCTGTTTTCTTTGACTTTTTTTTCCCAGTGTAGTTGCTCCGGCTGTGAACGATGAAGTAACTTGTGATGTTGGAGAAATGCATGAATGTTAATATGACGGTTCACAATGGGGTCAATCGGATGTGCGTCTGATCCAGGATTCCCAAGTGGCCTAAATCTGCTATGAAAAGATGCAAAATAACCCAAATATTATGGGACATTTTCAGCATGTAGCAAAATGACTGATAAAAGAACTTTCTCTGTTAAAGGGGATATCCTTTTGATTTTCTCGTTGAAACCGGCCCGAGCCCTTCACATAAAAATCAGTCAACATGCTTTCATAGACAACCTAGGAAGTCGGGGAAGGTCTAATTTTTTGGGGGGGGACCTATTATACCCCCTTTTCACAAGATGTAACATTAGTCTCTGGTGTCCCCAGAATGTGTTTGTGAAGTTTCAGTTTCAGCTCAAAATACCCCACAGATCATTTATTATAGCTTGTCAAATTTGCCTCTATTTGGGTGTGAGCAAAAACACGCCGTTTTTGTGTGTGTCCCTTTAAATGCAAATGAGCTGCTGCTCCCGGCCCCCTTTCCAGAAGAGGGCGGAGCTTTAACAGCTCAACAACAACAAAGCTGGCGAATCTCACGCAGCCAAAATGAGGATTGTCAGTAACGGTGTTCAGCCTTACATTGTTCAAACCGGAGTCGACACTGATGAAGAGACTCAGGAAGAAGTTACAACTTTTAGAATGAAACTGGACGTTTCTGAATGGTTGGTGGATAAATTTATGTAGTTGCTGTGGAGTTGATTCAACTCATCCACTAGCATGTGCCGTCATGTTCATCTTCTGTGCAAATCCAGTGTTGAATTGATCCTCGTTTGTGAAGCAGTCCGGTGTAAAATAACGGGATGTCAACAACACTCTACTACAACAACTCTTCCTCTTCTCTAAAGTGGCCCAACATGGCCTCGCCCCCTTTGTTGTGTGTTCTCTGGGGCGGGGTTTATGTAAATTTTAGGGTTAGTGATTTCACCAAACCGGGAAGAAGCTCGTTGTAGTTCCTACCAGCCATTTGTTTGTTGTTTTTTGCAGCGATGCCATTAAAGAACCATTTTTGATTTAGGGAAACGTTTATTTTATTTTTTTAAAAATAATATTTAAAAATCTAAAGAACCTTTTTCCACTATAAAGAACCCTTTTCTCCATTTGAAAAGTTTCATGGATGTCGAAGGTTCTTTATCGATCCATCGATGCCAATTTTTAAAGAGTGCAGATGCTGCATAAAGTTGAACTCATTTGGAGGTGGGAAAATGTACAGTTTGAGTCTCCTAATTCCAACCTATGTTAAGTGATAATAAGGTGTCTGTTGTGTAGTTAACCACAGCAAATGAAGCGACAGGCACTTTCATACAGTATACTCAAATGAATTTGCATAACATATCAGTAGCGTGTTTACCTCCAACACTCCTGAAGGGAATGAAACAATGTCTTCTTCAAAGCAGTCACACATTAAAGACATCTAGTCTGAAACATCCGCTTCATAAAACTGGCAGCATGTTCTGTTCAGTTTGTGAGCAGGGAGGATACAATATTAAGATTCATATAAACACAATGGAAAGAGAATGGAGATGTGTGATACAGTACATGCTGTACATTAGAAAAACATTTGTTTGAGAAATATTGTAGCACAGAAGATAAGACCAGACCACCTTCTGTTAAACTGGAGGAGCAATTGATTTTCAGAGAAAGTGTGTGTGGATTAAAGTGCAGAATTTTCATTGGCAATTTCAGATGTTTTCAAAACAAAGTAAATAAGAGCGACTCGCATCTATAAAAACATGACAAAATAACTAAAACTTTACTTAAAATTAAAGTGGAAAATACAAAAATAAAATTGATAATGATCGTAAAATAACTCTGAATCCTATGCATGTATACGCAAACACAGACACGAATGTTTCAAGCTAAATTCTGACTGTTTGTGATGCTAAACACTAACATAATAAGTGGACCTCTTGGGGAAAAAATGAAATACGACTTCTTTAAATTCTGTGAGATGCGCCTGTGTTTCGCTCGCGGCCATCAGATGCATTTATCTGTGATAAACGGCCCATTTTTTGGAGCTGCAATTTTAAATGGAGACCTTTAGGAAACACACAGTCCTCATTCATTCTGAACAAATTTATGAATGCATGGCCTGTTCCCTTTACGGTTCCTAAATCAATTTGTAAGCGTAGCATACTGGATGGACAAATACATATTTGTGTATGAAAGCGGGGGTGAGCAAAATTCATCATGTAAGTTTTGGCTCTCTTTCAATTCACGAGTTTATTGAATTAGACTCGCATGATGTTGAACTGGAATTTGAATGACAAAAAATCAGTGAAACAAGAAAAGAACATAATTATATCATTTATTGTGACTAATTATGCATATTCATTCCCTGATTTTTCTGTTTAGATATACTTATCTAAACTACTCAATATTGTCAAAACAATTAACAGCTGTAAAAACAGATTTTAATTTTACTTTACATAATGTCAACACTTATTCATAATTAGTCATTATTAATCAAAAGTATTATATATATATCCTTCCATCCTTCCATTGTCCATTCATGCACCCATCCCTCCATCTGTCCATCATCCATCCCTCATCTGTCCATCTCTTCATCCATCTGTCCATCCCTCATCTGTCCATCTCTCCATCTCTCCATCCCTCCATCTGTCCATCATCCATCCCTCATCTGTCCATCTCTCCATCCCTCCATCTGTCCATCATCCATCCCTCATCTGTCCATCTCTCCATCTCTCCATCCCTCCATCTGTCCATCATCCATCCCTCATCTGTCATCTCTCCATCCATCCCTCATCTGTCCATCTCTCCATCCATCTGTCCATCATCCATCCCTCATCTGTCCATCTCTCCATCCCTCTGTCCATCATCCATCCCTCATCTGTCCATCTCTCCATCCATCTGTCCATCATCCATCCCTCATCTGTCCATCTCTCCATCTCTCCATCCCTCCATCTGTCCATCATCCATCCCTCATCTGTCATCTCTCCATCCCTCCATCTGTCCATCATCCATCCCTCATCTGTCATCTCTCCATCCCTCCATCTGTCCATCATCCATCCCTCATCTGTCATCTCTCATCCATCCCTCCATTTGTCCATCATCCATCCCTCATCTGTCCATCTCTCCATCCATCTGTCCATCATCCATCCCTCATCTGTCATCTCTCCATCCATCCCTCCATCTGTCCATCATCCATCCCTCATCTGTCATCTCTCCATCCATCCCTCCATCTGTCCATCATCCATCCCTCATCTGTCCATTTCTCCATCCATCTGTCCATCATCCATCCCTCATCTGTCATCTCTCAAACCATCCCTCCATCTGTCCATCATCCATCTCTCATCTGTCCATCTCTCCATCCATCTGTCCATCATCTATCCCTCATCTGTCATCTCTCCATCCATCCCTCCATCTGTCCATCATCCATCCCTCATCTGTCATCTCTCATCCATCCCTCCATCTGTCCATCATCCATCCCTCATCTGTCATCTCTCATCCATCCCTCCATTTGTCCATCATCCATCCCTCATCTGTCCATCTCTCCATCCATCTGTCCATCATCCATCCCTCATCTGTCATCTCTCCATCCATCCCTCCATCTGTCCATCATCCATCCCTCATCTGTCCATCTCTCCATCCATCTGTCCATCATCTATCCCTCATCTGTCATCTCTCCATCCATCCCTCCATCTGTCCATCATCCATCCCTCATCTGTCATCTCTCATCCATCCCTCCATCTGTCCATCATCCATCCCTCATCTGTCATCTCTCATCCATCCCTCCATTTGTCCATCATCCATCCCTCATCTGTCCATCTCTCCATCCATCTGTCCATCATCCATCCCTCATCTGTCATCTCTCCATCCATCCCTCCATCTGTCCATCATCCATCCCTCATCTGTCCATCTCTCCATCCATCTGTCCATCATCCATCCCTCATCTGTCATCTCTCCATCCATCCCTCCATCTGTCCATCATCCATCCCTCATCTGTCCATCTCTCCATCCATTTGTCCATCATCCATCCCTCATCTGTCCATCTCTCCATCCATCTGTCCATCATCCATCCCTCATCTGTCCATCTCTCCATCCATTTGTCCATCATCCATCCCTCATCTGTCCATCTCTCCATCCATCCCTCCATCTGTCCATCATCCATCTCTCATCTGTCCATCTCTCCATCCATCTGTCCATCATCTATCCCTCATCTGTCATCTCTCCATCCATCCCTCCATCTGTCCATCATCCATCCCTCATCTGTCATCTCTCCATCCCTCCATCTGTCCATCATCCATCCCTCATCTGTCATCTCTCCATCCCTCCATCTGTCCATCATCCATCCCTCATCTGTCATCTCTCCATCCATCCCTCCATTTGTCCATCATCCATCCCTCATCTGTCCATCTCTCCATCCATCTGTCCATCATCCATCCCTCATCTGTCATCTCTCCATCCATCCCTCCATCTGTCCATCATCCATCCCTCATCTGTCCATCTCTCCATCCATCTGTCCATCATTCATCCCTCATCTGTCATCTCTCCATCCATCCCTCCATCTGTCCATCATCCATCCCTCATCTGTCCATCTCTCCATCCATCTGTCCATCATCCATCCCTCATCTGTCCATCTGTCCATTCATTCCTCCATCTGTCCATTCATGCATCCATCCCTCCATCTGTCCATCATCCATCCCTCATCTGTCCATCTGTCCATTCATGCATCCATCCCTCCATCTGTCCATCATCCATCCCTCATCTGTCCATCTCTCCATCCATCTGTCCATCATCCATCCCTCATCCCTCATCTGTCATCTCTCCATCCATCCCTCCATCTGTCCATCATCCATCCCTCATCTGTCCATCTCTCCATCCATCCCCCATTTGTCCATCATCCATCCCTCATCTGTCATCTCTCCATCCCTCCATCTGTCCATCATCCATCCCTCATCTGTCATCTCTCCATCCATCCCTCCATTTGTCCATCATCCATCCCTCATCTGTCCATCTCTCCATCCATTTGTCCATCATCCATCCCTCATCTGTCATCTCTCCATCCATCCCTCCATCTGTCCATCATCCATCCCTCATCTGTCCATCTCTCCATCCATTTGTCCATCATCCATCCCTCATCTGTCCATCTCTCCATCCATCCCTCCATCTGTCCATCATCCATCTCTCATCTGTCCATCTCTCCATCCATCTGTCCATCATCTATCCCTCATCTGTCATCTCTCCATCCATCCCTCCATCTGTCCATCATCCATCCCTCATCTGTCATCTCTCCATCCCTCCATCTGTCCATCATCCATCCCTCATCTGTCATCTCTCCATCCCTCCATCTGTCCATCATCCATCCCTCATCTGTCATCTCTCCATCCATCCCTCCATTTGTCCATCATCCATCCCTCATCTGTCCATCTCTCCATCCATCTGTCCATCATCCATCCCTCATCTGTCATCTCTCCATCCATCCCTCCATCTGTCCATCATCCATCCCTCATCTGTCCATCTCTCCATCCATCTGTCCATCATTCATCCCTCATCTGTCATCTCTCCATCCATCCCTCCATCTGTCCATCATCCATCCCTCATCTGTCCATCTCTCCATCCATCTGTCCATCATCCATCCCTCATCTGTCCATCTGTCCATTCATTCCTCCATCTGTCCATTCATGCATCCATCCCTCCATCTGTCCATCATCCATCCCTCATCTGTCCATCTGTCCATTCATGCATCCATCCCTCCATCTGTCCATCATCCATCCCTCATCTGTCCATCTCTCCATCCATCTGTCCATCATCCATCCCTCATCCCTCATCTGTCATCTCTCCATCCATCCCTCCATCTGTCCATCATCCATCCCTCATCTGTCCATCTCTCCATCCATCCCCCCATTTGTCCATCATCCATCCCTCATCTGTCATCTCTCCATCCCTCCATCTGTCCATCATCCATCCCTCATCTGTCATCTCTCCATCCATCCCTCCATTTGTCCATCATCCATCCCTCATCTGTCCATCTCTCCATCCATTTGTCCATCATCCATCCCTCATCTGTCATCTCTCCATCCATCCCTCCATCTGTCCATCATCCATCCCTCATCTGTCCATCTCTCCATCCATCTGTCCATCATTCATCCCTCATCTGTCATCTCTCCATCCATCCCTCCATCTGTCCATCATCCATCCCTCATCTGTCCATCTCTCCATCCATCTGTCCATCATCCATCCCTCATCTGTCCATCTGTCCATTCATTCCTCCATCTGTCCATTCATGCATCCATCCCTCCATCTGTCCATCATCCATCCCTCATCTGTCCATCTGTCCATTCATGCATCCATCCCTCCATCTGTCCATCATCCATCCCTCATCTGTCCATCTCTCCATCCATCTGTCCATCATCCATCCCTCATCCCTCATCTGTCATCTCTCCATCCATCCCTCCATCTGTCCATCATCCATCCCTCATCTGTCCATCTCTCCATCCATCCCCCCATTTGTCCATCATCCATCCCTCATCTGTCATCTCTCCATCCCTCCATCTGTCCATCATCCATCCCTCATCTGTCATCTCTCCATCCATCCCTCCATTTGTCCATCATCCATCCCTCATCTGTCCATCTCTCCATCCATTTGTCCATCATCCATCCTCATCTGTCATCTCTCCATCCATCCCTCCATCTGTCCATCATCCATCCCTCATCTGTCCATCTCTCCATCCATTTGTCCATCATCCATCCCTCATCTGTCCATCTCTCCATCCATCCCTCCATCTGTCCATCATCCATCTCTCATCTGTCCATCTCTCCATCCATCTGTCCATCATCTATCCCTCATCTGTCATCTCTCCATCCATCCCTCCATCTGTCCATCATCCATCCCTCATCTGTCATCTCTCCATCCCTCCATCTGTCCATCATCCATCCCTCATCTGTCATCTCTCCATCCCTCCATCTGTCCATCATCCATCCCTCATCTGTCATCTCTCCATCCATCCCTCCATTTGTCCATCATCCATCCCTCATCTGTCCATCTCTCCATCCATCTGTCCATCATCCATCCCTCATCTGTCATCTCTCCATCCATCCCTCCATCTGTCCATCATCCATCCCTCATCTGTCCATCTCTCCATCCATCTGTCCATCATTCATCCCTCATCTGTCATCTCTCCATCCATCCCTCCATCTGTCCATCATCCATCCCTCATCTGTCCATCTCTCCATCCATCTGTCCATCATCCATCCCTCATCTGTCCATCTGTCCATTCATTCCTCCATCTGTCCATTCATGCATCCATCCCTCCATCTGTCCATCATCCATCCCTCATCTGTCCATCTGTCCATTCATGCATCCATCCCTCCATCTGTCCATCATCCATCCCTCATCTGTCCATCTCTCCATCCATCTGTCCATCATCCATCCCTCATCCCTCATCTGTCATCTCTCCATCCATCCCTCCATCTGTCCATCATCCATCCCTCATCTGTCCATCTCTCCATCCATCCCCCCATTTGTCCATCATCCATCCCTCATCTGTCATCTCTCCATCCCTCCATCTGTCCATCATCCATCCCTCATCTGTCATCTCTCCATCCATCCCTCCATTTGTCCATCATCCATCCCTCATCTGTCCATCTCTCCATCCATTTGTCCATCATCCATCCCTCATCGGTCCATCCATCCATCTGTCTATCATCCATCCATCCATCCATACATCCATCCATCCAAATACCATTTTACATCCTGTTTGTAAATTCATGACCTGAATTGGAGTTCAGCAGTAATGTTTCAGTAAAGGCAGCTCATGGCAGAACATCAACCTTTTGTTTTCTGCCATTTTTATGAAAGGAGAGCTGTATCTGGCAGTAAAGCTGGTGTTGTCAGGAGGTGTCAAGAAACAGACTGAACATGTTCTCTGTTCTGCGCAACTGACTGAACTTTTGCCTCTGTTCCTTTAATCCCGGCAGGCACCGGGGCTTTGGAAGGCAGCACAGGTTGCCAGAAGTTTCAGTTTAGTTTGTAATGATCCTCGAACCTCAGAAATCATAGAGGACCTTGATTTGCTCACGCTCAAGGGCGTCTGCTGCCCGGAACACTGTCACACCAGCCACAAACACAAACCCAGACTTGAAAGAATAATTCATTCCAAAATGAAATTTCTGTCATCGCTTATTCACCTTCATGTCGTTCCAGAACTGTATGACTTTCCTTCTTCTATGGGACACAAAATATGATCTTTTAAAGAATGTTTTACACATTCACATTTTCTTGACTTCAGTGAAACTGTAATTTTATACTTAAATGTTAAACATCTTTATAAATCAGTGTTGTTTTATTATCATTGAGATACTATTATAGATTTTAATGATATTTTGAATTTTTATATTTCATAGTTTTAATTTTATTTTAGCATTTTTGTATATTTTTAGTAATAAAATCCATCCCTCCATCCATCATCCAATCATCCATTCATCCCTCCATCCACCCAATCATTCATCCATCCATCTATACATCCACCCATACATACCTCCATTTCTATCCATAAATCCATCTACTCATATATCCATCCATCCATCCATCCCTCCACCCAATCATCCATCCATCCATCCATCCCTCCACCATCCATCCATTCATCCCTCCCTCCGTCCATCCCTCCACTCAATCATCCATCCATCTATCCACCCATACATCCCTCCATCCATCTCTCTATCCATAAATCCATCCATCCCTCCACCAAATCATCCATCCATTCATCCAATCGTATCTCCATCTATCCATCCACCCACCCATACATCCCTCCATCTCTCTATCCATAAATCCATCCACCCATCCCTCCACCCATCCATCCACCCATCCATCCCTCCACCCGTCCATTCATCCATCCATCCATCCATCCATCCATCTATCCCTCCCTCCGTCCATCCCTCCATTCAATCATCCATCCATCCATCCATCAATCATATCTCCATCCACCCATCCATCCATCTATCCCTCCCTCCGTCCATCCCTCCATTCAGTCATCCATCCATCCATCATCCATCCATCCATCCACCCACCCACCCACCCATACATCCCTCCATCTCTCTATCCATAAATCCATCCATCCATCTATCCCTCTACCTGTCCATCCATCCCTCCCTCCCTCCGTCCATCCCTCCATTCAATCATCCATCCATCCATCCATCATATCTCCATCCATCTATCCACCCATACATCCCTCCATCCATCTCTCTATCCATAAATCCATCCATCCCTCCACCCAATCATCCATCCATCCATCCATCCAATCGTATATCCATCTATCCATCCACCCACCCATACATCCCTCCATCTCTCTATCCATAAATCCATCCATCCATCTATCCCTCCACCCATCCATCCATCCATCCATCCAATTATTTTTGATTATTAATAAACTCCATATGGTGAACAAATAAATGGCTCTTTAACCATAACACAAGCAAAAGGTACAAAATCACTTTCCCTTCAAAAATATTAATGCCATTTGTTGCCATTGTTGCCATAACTGTTTTTTCATCTTCTATTTTCTGTAGCACAATTTCCCAGGAATGACCTGGAAATATGTACATGTGTACTTTATTTTCTTCTGTAGTTTTAAAGAGAGACCTACTTAATGCTCATCAAAGGGAGGAGAAACCCCTGCATGAGACAGATGTGTAAAAACGGCAAATAAATCAACTTGAAACAGGTTTATACTGTAAGAAACACACAATAATATCTGTCACTTACATCTGTGGTTTCAAAAGGTTTTGCTTCACATTTTATCCAGGAAAAGTGAAGTGAATTTTCTTCCTATTTAATCAACCATAAACCTGCTTATTTTGCTATAAAAACATGCATGATTAGTAAGCAGTCAGTTTTGAGTCACGACCTACCAGTTGAGAACCACTGACTTACTTAATAATTCTATCATAGATTACTCGTTCGCCAAGACAATATTATGTCTCGCCTTGCACTTAACAAAAGACCTCACGCTCTTTAATTAAAGGTAATGTTATTGTGTGTGACTCTAATGGAGGATGATGGATATGATGCCCTGCCGTTTGATGAACTGTGTGCCATATATAATTTCTAATAATTGCACTGATGCCGAGATGATGTCACATGCTGTCTAAATTGCTCGAGGTCACTTCTCTTGATGACAAACATAACAGAACACATTTTCCATAGATCATATGTGACTGTTTTTCATTTTCACATCAGGGAATCCAAAAATGAGACTTCACAACATTAGATGCATGCAGCTTCTTTCTCCTCCCTCCATGCAATGAAATTGTGATCCTCGATCAAATTGGTGGTCTAACACAAACAAAATGGTGAAAATAACAGTGCTCGAACAAGCCGAGGTCCGTGCCGTTGCTGCTGCATTCAAGGGGAAGGTCTCAATCTGCTGCCAGCCAAAATGGACCTGATACATAATAGACAACAGTACAGCTGGAGGAGAGAAAAAATTCAGTGACCGAAGAAAATGTGGAGGGGAAAAAACAGTAATAAGTTTCTGTGCTGCATTTCACCAGCCTTAACCTCGGGGGGAACGTGGCAAACTGCATGTAGAGCTACTCCAGAAATAGAGAGAGAGGGAAAATATGTCCCATAACCAAGCAAATGAAAGAGGAGACATCATTTAGACCATATTCAAGTAGCGAAACTACTTGTTTATCCTCCGTGCCGTGAGACATCGTGGTTAAAAACAGATCCATTTTTCCAGGAAATCACTGGGAAATTGCAGTACTACTGTGTTAGATCATATCGCTGGATGCCTGGGCATAGGATTCACTGCAATCATCTCCCAAAAAGCATCACATATGATCACACTTGAGCCCATGTGGGCAGATTGCTTGTTTCAACTGGAAAGTAATGTGTATGATTAAAAAAAGTTTAAAAGCAGGAAAGCCTGCACACAATGTCCTTTGAGAAAAGAAAGTCTTCGAAAGTCTTTATTCAGAGGCCATAAAAATACAAAAGTGCTCAGTGCAAAGACAAAAGTCTATTACATTTACACATTTTAGGTAATAATCTGGCTACTTTTAGATTACTTTTGACCTTTTAGCTTTTAGTATATCATGTAGATTTGATAGGATAAGCTAGTACTGTAGTGATATAACAATACAAAGAGAAAAAAATATATATGTTGACAATTTGTCATCAACAAAATGAAGTGCATTAAACATTACATTATGTTAGGGTTTCCAAAACTGGGGTTTGTGAAGGAACTGTAGGGGGTTCGTAAGTTGGTGAAAAGCTAATAATTAATTAAACAATAAAAAAATGTAACATTTTAAATAAAAACATTCAAAATAAAACACAAAAATTATTACATATTTTGTGTGACCTCTGACTTTCTGAACATCCTATAGGCTGAACATACAATCTGTTTTAGAAAGGATCATTTAAAAAATAGAAAAGTAATCATGTTATCAGTAAAAATGTAACTGTAGTCTGATTATGAGTATTTTAATAATGTAATATAATCTAATTACAAGTATATAATTTTTGGAATCTGATTACGTAATCCAGATTACATATACAGTGGCATGAAAAAGTATGTGAACCCCTTGCAGAATCTGTGAAAATGAGAATTATTTTAATAAAATAAGGGATAATAAAAAATGCATGTTATTTTTTTATTTAGGACTGTCCTGAGTAAGATATTTTACATAAAAGATGTTTGCATTTAGCATTCACTGATGCTCCAGAAGGAAACACGATGCATTAAGAGTCGGGGGGTGAAAACTTTTGAACAGGATGAAGATGTCACAATTTTTCTTATTTTGTTTAAATATCATTGTTTTTCATTTAGTACTGCCCTTCAGAACCAACAGAAGATACTTGCATGTTTTCCGGAAGAAAAATTAAGTACAATTTACCTTGATATTTGAATTCAAAAGTTTTCACCCCTCGGCTCTTAATGCATCGTGTTTCCTTCTGGAGCATCAGTGAATGTTTGTTTTTTAATAGTTGTGTTTGAGTCCCTCAGTTGTCCTCAGTGTGAAAAGATGAATCTCAAAATCCTACAGTCACTGCTGGAAAGGGTTCAAATATGCAAAAATGCTTGAAAACTGATGAATCTGCAGGAGCTGGAGGATTTTTCTGAAGAACAGAGCTCAGTTTAACTGCTCAGGACAAACAAGAGACTCATGAACAACCATCACAAAACATAAAAACAGTCGTGGATCATCAGGTAACCACACACAGTATTGAGAATCAATGGTTCACATACTTATGCATGGGGTTATTTTAATAAATTCAGCTATTGTTTTGTCTTGTGAAATAAATGCAAACATCTTTTATGTAAAATATCTTACTCAGGACAGTACTAAACAAAAAATAACATGCATTTTTTATTATCCCTCTTATTTTATTAAAATAATTCTAATTTTCACAGATTCTGCAAGGGGTTCACATACTTTTTCATGCCACTGTAATCACATTAATCAGTCATATATGAACATCTGCCAAATGCATAAATGGTCCAAAAATTAAACAGTCTACTGTACCTTTAAGAAAAATCAGCAACCCTTTTTATATATATTATTTTTTTAATTTTCTAACTTTACTTGTTTTGTTTTTTTCCGTCTAGTTTAGGGTCTAGTTTAAAGCTAATGATTAATTAAATCATAAAAATGTAATAATTGCAATAATTTTCTAATAAAAAAAAAAAATCATACACTTACTAAAAAGATGAAATATTTTATTTCTTTATGTGCCTGTCATGTGACCATTAACCAACATTAGAGAACTATGAACATGTGAATGTGTCACTTTACTGAAATATTACTCTCAGGGGGATGTTGTGTAAACCTTGTCGGTTAAATGTGTTCAGCTGGGTCTAATTTGACGACCTGATGTGGATGAACATGTTGTGATGTTTCAGCATCTCCTTTCAACCATTTGCTGAAAAAGAAGAGTTTCAAGAGAGAGAGAGAGAGTTTCAAGTCCTGTTTTGTACTCTATACATGGAAAGTGCCAGCTGTCGTCAACAGGATTTGCATTCCTAAAAAAGTAGTTTCTTCTGAGTGGTTTTCACTTGTGCTGTTCTTAAGGTGAAATTGCTTTCCTGGCACGTCCTGCGCACCATCTTGAACCACCTACAATAGCTAATGTTTTTTTCCCTGGGCAATTACTTCACTCACACCCACTTATATTAATATATGCATGTGTTTTTGATGCTGGAGAATGCCGTTTTGATGAAGTTTAGGTCCTGATTAGAAAGTGTACGAATCAAAATTTGATTTGTCTAATCTAATTGTTGGCCAATTTTTAATGTATATTTCACAATGTAAAGGTGGCCCAATGCAATTTTTATTTTTAGTATTTTGTCTTGTTTTCCAGTACAAATATCTAAAAATTCTTAAAAGCAAGATACATTTACTTGAGAAACCTTGATATAACTTGATATTAAAGGGATAATTCACTAAAAAGTAAAATGATCCCATGATTTACTCACCCTCAAGCCATCCTAGGTGTATCTTCTTTCAGACGAACACAACCAGAGTTATATTAAAAAAATATCATGGCTCTTCCAAGCTTTATAATGGTAGTGAATGGGGGGCGAAATTATGAAGCCAAAAAAAGTGCATCCATCCATTATAAAAGTAATCCATACGGCTCCAGGAGGTCACTCTTCTGCTAGACCTCGACTTGCATACAGCCATTGCTGGAAGCCAGTGATTATATCGATCTATCAATCTATCTATCTGTCGATAGCCAGCTCTATTAAATAATGCCAGAATAAAATTTTTAGGTGAATTGTTTTCTAAAAAAAAAAAAAAAAAAAAGTTGCCAGCAAATTGCTGAAGACACAAGCGCTTGAAAATGTTATTTGATAGTGCATGTGATTGCGGTCTAATTAGTTGAGCGCGAGGGGGAAATGTGAAGGGAGTAATTAGGCTTTGATGCCAAATTGTTGATGCAGCTTTCCCTGAAAATGTGAAGTTTGTTCCCCAGAGTGCACCTCAACCTGACACGCATGGAATATCAACCGCGGCTGAACAAAGCTGCCTCGCACGTGCATGCAAAGGTGTCTCGCTCCTCCTTAGGTATAAGTGGTTTGTCATGTTGCATTCTGCTCGGCGCATCTGAACAAGGGTGTTGTGGGTTTTATTTGCCTTCCTGTGACCTCCTTCTGTTTCTCTGCCCCTGTTGTGTTTTAGAAGCACTTCTGCCAAGGTGCTGCTCATGTGAAATGAATGTTTATCAGTAAGTCTATTTAAGCGATGGTGACCAGCGATTTCTACAGGAGATGCACTGTTGGATGCGAGCTTGGCCCGGTGCCCGGACGCTCTTTACCACCCTCACCGCATCGCCCTGTATGTGAGATCGCATTAGGAGGGCGAAAACAAGACACTAAAAGCCCATCATGCAGTGCACGCAGCAGCCATCGAGGGTTGATAAAGAAATGCTGCTCGCTCGGGGTACCTGGAAATGGGCAGTAAAGTCTGACAGGTCAGACATCATGTGATGGCCTATTATTAAATGTTTGCGTCATGAAAAACAGTAAATTGCTTTGTTGCAGAGGGTGGGTTGTTATACTTTAGGCTATGTGTAGTCCATTAAAAAGAACATTTTTAAGATTCTGTTCAAAGAAAAACTGCTGTGCTTTTTTGTCTTTTTTTGGAGCTTGACATATTGCTCATTATGAACTGCCATTGCATGGGGAAAACAGTGTAAAGGCACGTTCACACCAGGAGCAATAACTATATTAGCGTCCACACCAATGCAGGATAATGTTTTGTTTATTATAAGCCCCTGTTGTCTGCCGTCTGCTTTAAATGGTCGAGCTCTTTGGAGCAGGGTGGATTCTGATTGGCTGTCTATGTTTTTATTGTTCATCAGCTGGTAAAAATCATGCTAAAAGTGAGTTCCTCTGTATCATTATCATTATAGTTGTGGTGTGGACTCTGCTATTCTTTTACATTTTGAATGACTTTTATTGCAAAATCTTTGTCCTTGGAGTGAACGGACCTATGGAAGTTTGTTTTCACCACTGTATAAAAATAAAAGAGGTAACTGTGACCTCTTATTTCAGATTTCGGACCTTTTTTTTTCTCGTAATCAGGATTGCGTGATATAAACTCGCAATTGCGAATTGTAAATTCATATTTCAAGATAGTGAGTCGCAATTGTGAGGTATTAAATCAGAATTGTGTGATATAATGACGATGTTGTGAGTTATGTCAGAATTGCGAGATATAAAGTCAGAATTGTGTGATATAAAATCAGAATTGTGTGATATAATGTCAGAATTTCAGAATTGCGAGATATAAAGTCAGAATTGTGAGATATAAAGTCAGAATTTCAGAATTGCGAGATATAAAGTCAGAATTGTGAGATATAAAGTCAGAATCGTGTGACAAAGTCAGAATTTCAGAATTGTGAGATATTATGTCAGAATTGTGAGATATAAAGTCAGAATTGTGTGATATAAAGTCAGAATTGTGTGATATAAAGTCAGAATTTTGTGATATAAAGTCAGAATTTCAGAATTGTGTGATATAAAGTCAGAATTGCGAGATAGAAAGTCAGAATTGCGAGATAGAAAGTCAGAATTGCGAGATAGAAAGTCAGAATTGCGAGTTATAAAGTCAGAATTGCAAGTTATAAAGTCAGAATTGAGAGTTACAAAGTCAGGATTGTGAGATAGAAAGTCAGAATTGTGAGTTATAAAGTCAGAATTGCAAGATAGAAAGTCAGAATTGCATCATTTAAAGTCAGAATTACGAGAAAAAAAGTCAGAATAATGAGATATAAATTTGCAATTGTGAGAAATCATCGTATAGTCGCAGATTCCATTGAGTTGTGTTGGTAACATACCATAGTTGGCTTTGGGAAATGCACCCCAGGCCAATAAAAAGAGCAAAGCAATTTCCAACTTGTCCACAACAGTCGTCCGTTATTATCAAGGAATCACAAATTAACACTGCACAAATTAATCTTGTGTTAGGCGAGCTTAAAGATGCTTTAATAATTTGAGCACTAAAGCTGTGCTGCTAATTTTCTTTTTATTGGCACTCTGCATTAAACTGCTGCGTTTAATTACTCATTTCTAGCATGGGCTGACTTTAACAGTACAGTGCAAACAATAATTAGGTCAATGGCACATTATTTTGGCCAGTGAACACCGAAATTGAAAGGGAAGTCTCTTAAACATGTCCTCTGGCAGTGTGTCTAGTTCTCCTTGCATTTCATAAATGCATGCAAGAAATCAATAATATTATTAAGAGGAACAAGAGGAATGTTATTGGCTTTAGTAAGAGAGTTACTGCTGCTAAATACACATAGATGCATGTTACATGACTACAGTTTTGCATTTTTCTTGTTTCATACGTTCACAGATTTCTTTTAAAATTCATTTAATTTTTGTTTTTTTTATAGCCTACATATAAAAAATATAAAAATTGTTATTCAGTGTTATTAAAATCACAGATAATACAGAGTATTACAAGAAAGATTTGTTTTTCTTGTATATGTATGCTATATTGTATTTGCATTAGCGAAATAAATGCATATATTGATTTATTTATATATGTAAAAGTGAAAAGACAGCTCTATGTGAGTAGTATATGGTTTGATGATATTAAACAAATAGATAAATAGTTTTCAGTTTTTTGGTGATATTCAAATATAGGCAGTGGTGGATGACATTTTACTTGAGTTTCACAAATTCACACTTATGTATAAATAGAGTAAAGCTTATGCGTATTTGGAGTGCTGTCCAAGGGGAGGGCTCCAAGCTCGGAATTTGGCCCGATCCCAGAGTACTCCCCCTTCCCAGGATTTGGATAGGAATAGTTTGAAGTGAGAAGATGGGCTGGCGGAGGGGTGCTGGATAACTGTCATGGAACAGAGGTAAGTCTCGTTAACTGAGTTGATTAACTGGAAAGTGCTCCTCCTGTGTTATTAAGGTTAATTATCTGAACGTACTCCTCCCTGAACTTTGTTAATAAAACATCATTAAAGTACAAAAGTACTTGATTTTTACACAAAATATTTGTCAACACAAAATGCGTGTTGATATAAAAACAGACGTCACACAGGGCTAAATGCACAATATTTTAAGAAGAACACTATGCAAATATTTTATATAATTTGATCTGCTACGGCAGTGGGGAAGACGCATGGCCATTAATTTGTGTTATTTTAATGTTATATTTAGGGTTGTTTTTTTTGTTGTTTTTTGTTTTGTTTTTTTACCAAAAAACCTAACCCGTTGAGATGGTGATATGGAAATGTCTGCATCCAAGTGTGCTGCCTGATGATTGCCATGATTTTCATTTATAATAATCAGTCCTAAAATTCGCTTGCCCTCAGATTCAGAGGATCTCCCGGTTCTTGGCTCATTTTCAGTCAGACTTGTGAATAACTGGAGACTCGCTCTGAACGGATCACTGAATCAGAGAGTTGTTGACTCAAACAGCTGCAATTCGATCAGCCCAATTTGCGAAATAATCATTTGATGCGATTTGTGAACCGATTTAACAGACTCATTGAAAAGAGTTCACTGATCGGACACCGCTGTTGCGTCTTCGAGCATGTGACGATTTCTTCAAAGTAAAGAGGAACGAGATGTTTATTTTTTTAGGAACTGTAGTGGAGTAAAAAGTATGATATTATGCTTTAGAATATAGTGAGGAAAAAGTAAAGGTTTCTTAAAATAAAAATAGGCTACTCCAGTAAAGTACAGATACTTGAAAAATGTAGGCTACTTAAGGGTTAGTTCACCCAAAAATGAAAATTCTGTCATTACCTCATTTCATTCCAAACCCGGAAGACTTTTGTTCATCTTCGGAACACAAGTCTTTTTCATGAAATCTGAAAACTTTCCTCCTCTCCATAGACAGCTACGCAACTATCACTTTGGCACTTCAAAGAGTTCATAAAACTAATCCATATGAATTGAGTTTAGTCAATTAATCGCAATTAAACCACATGCGATTTGGCAAAGGCTACGATTATTTTATGCACAGCTTGTCAGAGCTGTACGGCTCATCAAAAAGATCTTCATTATGTGTTCTGAAGATGAATGAAGGTCTTACGGGTTTGGAACGACATGAGGGTGAATAATTAATGACAGAAATTTAATTTTTGGTTGAATGGTCCCTTTAAGTACTGTAGTAAGTAATGAAGTACTTAAGTAATGAACTTACTTAAGTAATGAAGTAAAAATACTTCGTTACTGTCCACCACTGAATATATAGGCCTATTCTGACAAATCTGAAATAACCATTTTTCAAACAAAAAAGCCCATGCACAAAAACAAAAATCTAGTTTTCCAAACTTTTTTTTCACCAAATGAACACAATAAATAGGCTAGCCATAAACAGCATTTCATGTGTTACGAAAACATGAAATATGATCTCAGTGATGATGACGCGAACGACAAGTTGAATTTTTTGAGTGAGTTTCGAACCGATTCATTAAAACGGACAGATTCGCGGAAATGAATGAAACTTACCAAGTCAAACGCCATTTTGCTACTCAAGTTTGAAACAGAGACGCTGTTGAAGCACCATGACAGGGAATTAGGATTGCATGATATAAACTACTCCAGTGGCGTGGTGTTTTGTAAACTTAACCAAATAAAAAGAGTATTGCAACCATCATAAACAGGCCTATATTTAACATGTTGCTTTATGCATCATAAAACATTCCGCGAATATATCGCCCATCTGTAGTTGGGTGTTTAGAGTTCAGTCACTGATGGGTTAAATGAGCTCGAGCTGAAGGCGCATCATATCTGAGGCAGCAGGAGGAAACGCGCTCAACATTTGCGCTCCGATCCTCCAGCATTACGCGTCTCTTTCCAACTCGCAGGAATAACCCACATCACTTCATCTCTGCGTGGATGTCTCTTTAAACCCCGAGCGTCTCCACACAGTCGCGCTGATTAAGATTTGCAAAGAGCTGCTGATCTCCGGCAGGTCCATTTGGATGCTGGACCCCGGAGCCGCGTCCGCACGATGCCCGGCCATCACTGGATATAAATGACAGATCCAAGTGTGTGTGACTTCAGTGCACCGAACCAGAGGCTGCATGGGAGATGAACGCAGCCGCCAAACATCAGCCTGATCTGCTAGAGAGACCCGCCAGCCTCCTGGTACCAACATGGGTAAGACAACCAGATCCAGCTCCAACTCAACTTAATGTGCTGACAGATCAGAACAGCCACTTGGTTGGGAGGCATAAGATCAGCTACTTTTTGGCTGGTGTGTATGCAAAGGAAACTGTGCAGCCAGATGCGTATAGATTTCTTGCTTAACTAACTTTATGATTGAGATGACTGAGGTGCTGTGAAATCCATCACAATCTCATGGCATTTCATAAGTATTTTATGTTGTGGCTTTAATGAATTATATATCAGAGATTATATTTATTTAGATGCTCCTATTATATTAGTAAAAAGAGACTGGAGTTGAGGCAGTTTTTGTGTAAAGCTATTATCTTCTTTTGAGTGACACCTTCTGTCATATGCATTTGAATACATTCTGGAGTGATATTTCAGGTTATATGGTGAAATACTCAGTTGCATTACACACACAAAAAAAGTGACTAAGTACAACTGACAGGTGATTTATGTTAAGGTTTTATTATCTTCAGAGTTGACTTTCTCATCATATATCTTATGCATTTTAAAATGGTGCTTTGCAGATTTAAAATCAGCCAATCGTTTTGTATTTGTACCATATCCCTGACATTTCTGAGCTCTCAAATTTACAGTATTGATAGACATTTAGACTTTTCTTTTGGAATATATTGCCATTTATGCACTACAAGTATAGTGCAAAGTGAGTTCATAGCAGAGGTTTTTAATGTAAATGAGGTGTCGGAGAAAGAGGGACAGACAATAATGAGCTATTAAAATATAATTTAAAATAACTGGGGAAAAATCTCATTATTGCTACAGCATTGGTGATTAAAAAACGAACAGTAAAACCATGCAGGATGCAATGTTGCATAATTGATAGAACAAATCATAGCAGATTTGAGGTGACAGTGTAATCTCAAGGCAGAATGAGTTTTTGTGCTATTGTTCCCATTTGCTGTATTCCTCTTTGTGGAGATAATGATGTGTGACAGTGTGGAGTAGCTTCATTCGCACTATTCTTGAGGTGTTCGGAGATGCCCTCTCAGAGGATTTTCTCAGCGAAAGCTTTGAAACTGCATTTAGAGATTGCTGCTCGCTTGCTTTATGTGTTTTAACACGTTCTGTCCTTTATCTGCTGCCCATTTGTGGTGGGCATGTTCTTCTTAATTGGTAAATGGAGTCTTGCCAGTTGCACTGCGGGAACTTTATCAGATTGGAGGGATTTTCGGAGGTATCAATAAATGCTGGCTCACTGCTTTTGGTTTTGATGAGAATGTGCAGTTTTTGCCATAAAAACAGGCAGAGAATCTCTGTGAAAGAGACTGGATGTCTGTAAGAACAGAAATCAATAGAGATATTTCCTTATAAATTTGTTCTTGAGCTCCATCCAGTACAGTGGCAGTTACTGAAATGATTCTATTGATATCTGCTCGGAGAGTGTCAAAGGCAGGTACAGTTATTAAGAGAGCAGAATGCTGTTACTTCATTACAAAACACAGCGCTAAAGCAGGAGGCGTAGCAGTTATTTCTCTTCTTCTTCTTCTTATTATGATGATTATTGTGCTTCAGTGGCAGCGCCGTTTGTATCTCAGAGGTGTGCAGATATGATTTAGGCTTCACCTTTGATCTGTCTAGAAGATTTTACTGCTAATCTCTCTGTGGTCATGTGATAAAGTGAGGTTTGCCAGGTCTGCATGTCAAAGATAGCCAGATGACCAATGCAAACCAGCCGCAAATCTCAACCTATACCACTTACTGTACAAAGCACAGGTTTTATTATGTATTTTCAGCTTGCTTTCATTTGTAGAGTTAATGTAGATGGCAATATTAAAATGTGCAAAGATTACAAACCGTCAAGCTCATATCTAGTCAGAAAACAGAACCCAAATATTGTATGTATGTAATATTTTAAGGGTTGCTGGTATAATGTAAATGCATACAGTGCTGTGCTGCTTTTATTTCATGTTACCCATTTTCTACTGAAAGCAATTTTCCTGCGGATTCACTAAATGTAATTATTTAAAACAAACAGAGATAAATAATTTTGTAAATATATTAAATAATGTAAAAAATACTTCATAAATGTCATGAATACTTAAAAATACTCAAATATATGCACATTTTTTTACTTTTATTTACTTATATAGAATGAAATAAAACTAGTGTACTTTAAGTCAAACCATCAAACCTTGCAATATGCATTTTACTTATATTGCATATTATATAATATGCTTTGTCAAACCATCAAACCTGGCAATACAGCATATGCATATTTTGCACTATAAGGAATATTGCAAGGTTTGACAAAGCATAGTATTACTTATATTGCATATTATTATTATTATAAGTAAATAACAGTAAAATATGCATACATATTGCAAGGTTTGACAAAACACTATGTATGCATATTTTTACTGTTATTAACTGCAATATAAGTAATAGTATGCTTTGTCAAACCATCAAACCTGGCAGTACAACATGTGTGCATATTTTTTTTTACTGTTATTTACCTATATAATATGCAATAAAAGTAATATTGCAAGGTTTGACAAAGTATATCGTTACTTATATTGCATATTATGAGTAAATAACCGTAACAATATGCATGCATATTGCAAGTTTTGACTAAACATATTATTTAAATGCATATTATTAGTGTTATTAACTTATATAATATGCAATACAACTAATAGTATGCTTTGTCAAACCATCAAACCTTGCAATATGTATTCACATTTTTACTGTTATTTACTTATAACATGCAATATAAGTAAACCTTGCAATATTACTTATACTGCATATTATATAAGTAAATAACAGTAAAAAAAAATGCATACATGCTGTACTGCCAGGTTTGATGGTTTGACAAAGCATACTATTACTTGTATTGCATATTATATAAGTTAATAACAGTAAAAATATGCATTTAAATAGCACGTTTTATCAAACTTTGCAACATGTATGCATATTTTTACTGTTATTTACTTATAATATGCAATATAAGTAATAGTATGCTTTGTATAAGTAATATATATAAGTAATAGTATGCTTTGTCAAACCTTACTTATTAGTAAGATAATTTATCTAATTATCTTACTAATGTTGCATATAAGTAAATAACAGTAAAAATATGCATACATAGTATGTTTTGTCAAATCTTACAATATGTATGCATATTTTTACTGTTATTTACTTATACTATGCAATATAAGTAACACTAATATAAGTAAGTGTGCTTTCTCAAACCTTGCAATATTACTTATATTGCATATTATATAAGTAAATATAAATATATATAAATATAATACAGTCGTGCTCAAAATTATTCATACCCTTGGTAAATATGACCAAAGAAGGCTGTGAAAATAAATCTGCATCGTTAATACTTTTGATCTTATTATTTAAAAAAATCTACAAAAACTCCAATCTTTCATTGGAGAATAATAATTTTAAATAGGGGGAAAATCTCATTATGAGAGAAATGTTTTTTCTCTAATACACACTGCTCACAATTAATCATACCCTTTTATTCAAAACCTTTTGCAACCTCCTTTTGCCAAGATAACAGCTCTGAGTCTTCACCTATAATGCCTGATGAGTTTGGAGAACACCTGAGGAGAGATCAGAGATCATTCCTTCGTGCAGAATCTCTCCAGATTCCCAGATCCATGATGGTGCTTCTTCTCTTCAGTTCACTTCACTCATTTTCTTTAGGGTTCAGGTCAGGGGACTGAGATGGCCAGGGCAGAAGCTTGGTTTTGTGTTCAGTGACACATTTTTGTATTGATTTTGATGTTTGTTTTGGATCATAGTCCTGATGGAAGATCCAACCACAGCCCATTATATGACTTGTATAACAGGGACAGTCAGGTTTTTTTATCTGTTGGCATTTGATAGAATCCATTATTCCATGTATCTGAACAAGATGTCCAGGACCTCTGGCAGAAAAATAGGCCCACAACATTAAAGATCCAGCAGTATATTTCATTGTACACATGGGGTACTTTTTACCCCTGTGTGCACCAAACCCATCTTAAGTGTTTGCTGCTAAAAAAGCAATTTTTTTTCCCATGGAAAAAATGCAGACCTGGCAACTCTGGAAGCAGTGTTGTGTATAAACTGTATCGATGTATTCATAGCAGATGTCAATTTCAGATTAACTGCTATGTATCCACCAACAGAACAAACGATGACTCTCACATGTGTACTTGCGCAGATGGCCATGTAAGCACACTAATCTGGCTCTTATTTATATTTGTGAGATTTGATTCAGATCCAACTCACACATGTCTCTGGAAACACTGCTGGAAAGTTCTTGTGTGCTTGTCTTTGGGATTTGGAGACTTTGCTAGCGCGCCCTATGGAGGCCGTGATTGGCACATGAATGTTATAACCTTAAAAGTCACAAATCTTTTATTCATGTTCTGCAGAACCGGACTCAAGGTTTTGTAATCTGATAGCTGAAGTTGCAGTTGTTTTTCTAACAGGTTTAGGTGTGGGGTTGGTTCATAGTCAAACAGCAGGCCTCTACTGGTATTCATAAATCTTGGTAATAAAATTCAGGTTTTGACATTTTTAAGAAAAATGAGAGTGAGTTTTGTCAGTGCAAAACATGCTGCTGTGTTGTGGGTGTTTGCCGGAGCATTGCTACAGTAAGTGCCATGAGAGGTTGTTAGTTAGTTGCTATGTGGTTGCTGCGGTGTTTTGTGTTGTCACTGACTGACTCGTGTAAAAAGAGTCTCCTGTGATCTTCTGGTCTCTAGATACAGCTTGGCTGAAAATGATGTGTCTGATTACTTAGTAAAATAACAGCACACCTCGCCTCGACAACACACACGATTTGAGGAACCTCACAAGTCTGCTGCAGGATGAGGTTTAACCCTATAAAGCCTACTGTATCAGATTTGATACGCAGATTTCTAAGGTCTCTAAATGATCAGATCTGAAAAACCTGTTTTACACAATCTCCTACAGTCCTTCTGTCATCTGATTGGTAGTTTAGACTTTTATAAGACTTTATATGTCTTTTAAGTACAAACGTTCACCTTCAGCTTGTGGTTCACATGTCTTTTTGCTGTGAAATCTGCACTGGATTTTTATCAAGTAAAAGTAAGAATAACTTTAATATTGTTAGTAATGTTTCAAGATGAACACTTACTGGACTGAACTTGATTATCCATACATCATTTGTCAGAAAATCATGTTCGAATGTGAGTCTTAAAGGGGAAAATGAAAATTCTGTCATTAATTACTCAATTACGTTTCACACCCGTAAGATCTTCGTTCATCTTCAGAACACAAATTAAGATATTTTTGATGAAATCCACCTCAGTGAGGCCTGCATTGCCAGTAAGATAATTAACACTTCAGATGCCCAGAAAGCTGCTAAAGACATATTTAAAACAGTTCATGTGACTACAGCGGTTCAACCTTAATGTTATGAACCGACGAGAATATTTTTTGTGCACCAAAAAAAAAAAAAAGACTTTTCAACAATTTCTAGTGATGAGCAATTTCAAAACACTGCTTCAGTCATTGAAATTTTGAATCATTGAAATTTCGAAACACTTCTGACGTAACAAAGCCCTGTTTACTGAAATCACGTGACTTTGGCAGTTTGATCCATGCTCCAAACCACTGATTCGAAACAAAAGATTTGTAAAGCTACGAAGCTTCATGAAGCAGTGTTTTGAAATCGCCCATCACTAGATACTGTTGAAAAAGTATCTTTTTTTTTGGCGCACAAAAAGTATTCTCGTCACTTCATAACATTAAGGTTGAACCACTGTAGTCACATGACCTGTTTTAAATATGTCTTTAGTAGCTTTCTGGGCATCTGAAAGTGTTAATTATCTTGCTGTCAATGCAGGCCTCACTGAGCCATCGGATTTCATCAATAATATCTTAATTTGTGTTCTGAAGATGAATGAAGGTCTTACAGGTATAGCATGACATGAGGGTGAGTAATTAATGACTGAATTTTCATTTTTGGGTGAACTAACCCTTTAACTATTATCATCAGGCTTTTGAGGAATGTTTTTTGTTCATCTCTCAATCATCATTGTATTGCATTGCATTATGTTTTAAAACTATAGATCATAAAACATTTAAATATCTTACTAAGACATATTATTGGCAGATATAGAGCGACGACTAATATTTATATGGATTTTTATGCAAGTAGTCTGTTATAAAGATCTCATTGATTTACATTACAATCAGAATTTCATCTCACTTTTTGTCCATATGAATATCAGCATCTGCACCAAATTGCATATTTTTGCTCAGTTTGGGCCTCTGAATAAAACTAAGCTGTTTTCCCCTTCATATTCTCTCTGTATCAGACTATATGAGCCATAAAAGCCTGATGCATGAGATATGATGCTCAACAAAATCACATGCAAACTTTTTTAGATTTTGTCCAAAGGTTCAATAAATGGTTCCATTTAAAAAAAAAAAAAAAAAAAGGATCATATTTCATATGTTTTACAGGGTTAATACTAGGTTTCACAAGCGCCACTAATAATTGCGTTCTGAACATAATAAATTTGATGCACAGCGTTTTGCCATTTTCAGCTCTACCGAAACACAAATCTATTGCGATTCGTCCCTGGGGCCGCGATGATTTACTTCCAGCATGACATGACAGATTGTAATAGAGTCACAGCCGGGCAATTAGTCAACCTTAATATAAAACTGCATGTGACCTGTTGGGTGTCGTCTTTATCTGCGAATCACCATAGCAGCGTTTAATATCTCTCTCTTCGACTACATGTTTGGCTTTTAAATGATCGGCCGTTATTCTTGAAACACCCTATTAATACTGTCCTGATATGTTTACTCACCCTGTAAAAAGACAGCTCTTTTCCACCACGTCTTTGTCACCGAGCCCAGCCTTGCCTTTTCATTTCCATTTTGATTCACGACAGGTATGAATTTTAATGAGCCCCATTTCACATTTGGAAACTTACCTCGATGATTGCCATTTTTTTAGAAAAAAGTGAGGATGCCGGGAATGCTGATTGTGAGATAATCAAGGATGCGCGTTTTATTAATCTGGTTTCATTAATTAGTTATTGATGCAGAATTGGTCATATGAAATATTGAATTACATGCTGAAATTGGCTTTGACCTTTGCTGATAATACTTACCGTGCTGAAGCATTGGGTGCACAGAATTATGTTTTTCCATACTGTGTGTGGGCAGTGAGGATTTCCATAATAACACAAAGGGTTAGAATACAAAGACAAAGCCTTTATTCCCAGCTGTGTCAAAATACAGAGATTTTATACTTTAGTTGAAGAGGATTCTGCCAATTTTGCTTCACTGTGTGGCCAAAAACATATTTGAGGGAAAGTATAATTGTATTTACACTACCGTTTAAAAGTTTAAGTCCGTAGGATTTTATTTTCTTTTGAAGAAAAGTATACTTTTATTCAGTGAGGCTGCATTAAATTGATCAAAAGTGACAGTGAAGACATTTATAATATTACAAAAGATTCTATTTATGGTTATGATTTCACTTTTTTAGCTTTAGTTAGTGTGTAATGTTGCTGTTTGAGCATAAACCGTATCTGCAAAGTTCAATGCAAAGGGAGATATTTTCCTTTACAGAAATCGCTTTTTAAGGACTACAACAAACGGCTGGTAGGAACTACAACAAGCTTCTTCCCGGGTTGGTGACATCACTAACCCTAAAATTTACATAAACCCCACCCCCGAGAACACACAACAAAGGGGGTGGGGCCATGTTGGGCTGCTTTAGAGAAGAGGAAGAGTTGTTGTAGTAGAGTGTTGTTGACATGCCGTCATTTTACGCCGGACTGCTTCACAAACGAGGGTCAATTCAACACAAAAGATGAACATGACGGCACATGCTAGTGGATGAGTTGAATCAACTCCACAGCAACTACATCAATTTATCCACTAACCATTCAGAAATGTCCAGTTTCATTCTAAAAGTTGTAACTTCTTCCTGAGTCTCTCCATCAGTGTCGACTCCGGTTTGAACAATGTAAGGCTGAACACCGTTACTGACAATCCTCATTTTGGCTGCGTGAGATTCTCCAGCTTTGTTGTTGTTGAACAACCGAAGCGCGAGCTCTTTTGGAAAGCGGACCTGTTAACCACTTTTTGAGCATAGACCTGAAAACTAATTTTCCAACTTAAACTGTCATAAACCTTGAATGCTTTGGAGCACAGACTGAAATTTGGTATCTTTTTAAAGGCGACACTTTGCAGATTATTGCTGAAGTGAAAAAAGTTTAAAAAGTAAGACAAAGTTATAGAAGTTTATGAAAAGTTCTATTCTTAAATTTTGTGCAAATACATGTTTTACTCTAAAACTGTGAGGAAAATCAAAGCCATAAATATAAACAAGTTCTGCTCCAAATTTGAGCGTGATATCTCAAAAAATGAGCTTTCAGTAAGATTTTGTTTGGTCGCAGTACCAAACATTTCCACTAGATGAAAATCTAGTCTCCCATTCATTTTCAATGTGCTCATTTCTGACCGCAAACAATACAAGTGACATTTTTTTTTCAGGACCATTTAACCATTATAAATCATGTCCATGATTGTGTGTGTGTGTGTGTGTGTGCGTGTGTGTGTGTGCGTGTGCGTGTGTGTGTGTGTGTGTGTGTGTCCACATAGCAAGTACCAAAACCTTTACCAAGTTTCATACCATTCTGATTAAGTAAAAAATTCTTTAAAAAAACGTAATTTTTTGGTCAAAAATGACTGAACAGCACCAGAGGGTTAAGTAGCAAAAACTGTTTTCAACATTGTTAATATGAGACATTATTAATAATTGAGTGGCAAATCAGCATGTTAGAATGATTTCTGAAAGTAAATGTTTTCTTGGCATCTTTTTTGGATTGTTAAAGATTTACTCGTTTCAATAATTGAAATGCACAAACTCTTACTGTCCTCACTGACACGCTACTTGAAATTGGTAAACTTGAAACAGTTAATTTTATAGTTGTAGCAGTCGAGTCCACATTCAGACATGTCTTTTAATGAAAGCGTTTTGCTTTAGATGAGTGACTGTGTTTTGCTGACTGATGAGAGACATCTCTTCACAAGGACGAATGACCATATTGTGTCTGTATACACTGAAACGGATGCCATTGGCTATAAGAGTTTAGCTCCGAGTGTAATTTGATGGGCTTTGTAAGCTCAGTTTAATAGACAAAAAGATGAAAAAAAGTCAAAAGATATACTTTGGATGTCTAAATGGAATTGTAGAGAAATAAAAAAATCATTTTCAATTAATTAAATTATGGGGATTCAGAATAATACTTGAGTAAATAAAAAGGCCTCTAAATAATTTATTTATATATTTGACAGATGATTTTATCTAAAGTGACTTGAAATGTGGATTTTTATCAGTACATGTGTTTCCTGGGATTTGACCTCACTGTTGCTATCATCATATTTTGACATAAATGTAAAAAATAGTCGCAATAAACACTGTGAGTCTGTCCAAACTTTGGACTTAGTAGTGCGTGGATTATACACTGCCCGGCCCAAAAAAAAAAAATGTTTAGATTGAAAGCAAATGCTTAAAGGATTAGTTCACTTCAGAATTAAAATTTCCTGATGATTTTCTCACCCCCATGTCATCTAAGATGTTTATGTCTTTCTTTCTTCAGTCGAAAAGAAATGAAGGTGTTTGAGGAAAACATTCCAGGATTTTTCTCCATATAGTGGATTTGGAAGGTCCAAATGTCAGTTTCAGCGCAGCTTCAAAGAGCTCTACATGATCCCAGACGAGGAATAAGAGTCTTATCTAGAGAAACGATCGTCATTTTCTAAAATAATAGAAATAAAACACAATGCAATACAATGATGATTGAGCGATGAACAAATAAATGTTCCTTAAAAGCCTTCCTTAAAAAAGTATGGATTATCAAGTTTAGTCCAATAAGTGTTCATCTTGAAATATTGCTAACGATATAAAAGTTATTCTTACGTTTACTTTATAAAAATAAGATTTCACTGCAAAAAGACACATTTGTACAATTATACTAAAGCTCCCTCTACTTGCTAAAAGAGTATAAAGTATCAATCAGACGACAGAAGGACTGTAGTAGATTGTGTGCAACAGGTTTTTCAGATTATATTGATTATTTTAGAAACCTTAAACTTTCATGTGTCGAATATACAGTACAGTAGGCTTTAAAGGGTTAAATATGTTGCAAATGCTGTTTCAGCTCGACTTGTTCTCCTGGTTAAGCGCATCTTCTCACTGTGCTGCTGTAGGTGATGTTGAGAAGAGTAAATAATGATTATGGATCACTCGGCTTCACTCTCCTGCTCAGATTCCAGCTGCTTGAAAGATCTCTGGCTGATACGGTAACTGGTGTCTTCAACAACGTGGGTGAGATTCCCTGCTGATGAGAATCTATTGAATTTATTACAGCCTGCAGCTTTACGGTGGACCATCAGGGTAATTTGATTGATCTGTGCGTCGCCCGCTGCCACTTTCCAGATCATCTGAATGGCTGCTCTCTTCGCACGCTCACAGCGATCGCTTTAACCTGAATTCTGTGATTGGCACATCTTTGATATCTGAGGAGTCAGGACACACCACACTGCAAAAAAAATCATTTTTTGTCTTGTTTTCCAGTGCAAATATCTAAACATTCTTAAATCAAGATACAAAGCAAAATGACAAGATATTAAGTCTGTAAAATGTATCAAAATTGAGTTTATTATTATTCCCTTTTACAAAGTTTTGATTTTGTTTTTGAGTTCTACTAGAATATGTTTTCATGCTTGAATGTTGATTATTTTCCTCATATTCTCCATTGTTGCAGCTCCTCACTTCCCAGTCTGTCAGTAACGCTCTGTTTAGTTCCTGTCTCTATGAAGCCCCTCCTTCTGAAAAGCACAATGTGCTCTGATTGGTCGACTGAAGTCCTGGAGGTCACATGCGAGGGTGCAGAGAAGGATAGGATGAGAAAAGAAATCAAACCGAGCTGCTGTATATAAAGAACACTTGTTTGTATCATGAGCCTTAAAATCTCTTTGTGACTGGTAGATTGTCTTCAAGTTTAGCACAGCTGTCACCTCAACCCTGTCACCTTTAAATAAATGTTTTCAGTCTCCTGGAAGACAACCTGCCAATGCTAGATGAACCAGACAGTTGATTTGTCCTTTTATTAGCACTGATCCAAAACCTAGATAGCTGCTTTCTAAGTGAGTATATTTTGTGTTATATATTTTGTTCAGTTGAGTACTTACAATATCCCAAATGTTTCCAACTATTTGTAAATCTTACAAATAATTTTAACCAAGGCTCGCCTGTCAATTGCGTCATACCCGCATTACCCTCGGTTTCCGGTTTTATTTTTTAGACACCATAGAAACCAAAGATGCTTTAAAATATTAAATGTTTTAATAAACTAGGGAACAACTGTTTTGATATATTTATAGACAGAAAACGAATTGTTATTATATAGCTCAACACGTTTAGTCTTATTGTTTAAATCTAGTTCTCTTGATTTTCCAAGAGTACCATGCTTTACCATGCCTCAGAGAATAACACTATTTTGTGAAGTAGCTAAGTAATACAGCATTTTCTCCATCATACAATACATTTTAAAATTAATTGCATGCCATTTATCAAGCATTTACTATGATATTCTAATATCGATCTATCTTACTGCAGTGTGCAACAGTGTCTCACAGCAGAGATTAACGTTATAACATCATTTTCAATACAGTCAAATGTATCTAATATGATAAACAGTGCTGTGTTACCTCATACTCATGACCGGAAGAAGCGACTGCGGCTTAATAAAAGTTCCGCTGCTCCCAGGGCGTTGCATTGGTCTCTCATTAGCAATCACTCCAGCTCCTCGTTCAGCTCCAGCAACACTCGGTCCTGCTCTGCTTCATACTACAGTAACGTTAATAATCTCATCCATGAACATGATTTCTGCTCGAGTCCTGTCCAGATTCTTTTCCACCGGCTGTGAGGCGAAGATGACATTTCCCAAGATTCCACGCTCAAACTCGGCATCATTAAGCTGTGCCTTTGTTTTGAATAGGTGACCTCTAGCGGCAAAAAACGACATATTGTAGCTTTAAAAATTTTGAGGCAACTGACTGACTCAAAATTTTTGAGTTTTGCCAACTTATTTGGGTTTACAGTCCAGGTTTCTCACCCTTTATCAGCAAATGATCGATAAAAAATTAGACACATCAGATCAGCTTTCTGCAGGATTCCAATTCTCTTGCTGTCCAGCCAAGTTAATGAACTGTTTGTTGAAGGTGCCATCGAATTTTTTTTACAAGATGTAATATAAGTCTAAGGTGTCACCTGAATGTGTCTGTGCAGTTTCAGCTCAAAATACCCCATAGATTTTTTAAATTAATTTTTTTAACTGCCTATTTTGGGGCATCATTAGAAATGCACCGATTCATGCTGCGGCCCCTTTAAATGCTCGAGCTCTCCGCCCCCGGAGCTCGCGCTTGCCTTAAACAGTGCATAAACAAAGTTCACACAGCTAATATAACCCTCAAAATGGATCTTTACAAAGTGTTCGTCATGCAGCATATTAGATATAGTAAGTATAGTATTTATTTGGATGTTTACATTTGATTCTGAATGAGTTTGAGGCTATATGCTCTGTGCTAAAGCTAACATTACACACTGTTGGAGAGATTTATAAAGAATGAAGTTGTGTTTATGAATTATACAGACTGCAATTGTTTAAAAATGAAAATAGCGACGGCTCTTGTCTCCGTGAATACAGTAAGAAACAATGGTAACTTTAACCACATTTAACAGTACATTAGCAACATGCTAACGAAACATTTAGAAAGACAATTTACAAATATCACTAAAAATATCATGTAATCATGGATCATGTCAGTTATTATCGCTCCATCTGCCATTTTTCGCTATTGTTCTTGCTTGCTTACCTAGTCTGATGATTCAGCTGTGCACAGATCCAGACGTTAATACTGGCTGCCCTTGTCTAATGCTTTGAACATGGGCTGGCATATGCAAATATTGGGGGTGTGCATATTAATGATCCCGACTGTTACGTAACAGTTCGGTGTTATGTTGAGATTCGCCTGTTCTTCGGAGGTCTTTAAACAAATGAGATTTATATAAGAAGGAGGAAACAATGGAGTTTGAGACTCACTGTATGTCATTTCCATGTACTGAACTCTTGTTATTTAACTATGCCAATATAAATTCAATTTTTAATTCTAGGGCACCTTTAATAAACTGGTAGTGTTTTGGTTATTTTTGGCCAAAAAATTTAACATTTTGTTTTTTTAGGATTTTTTAGTTCATCAGAATGGTACGAAACTTGGTAAAGGTTTTGGCACTTGCTGTGTGAACACATACACACAAAAACATGGACATGATTCAAAAAGGTTAAATGGTCCTGGAAATAAAAATAGTCACACTTGTATTGTCAAAAATAAGGTAATGAAATTGTACTGAAAGCTCATTTTTTGAGATATCAAAAGTCAAATTTGGAACACAGCTTGTTTAGATTGATGGCTTTGATTTTCTCACAGTTTTAGCGTAAAACATGTTTTGGAAAATATGTATTCATTATAAAATTTTAAAATAGAATTTTTGTGCATTTTTCACAGTAATAACTTCTATAACTTTTCAGTTTCACTTTAATTTTTTTCACTTCAGCAATAATCTGCTAAGGATAGAAGGAACTTTGTACTTTTTTTTTTAAGCACTAAAGAAAGTTGAACATGGAAAAAGGCATAACAGGTCCTCTTTGAAACAAGAATAAATATCTGCCAATGGGCTTCAGAAAAATAAACTTAATTCAAAGGGAAATCAAGATAAATTTTCTGACCCTATGGCAGATATTTATTTTTGTTTTAAGCATAAACTCACTACATTTTGATACATACTTAATATCTTGTCATTTTGCTTCTCAAGAAACAAAAATACTGAGGAAGAAAATATTTTTTTGCAGTGCAGTTACTGTAATTGTTGTGCGGCGGCTAATTCAATTCAGATATTTGCCTTTTAAATGCAGACTTTAAATCTTCAGGCAAAAGCATATGTATCGACTATTACGCCCGTCCTGTTGTCTGGGGAAAAGACAATATCCGTGTCTGTGCGTTCCAGCCCTGGAGCGGTGTAACATTATCGGCTGTGATCTGATCTCCAGACAGCAGTTGACCTTCATTCTTCTTCTAATTATTATCTTGATTGAAGCAGTCCAGTGGCGCTCTCGGCCGCCTTTGTAGTGAATTCAAATTAGAGGCAATATTTCACAATTACAACGGCAAACACTTAAAAGTAATCATCGTTTGAAGCAGATAATTGACCTTAAAGGCGTTTTAAAATCACAGATCTAACAAATCTAGTTTTTGAAACTTGATAAGGTCATTTTCAGACAGGAGTAGATAGGGGTGGGCGGCATGACTAAAATCTTATATCATGCTATGAGTAATTCTGGACCTGTGGCGACGGTATTCATCACAATACAAGAGTTTGAAATTCTATGAAAAATTATTCATATTAAGTAACGATGTGGAAATTGTTGTTTTGATCATTTTATCTTTTGTTTTGCATCAAGCAAGTTGAGAAAATACAAAGAAAGAAAAGTAATTTTAAAAAAGGTTTAAATGTCTGCTAAATGTAAAGGTAATTTTCAAAATAGTGTTGCTAGAGTGTTTGATTATTAGCATGTCTTTTATTCTGTTTATTCTCATGTGTCTTTTAGTCTATTTTTCTTCTCATGTTTTCCTTTTTGCAATTTTATAAAAGCTTTTTTTTATCACAGTACCACATGGCATCTCGTTTATGGCTTATTGCTTTCTTCTTAAATGGTCCACTAGATGTGAAAAGCGTCTTCAGATTGTTGGACACAGTTTCTGCTCTGAGTTGGTTCTTTTAAAAGTTTGACAGAATTCACACCCTTTGAAGTTCTTCCTTGTCTTCTTTGGAAAGAGTCTGATTCTGTATTTTCTCCATGTTTCTTTGTCACTCACACACAACATACTGTACCACAGAACCTCATTAATACCATTGCATGCTATGTACTGTTATACAGCCAGCCCCAGTCTCTATGGGAATTATTCTAGAAGTTACAAAAGCAAGTCTGTACTTGATCACTGATTTCAAACAGACATGCATTTCTCCTGGGTTATTCCTGATTCCAGATGGCCTTCGGTGTAGAAAACATGAAAACCAACAACACAGGCAAAACATTAAAATGCATCTTCAGTGTAGGCTTCTTATTACGGAAGAGGATTAGGGCCAAGCAATAATAAAAAATAAAACCATCTCGAGATTAAACTTGTTAAATTATGAGAAAAAACTTGTTAAATTTCGAGAAAAAGTTCGAGATAAAATGTTGAGAATAAAGTATTAAATTACGAGAAAAAAGTCGTTAGATTATGAGAACAAATTCGTTAAATTATGAGAAAAAAGTCGTTAAATTATGAGAACAAATCCGTTAAATTACGAATCCGTTCTCATAATTTAACGACTTTTTTCTCGTAATTTAATGACTTTATTCTCAACATTTTATCTCGACTTTTTTTCCTCAAAATTGTAACGACTTTTTTCTAATAATTTAACGAATTTGTTCTCATGATCTAACGACTTTTTTCTCGTAATTTAATGACTTTATTCTCAACATTTTATCTCGACTTTATTTCTCGAAATTTAACGAGTTTTTTCTCATAATTTAACGAATTTCCGTTCTCATAATTTAACAACTTTTTTCTTGTAATTTAATGACTTTATTCTCAACATTTTATCTCGACTTTATTTCTCGAAATTTAACGAGTTTTTTCTCATAATTTAACGAGTTTATTCTCAACATTTTATCTCGACTTTATTTCTCGAAATTTAACAACTTTTTTCTCATAATTTAACGAATCCGTTCTCATAATCTAACAACTTTTTTCTCGTAATTTAATGACTTTATTCTCGTAATTTAATGACTTTATTCTCAACATTTTATCTTGACTTTTTTTCTCATAATTTAACGAATTTGTTCTCATAATTGAACGACTTTTTTCTCGTAATTTAACGACTTTATTCTCAACATTTTATCTCCACTTTATTTGTCGAAATTTAACGACTTTTTTCTCATAATTTAACGAATTTGTTCTCATGATCTAATGACTTTTTTCTCGTAATTTAATGAGTTTATTCTCAACATTTTATCTCGACTTTATTTCTTGAAATTTAACGAGTTTTTCTCATAATTTAATGAGTTTATTCTCAACATTTTATCTCGACTTTATTTCTCGAAATTTAACGAGTTTTTTCTCATAATTTAACGAATCCGTTCTCATAATTTAACGACTTTTTTCTTGTAATTTAATGACTTCTATTCTCAACATTTTATCTCGACTTTATTTCTCGAAATTTAACGAGTTTTTTCTCATAATTTAACGAGTTTATTCTCAACATTTTATCTCGACTTTATTTCTCGAAATTTAACAACTTTTTTCTCATAATTTAACGAATCCGTTCTCATAATCTAACAACTTTTTTCTCGTAATTTAATGACTTTATTCTCGTAATTTAATGACTTTATTCTCAACATTTTATCTTGACTTTTTTTCTCATAATTTAACGAATTTGTTCTCATAATCTAATGACTTTTTTCTCGTAATTTAATGACTTTATTCTCGTAATTTAATGACTTTATTCTCAACATTTTATCTCGACTTTATTTCTCGAAATTTAACGAGTTTTTTCTCATAATTTAACGAATCCGTTCTCATAATTTAACGACTTTTTTCTTGTAATTTAATGACTTTATTCTCAACATTTTATCTTGACTTTATTTCTCGAAATTTAACGAGTTTTTTCTCGTAATTTAATGACTTCATTCTCAACATTTTATCTTGACTTTTTTCTCATAATTTAACGAGTTTATTCTCAACATTTTATCTTGACTTTTTTCTTGAAATTTAACAAGTCTTTTCTCAAAATTTAACAACTTTAATCTCAAGATGGTTTTATTTTTTTATTATTGCTTGGCCCTAATCCTCTTCTGTATCTTATTGACATCACATTTGATTTATTTATTTATATAATGCTGAGTGTTAGGTAGTTTTTCACTGTGATAGTCTCCTTTGGCTAGGCACTATTCCTTTAAACAAAATGCATTGTGAAAAGAAGTGGTCGACCGAGACATCGCCATGGCTGATATATTGGCTGATATTTGGCATTTTTAATTATCGGCATCGGCTATTAAGTTTTTCTGTTTGACCGATTTGTCAAAAGCTGGAAAATTCCATCAATAGTGGGGAAGTGTTGTCTCACAAATGATTGTCAAGGGCGGTAAAATAATTTAATAGTGTGATAAATTATCATACATTCGGCTTTATATATATTTGGCCATTGGCCTCCCTGGTTTTTAACATATCAGCATCGGCCATAAAAAAAAAAGAATATTAGTTGACCATTTGTGAAAAAGTACTATACAAAATAGCTGTTTGCATTTACTGAAGGAAATGTGATTGCTGTTTGTCTTTGTAACGTGATACTGTTGGGCATTTCATGAGTTTTGGCTGGAGAAATTATATTTTTCCCATGGGCCGTCATGCAGAGGTGACCCTTAGCCAGATCCTTCGGCCAAATCTGGATTTTAGTCCCCTTCCAAACCATCAAGCTGTGACTAGCACAGTTGTGGCCTTGAGCGAAGCATCTAAGCCCAGATTTCTCCAGAGACTCTGCCTGAGAATTAAGGCATTCCCATGTACATGTGTATAAATAGCAAAAAACTCACCTTTACAGAAGCTTGAGCGCGTGCAGTGGCAGGGAGGGCTCAGTCTATAACACCAAACTTTGATTAATTATCCTCTCCCTGTAGAGCTAACGGGAGACTCACTTGACCTACATCCCTGGTGTCTCCAGGGAGAGTGGGTTTAGGTGCCAGAGAGAGAACTAGGCCAGTACAGAGAGACGGTGGGTCTGTCAGAACCAGAGTCATCGTCACAGGACGAACAAACACATGCATAGCGCAAACTAAATGTTTTTGCAGTTTGCATGTTTTTTTTTTATTTTTGGAGTATATATATACATATACATATATACATTTATTTATTCAGTTCTGAATATATATATTCAGAACTGCCACTATAATGCCCCTTTTCACAAGATGTAATATAAGTCTCTGGTGTCTCCAGAATGTGTTCTGTGAAGTTTCAGCTCAAAATACCACCACAGATCATTTATTATAGCTTGTCAAATTTGCCCCTATTTGGGTGTGAGCAAAAACACGCCATTTTTGTGTGTGTCCCTTTAAATGCAAATGAGCTGCTGCTCCCGGCCCCTTTCCAGAAGAGGGCGGAGCTTTAACAGCTCAACAACAACAAAGCTGGAGAATCTCACACAGCCAAAATGAGGATTGTCAGTAACGGTGTTCAGCCTTACATTGTTCAAACCGGAGTCGACACTGATGGAGAGACTCAGGAAGAAGTTACAACTTTTAGAATGAAACTGGACGTTTCTGAATGGTTAGTGGATAAATTTATGTAGTTGCTGTGGAGTTGATTCAACTCATCCACTAGCATGTGCCGTCATGTTCATCTTTTGTGCAAATCCAGCATTTAACTGACCCTCGTTTGTGAAGCAGTCCGGCATAAAATGATTTGCGCAAATATATATCACTTTACCGACTTTCTTCGGCACATTTCCTTCATAAATGAAATTCAACCACGGTGTCCTCAGTGGCTCAGAAGCTGAGAGTCTATGGAGACTCTTATGTTCGTTGGTACATCCAATAATAGAACATTTGTAATGTGTTTTGGCACAGACATTGTATATCTCCAGCTGCTACAGCGAGTAATCAGAAATGGTGGACTGCTGTGGCTCATTCAGGGCGGTATCTATGCTAACAGGACAGTTTATTTAGTTTATTTAGTTTGTTATTTTAGGCTAGTACTTCAGCTTAAACTAAATGAAAATGTTGCTTGGCTAGTTGGGAAAAATGTATTTTGTTTCAGTTAATAGTTATTTTTTTAATTTAAATTTTTTTATTTAATTTTTTGCATTACAGTATTACATTTTTCAATGTGCTTCATTTTCTGTATACAAAATAAAATGTTTTTTTTCCTGTTTATTTTGTGGTGAAATATCACTGTCATTTTTGGTTTTAATCTGCTGTTTTCTCTGTTAATTATTACAAGGATGTGCTGAGCACAGTCTCATGAGGGAAGTGTTGCTGAGCTGCTGTTCATCTGTGCGTGACCAAACATCACTTTGGTTGTTATTTCTCTTTGGACAATGTTGTCAAGTCTCTGCGATCCTCAGATGTAATAACATTTTTGAATGACACAGATCGCAGAAGCTGCGACTAGAGTGATGTTTGCACAGATAAACACTGTCCTTATGAGTGTGTTGATCTGCTGTCCTAGTAAATGTGCAAGTTTGGGTAGTGACATGCACTGAAATAATTTTATGAGTGTACAAAATACTCCCAAGCCTGTGATGGTTTATATACTGAAAACATTAGTAATATTTTAACTTCTCATAGCTATAATAAGCAAAAATAATGTTCTCTATTTTTACCAAAGTGGTAGGGATTGTATTATAATCCTGCAGTGTTTACAAAAATGCTGTTGATAAGGTCTGTTCACACCAAGGACGATAACTGTAACTATAATGATAAAGATGTAGTTCTAAAAATCGTTCTAAATATAAAAGAATTCCACACCACAGCAATAACATTAACAGCACAGAGAAAAGAGATCATCGGAATCACTTTCAGAATTATTTTTTTCCAGCTGATGCATGATAAAAAACACTGACAGCCAATCAGAATCAATCCTGCTTTAAAGACCTTGAGCATTTTAAGAGGCAGGTGACAAAACAGCAGAATAAACAGAACAATATCATGTGCTGGTTTGGAAGCTAATAAAGTAATCATTATAGTTATCAGATCTTGGTGTGAACAGCCCTTATCAACAGAATTCTGGCCTTAATTGACCTTAAATCTTAAAACAGTAATGTTAGAGCTGAACGATTAATTCAGATTAAATTTGGATAAATTGAGAGTCATGAAAATCTAGACAGAGATCACGATTCTCCCATGATTCTGAACAGACAACTAAACAAAATAACATGTGATTTACTAGAGATTCTGACAAAATGTTAAAGGTCCCCTGGCATGAAAAGTTCATTTTATGAGGTTTTTTAACATTTTAGATACCCACCCAAAAGTCTATTTAAAATGTTTAATTACTCTGAATTATTTAAAAAAAATTGGGTTGAATGAATGATTCAATGACTCACTCATAAATACCTCAGTTGTTTCATTACTGGATGAATCAGCATTTTTTTGAACGAATCTCTTAAATGAATGATTCAGCGATACATATTTTAACAGTCACTTGTCGCCACCTACTGGTGTAACTATGTAATCGGTACAATTGTTATTTGAAGTACCAAATTAATTTCTAAAGGTGATTTGCTCTATTTTGATCGCTTCCGCAGACATCAGTGTTTATATCTGAACCAGGCCCGGCTCCACGGGGGGGCCAGGGTGGGCCTGGCCCACCCAATCAGAGGCTTGGCCCACCCTGGCCCCACACCACATAACAGCCAATCACAAAATTAGTGTGATATTCAATTCAGCTCCAGACCAAGCGGCAACCTCCCCCTTAGTAGTGCTGCTAAAATATATATTTTTTCTAAACATGTCTCTAAAATATGTTAAACCGTTCAATACTGCTTCTCTACAGTATCCATATGACAGCGAGTTCACGCGCATCGCAGCCTCCTGTCACTCACTCAGCGCAGCGGCAGGCCTCGAGACTCTCGTTCGGTCCGGTTGAAACGTTTTTGTTATGATAACAACTGATACGACAACTTTAGCATTCATTCATTCAGTGTTTCCCATTAATGACCCTGTGCGCCGCCACCGTTTCATAATGAACCGAAAATTTAAAACATAAATGGTCTCTACATTGTATTTTGCCAGTTAACTAAAATCGAAACCGTAATGGCTTTGTGCCTTAATAAAGCACCAAAATATATACAGTGATTAAGTATTTACTATTTAGTCTGTTTGTGCTGCGTGTTTTAAAGAGAAGTGCGCACTTTGCTCACACGATCAGCTGGCGATTTGGTGATCAAAATTAAAGCTCAAGGATTAGAAATTGGCTACAAACTAGTATTTTAATTTTCCTATACGTTGTGTAAAGTAGCCTAACCAATATATATATATATATATATATATATATATATATTAGATTGCATTTGTTACAATAGCCTATATGGATATTACTGTCATGTATGTATTATTATTTTATTGTTATAATTGTTTGGCATCCTAAAACACCTAAAACGATGTAGACTTTATATCACAACTAAAAAGATGTTTGAGCCCTCTTTAATGTCCAGGTACAAGTCAATGTTGTTTCTTTGGTCAATTTGCACACTGTACATGAGTTGAAGCTCTTAATTTTGAGCTTCCAAAGTGCACCAGATTGATGCATTTAACCTTAAAATGTACAAAATTTTCTTACGGGGGTGCATGCCCCCGGACCCCCCTAGAGGAGGTATTGGACAAAAGTTCTAATTTCGTACAGTATAAACAGCTCGTGCAAAAAAATTTAAATAATAAATGTTGCAAATATTATTTGTGTTATCTCACATTATATTTTGTAATGTAATTTTTCAAAATAGTATAATAGTTTATAACAATAACAAACAACCCTAACAATTGCCTTATCTATATCAATAGACATGTGAGATTAAAGCATTAAAGCCCCCCACCAATCCGACCGGCCCACCTGGAATATCATTTGGCCCACCTTTCATCTCATATCTGGAGCCGGGCCTGATCTGAACTACAAACTTTCATCCCAGTTTTTCTGTGATGATATCAATATTTGTAACACAGGAATAACAACACTGTGTGGTTGAAAAGACTGTTTGTGTATTCATACCTAAACATGACAACTGCTCTCTCTGGATCAGCGGCAGTGCAAACATAGATTTGACCACAGGCGAATCATTTAGGAATGAGATCATGTGGGTGTTTGAATCGAGATTGCGATCTTTTAACAATTAATCATGCGGCTTTAATGTATATATACAGTGGGTACGGAAAGTATTCGGACCCCCTTGAATTTTTCACTCTTTGTTATATTGCAGCCATTTGCTAAAATCATTTAAGTTCATTTTTTTCCCCTCATTAATGTACACACAGCACCCCATATTGACAGAAAAACACAGAATTGTTGACATTTTTGCAGATTTATTAAAAAAGAAAAACTGAAATATCACATGGTCCTAAGTATTCAGACCCTTTGCTCAGTATTTAGTAGAAGCACCCTTTTGATCTAATACAGCCATGAGTCTTTTTGGGAAAGATGCAACAAGTTTTTCACACCTGGATTTGGGGATCCTCTGCCATTCCTCCTTGCAGATCCTCTCCAGTTCTGTCAGGTTGGATGGTAAACGTTGGTGGACAGCCATTTTTAGGTCTCTCCAGAGATGCTCAATTTAAGGGTTTAAGTCAGGGCTCTGGCTGGGCCACTCAAGAACAGTCACAGAGTTGTAGTGAAACCACTCCTTCGTTATTTTAGCTGTATGCTTAGGGTCATTGTCTTGTTGGAAGGTAAACCTTCGGCCCAGTCTGAGGTCCTGAGCACTCTGGAGAAGGTTTTCGTCCAGGATATCCCTGTACTTGGCCGCATTCATCTTTCCCTCGATTGCAACCAGTGGTCCTGTCCCTGCAGCTGAAAAACACCCCCACAGCATGATGCTGCCACCACCATGCTTCACTGTTGGGACTGTATTGGACAGGTGATGAGCAGTGCCTGGTTTTCTCCACACATACCGCTTAGAATTAAGGCCAAAAAGTTCTATCTTGGTCTCATCAGACCAGAGAATCTTATTTCTCACCATCTTGGAGTCCTTCAGGTGTTTTTTAGCAAACTCCATGCGGGTTTTCATGTGTCTTGCACTGAGGAGTGGCTTCCGTCGGACCACTCTGCCATAAAGCCCCGACTGGTGGAGGGCTGCAGTGATGGTTGACTTTCTACCACTTTCTCCCATCTCCCGACTGCATCTCTGAAGCTCAGCCACAGTGATCTTTGGGTTCTTCTTTACCTCTCTCACCAAGGCTCTTCTCCCCCGATAGCTCAGTCTGGCCGGATGGCCAGCTCTAGGAAGGGTTCTGGTCGTCCCAAACGTCTTCCATTTAAGGATTATGGAGGCCACTGTGCTCTTAGGAACCTTAAGTGCAGCAGAATTTTTTGTTGTAACCTTGGCCAGATCTGTGCCTTGCCACAATTCTGTCTCTGAGCTCTTCAGGCAGTTCCTTTGACCTCATGATTCTCATTTGCTCTGACATGCACTGTGAGCTGTAAGGTCTTATATAGACAGGTGTGTGGCTTTCCTAATCAAGTCCAATCAGTTTAATCAAACACAGCTGGACTCAAATGAAGGTGTAGAAATATCTCAAGGATGATCAGAAGAAATGGACAGCACCTGAGTTAAATATATGAGTGTCACAGCAAAGGGTCTGAATACTTAGGACCATGTGATATTTCAGTTTTTCTTTTTTAATAAATCTGCAAAAAAGTCAACAATTCTGTGTTTTTCTGTCAATATGGGGTGCTGTGTGTACATTAATGAGGAAAAAAAAGGAACTTAAATGATTTTAGCAAATGGCTGCAATATAACAAAGAGTGAAAAATTTAAGGGGGTCTGAATACTTTCTGTACCCACTATATATATATATATATATATATATATATATATATGGAACAGTTCACTCCAAAATAAATACTCAGTCATGCAAATAAAAAATATACATGTAGGTATAAAGTAGTTGTCACCTTAGTTTTTTTTTAAGCATAGCCTTATCATCAAAATGAAGTAAAAATTGATTAAATTATTTTGATGAGCTAAAGTAATGGTTAAACATATGACTTTATTGTTATCATTTATCATTTTTACAGGGAGCCTCGTGTTTTCTTTTACACTCATTTATAAATGTCTGCTTTATCTGCTCTGTAATGTATGTGTTAGACCTCAGGCTGATGGGAGAAAAACTCTGGTGGAGAGAGACAGACTGGTGTCAGAATGAGTGAAGACGTGTACCTTCATCTCTTTCCAGCACTTCAGTTCAGTTTTGCTCAGAAAGCATCAGGAGGCGATTCATGATTTCTCTGGCCATATGAAAGTCACAGAAACCGTGATGAATAAAGATTGTAATTGATTCCATTGCGAAAAGCATTTTTCAGCCACAGGAAGCTCCTCCAGGGACTGTTTTGTGGGTTAAGTGAATTAACGTGGCTCTCTAGACTCATTTTGTCCCTGCGCTGGGTTGTCTGAGAGAAAACTCGAAATTAATTGAAAGATCCACAGGCGACTTTTCTGTTGCATTTATTCAGTTTATCTTTCAGTGGAGACAACTTCTCAAGGTGGAATCAAATACTACGAGAAAAATAAAAGGCAGACATTTCTTACATTAATCTCAGTCTTGTGTGCTGTATGGAAGTAGTTCACCTGAAAAGGGGAAGATTTTCAGAGAGTTGTGACAAGCTGTCATATCTGGCTTCAGAAGACTTGGAATATAGGTCAAATCTAATATGTTTAATGTTGCTTTATGGCCACGTACACATCCCAGCTAAATTCGGTTGTCAATTCAACTTTTAATCCCATTCGGTTATGTGACTAACATGTTTTTTTTGCTTATTTTTTCAACAGACAAAAACTGGACTTGCCCTTTTGTACGACGAACACACAAGTAACACCTACGACGTTCGCTTAAAGTTAACGAAAGAGCTGTTAATCATACAGAAGCAGGATGTGGTGTGCGTAAACGGTGGCGACTCCCACTTAAATGTAAGTACTGAGTCTTTGCCTTCGACTCGATCAATATTCAAACATACTCCGGTCATTTCATCATGGTTTGAAGTGGCACGCTTCTCTTCATCAGGCATCACAGTTGGCAGCAGATGACTGTGTTCTGTTACAAGTTTTCATTACATTTGACATGGCTGTCAGGAAGCACACGCCACTCGTTTGTTTTTAGGCATGAGATCATCATTCATAAATGACATCAGTGGCATCACGCTACGGCCGCTATTTTCAGAAATGATGCTGTCAGTACACAGTGAAAGTTATTAAATGTGTACAATACATGCTGGAGAATCCAATATAGTCATAATCAAGTGAGTTTCAGAGCATGTTTATAATCCTGCTTATATTTTTGGGTTTATAACTACACGTGACCTGTTCCGTCACTTTGACCCAGAAACACATTTTGAGTTTTAGGCACTAAAGTCAAAAGGAAAGTCTCGGCTTTCTAATCGTATAAATAAATATCTTTCCACTCTAAACTGAGGTTGTTTAAGTTTTGGCCATCATAAACCTTTATTGAGAAGTTGTTTGCGATCCTTTGCATGTTGTTTGACAGAATTAGTTGAGTGCTGTGAAGTGTTTTCCATCTGCATTGACTGACCTGTTCGTAAATATTAGTAAATCGCTACACTAAGGATAAACATTTACTGTTTGGATCTTGATAAAAAGTTTGAAGTTTGAAATTTGAAAACATTCGAAAAATTTTAAACATGTCAATAGTAAAATTTATGATCATTGCCTGATATCTTACCAAGCTTGTTTCTGCCACTAAATAAAAAAAAAATACAAAAGATAGTTGCGACTTCTAAAGTCAGAATTGCTCGTTATAAACACAATTACGACATATAAACTTGCAATTCTTTTTTTCTCACAATTCTGCCATTTTTCCCTCAGAATTGTGTTTATATCTCACAATTACTGACTTTATAACTAGCAGTTGCATATTATAAAGTCAGAGATATAGAGATATAAACACAATTCTAAGAAAAAAAGTTATTATATCTTTTTTATTTTTTATTAAGTGGTGGAAAACTTCCATATTTACCTGTATTTGAAAGTTGAGATATTTATTTATTTATGAAAATCAAGACTTTTAAAAAAAAAAAAAAAAAAAAAATCTAAACACATCAACAGTAAAATTAATTTTTATTGCCTGATGTTACCTGTTTGAAAGTTGAGATTATTTATTTATGAAAGTTGAGACTTTTTGTATTTTTTATTGTTATTTATTAATTATTAAACATCAATAGTAAAATGTATTCATTTATTGTCTGATATTACCTGTATTTAAAGGTGGAGATTTTGTGCCTTTTTAATGTTAGGCAATAAAACACATTGACGGTAAATTTCATTTATTTATTTATGAAAGCTGAGACTTTTTTGGGTGGAAAAAACAGTAAATACATCAACAGTAACATTTATTTTTATTCTCTGATATATTGCCTGTATTTGAAAGTTGTGAAAAAAAAAAGTTTATGAAATTTTTTTTGTCTTATTTAATGTTATTTTAAAAACACTAAACACACCAACAGTTAAATTTATTTATTTATTTATTACCTGATAATACCTGTATTTGGGATTTTTAAATTTGTTTTTAATGCTATAAAACAATAAAAACATTAACAGTCTGAATTTACGTATGTCTGTATTTACTGAACCTGTATAAAGCATTTTACATACAGGCTTCAAGTCAAGTGTTGCCATATGATCACTTCTTTAATTATTTTTGATCTAGTTGATGCTTTGAATATTTTACCAACTAAATTCCCCTTTTTTAAAGCACAGAACTGTTGTACTTCGAAGACAGGTGACTGGAGGTCTCGGTCTGAGTATCAAAGTAGGTCTTTTGCTTCTTTAATGTTGTTCATTCACTTTAAAGAGCTTGATTAAACATGCTCAGGTAGTGCACTCATGTCTCCACAGGCAAGATAATCATTGCACAATATCAGTCTTTTAGAGATCAAAGAGGAACCTGATTTTCTGATATATCAACTCTCATTAGTTTTACTGACAATAATCTTTGATGAGGCAATATTTGTACTTTTGAACAGTGTTGCTATTAGAAGGATGTGAGATGTAGAGGAGAATTTCCTTGATGGCTCTTCATGTATTTCAGGGGGGAGCAGAACATAAAGTGCCTGTGGTCATCTCGAAGATTTTCAAAGATCAAGTAGGTAAGATGACAAGAGTTCCTCCCATCCGCTGTAAAGCAGCTGTAGTCAGAGCGCTAGCTATAACCCGTAATATTTGTGCAGCACTTGTAAAAATGACTTTTTGAGAATATTTTTTAAGAATATGTTTTACAAGGGGGGGATACTCTTTCAGTTTTTCTACATCACATTTTTCATGTTTGATTCAGTGTGTTACTTAATTTACTTGGCTTTCAATTAAAATATGTAAACATTCTTAAATCAAGATACATTTACTTAAGAAGCAATTCTGACATTAAATCTTGTTTTTCTTTAAAAAGTTATCAATATTAACTGAGTTTAAGTGATTTGCTAAAATGAGAGCAATTATCTGCCATTGAGGTCAGAAAAATAAACTGAATTCAAAAGGAAAACAAATAAATTTTTCTTAGTCTACTGGTAGATATTTTTCCCTGTCTTAAAGGGGTCATGACATGATTTTTTTAAAATATATTTTAATGTTCCTTGAGGTTCACTTATAATGTTAAAGTTGCACAAAAACACAAATATATGTGCAGAAAAAGTGATTATTCTGGTGGAGCTGGTGCGGCTCCTTTAAGGCTTGACAGTAAATTACATTTATGATTGGCTAACATCACTGCATTGGAAACAGCATCAATGCCCTCTTGTGAGTTAGTGTTTTGAAAACATTATTCATATAAAACCATCATTAACAGACTAAGAATTATAAATCATATACTTGCAGTTTGTGATTCAACTGCTGTCAGATCCAGTACTAAGGCTGGGACAATACATCAATTCTCGATTCACGATACATTTATTCTGGATCGATTCTGAAATTTTCCGAATGTATCACGATTCTCTCTCGAATCAATTCTGATATTAGTTTTAACAACAGGCTAGTTTTTAACTACACTCTAATCCTGATGAAGAAGAGTGCTGGAGAGCGCTCATGTGTTCGGCTGAGTCATGTAAGTGGTTAAATATACTTCCACCTCAGCTCAGAATGCTTTTATGATGCAAGATTAATATAAACACAGCCCACTGCGAACACCCTTGTAATTCACTTCAAAATTTTCAAACTTTATAAATGATGTGATGATGTAGTCATATGGAGGCAGGCATATGCAAGTGTGTTTGCCTGTGTGACGTTACAGATCCCACAATATCAAAACAAGCCATTTTTTTGAGCTTTATTAAATAAATGATTTTTATATATTGAGGAGGATGTTTTAAAAGGGACCTATAACTTCCCTTTTCACAAGATGTAATATAAGTCTCTGGTGTCTGTGTCTGTGTGAAGTTTCAGCTCAAAATACCCCACAGATCATTTATTATAGAGCTTGTCAAATTTGCCCCTATTTGTGTGTGAGCAAAAACACGCTGTTTTTGTGTGTGTGTCCCTTTAAATGCAAATGAGCTGCTGCTCCCCGCCCCCTTTCCAGAAGAGGGCGGAGCTTTAACAGCTCAACAACAACAAAGCTGGAGAATCTCACACAGCCAAAATGAGGATTGTCAGTAACGGTGTTCAGCCTTACATTGTTCAAACCGGAGTCGACACTGATGGAGAGACTCAGGAAGAAGTTACAACTTTTAGAATGAAACCGGACATTTCTGAATGGTTAGTGGATACATTTATGTAGTTGCTGTGGAGTTGATTCAACTCATCCACTAGCATGTGTCGTCATGTTCATCTTTTGTGTTGAATTGACCCTCGTTTGTGAAGCAGTCCGGCGTAAAATGACGGCATGACAACAACACTCTACTACAACAACTCATCCTCTTCTCTAAAGCAGCCCAACATGGCCACACACCCTTTGTTGCGTGTTCTCAGGGGCGGGGTTTATGTAAATTTTAGGGTTAGTGATGTCACTAACCCGGGAAGAAGCTTGTTGTAGTCCTGACCAGCCGTTTGTTGTAGTCCTTAAACAGCAAATTCTTTAAAAGAGAATATCTCCCTTTGCATTGAACTTTGAGCGTCGTAACTTTGCAGATGTTGTTTATGATCAAACAGCAACTAAAGTTAAAAAAGTCAAATCATAATCAACTACACCTTTAAGCAACAGGATGTTTTAATTGTACAAACTCTCTTTTATCAAAGGATCAAGGTGAATTTGATTTCTCATGTCATGACACTCACACTTTTTTCATAAAACAAGTCTTAAAGGTGCCCTAGAATTAAAAATTGAATTTACCTGGGAATAGTTAAATAACAAGAGTTCAGTACATGGAAATGACATACACTGAGTCTCAAACTCCATTGTTTCCTCCTTCTTATGTAAATCTCATTTGTTTAAAAGACCTCCGAAGAACAGGCGAATCTCAACATAACACTGACTGTTACGTAACAGTCGGGATCATTAATATGTACGCCCCCAATATTTGCATATGCCAGCCCATGATCGAGGCATTAGACAAGGGCAGCCAGTATTAACCTCTGGATCTGTGCACAGCTGAATCATCAGACTAGGTAAGCAAGCAAGAACAATAGTGAAAAATGCCAGATGGAGCAATAATAACTGACATGATCCATGATATCATGATATTTTTAGTGATATTTGTAAATTGTCTTTCTAAATGTTTCGTTAGCATGTTGCTAATGTACTGTTAAATGTGTTTAAAGTTACCATCGTTTCTTACTGTATTCACGGAGACAAGACTGTTGTTATTTTCATTTTTTAAACACTTGCAGTCTGTATAATTCATAAACACAACTTCATTCTTTATAAATCTCTCCAACAGTGTAGCATTAGCCGTTAGCCACGGAGCACCATCAAACTCATTCAGAATCAAATAAATACTGTACTTACGCGATTAGACATGCTGCATGACGAACACTTTGTAAAGATCCATTTTGAGGGTTATATTAGCTGTGTGAACTTTGTTTATGCTGTTTAAGGCAAGCGCGAGCTCTTGGGGCGTGGAGCACGAGATTTAAAGGGGCCGCAGCCTGAATCGGCTCATTTATAATGATAGGCAGTTAAAAAAATTAATAAAAAAAAAACTATGGGGTATTTTGAACTGAAACTTCACAGACACATTCAGGGGACACTTAAGACTTATATTACATCTTTTGAAAACATGTTCTTCGGGAACCTTTAATATCTCAGTTCATTTTGCTTCTCAAGTAAATCTTGCATTAAGAAAACAAGACCAAAATACTATATATGTTTTTGCATAATTTTGCAGTTTTTTTTAAATATTTTTGCCAAATTATTCTCAGTGTGTAAAATCTAGTAGTATACAGTTCTTCCTACTTTTTTCTTGTTGTTTTTCATTTAAAATAAATGACCTGCACATCCTAAATGTAGTCCGTTTGATATCCGTATAATTAGCACTTGTTCGCGTTATAGTTTATTCATCGCAAGTATCTGACAGCAGCTGCTAACGTGTGATTAGTATCTGATCCTACTGTATTTAAGAACAATATTGCTTTGTTTTGTGCTATACAGTTCAAATATATTATTAATCACGGCTAATTACCGTACAAGCCTTTATGCATATTTGTTTGCAGTTTTATTGGTTTTTATTAGCTTCCCGCTGAGATATCCACCCTTAGAGCTGCTTGATATCAGAAAGCTTATGAAGTTTCATCATATTTGTCAGAACGCATTGAGCTAAAACCTTGATTTGTGTGAAATTCGTCCCAAAGCGCTTCACGTCTTTGCTAAAGCCAATGCCAGATTGAAAGGCTCATCAAACTCAAATCCTGATTGCCATGTCATCGCATAAGCACTACTAAATGAGTAATTATATCCCAATCTTTCCATTAACCTCTGACTGGACCGTCCGGGGCCGCAGCCGATCAGACGGGGATGCTGTTTATCGGTGACGCCGTGTTGCAGGTTTGTGTTTTGGGCCTTTGCACGCTCTTGTTCTTTACGCTGCTCTCGGGGTCAAGGGTGCGTGTTAGAGCAGCATTCCCTCTGCATTTTAATGATGCTTCCCTCTGATTCATTTTCTCCAGCTTGACTGGAGGTTTAACCTTTATCTCTTTTGTATGAATCACTGGAACAGCAACAGAGAGAAAGAGCTAGAAATATAATAATAGTTCCTGCGGTGCAACTAAAACGACTTGTTTTATTTAATTTGAATGTTACAAGACTCTCTGAGGCTCTTTACATATATAGGCTATATAAATATGCGCACATTATATGCAGCAATGATTTCTGAAGGATCATGTGACACTGAAGACTGCAGTAATGATGCTGAAAATTCAGCTTTGATCACAGGAATAAATTACGTTGTAAAATATATTCAAATAGAAAACAGTTATTTTAAATTGTAATAATATTTCAAATTTTTTACTGTATTTTTGATCACATAAATGCAGCCTTGTAGAGTCTTTTAAAAACATTTTAAAAATCTGACCCTGAACTTTTGAATGGTTGAGTATTGTATGTCAAATTACAAATTGACATGCAATACTTATTTATTATTATGCAAAATAAAATGTCTGGTTGCATTAAAGTAAAGAGAATTTGGGATTAAATGTGGTTATTTGTCGTTAAAATAATGCAAAAAGTCATCTTAAATTCTTTTTTTTCTTCCGATTTTGGAGTGAAATGCGACCTGAGCTTGATTTTCATGTCTAAATGCGATTTCTGCTGAACTTTTTTCTTTTCTTTGCAGGTCAATGGCATTAACGTGGAGAAGTGTACACATGAGGAAGTCGTGAGTATTCGATTGGCTCTTTCATCTGTGCTCTTGAAATGCCATTGATGCAGAATTAATCAAAAGTGCATTAGATGCCGCTGAAACCTTTTATATCAGTAGCGAATGTTTGGTTTCTCCCAGTAAGGTCTCAGCTATAACTAATCGATAGTGAGTAGATTCATCACAGCTCAACCTCGAGAGAGAGGATGAGCCGAAACACTCACTCACACTGGCAGGTTTCCTCTCTCTCTCTCTCTGGATCTTGACAGCCGTTCTTTGCATTTCAATTGGGAAGACGAAGGATGCGATTAATGATTTCACTAAACAACCACGGACTAACTAAGACAAGCTGTCACGACATCAGCTTCTGTCCGGGAGAAGCTGACAGAAATCATCCTGTAGGACAGAAAAGTCACACTTGAGAATCGGCAGTTGTTTCTCCTAGAGATCAAATGGAGGCTCTTGCTTGGATGTTTCTCCTGAGAAAAAAAAACTTTATTCAAAGTTCATGTTTAGTTCATTTTTACATTTCCATTGACATTTGTGCATTTAGCATTCAAAGGACGAATGTTATTGGTAATATTTCTTAAAGGTGCCATCGAATTGAAAATTGTATTTACCTCGGCATAGTTGAATAACAAGAGTTCAGTACATGGAAATGACATACAGTGAGTTTCAAACTCCATTGTTTCCTCCTTCTTATATAAATCTCATTTGTTTAAAAGACCTCTGAAGAACAGGCGAATCTCAACATAACACCGACTGTTACGTAACAGTCGGGATCATTAATATGTACGCCCCCAATATTTGCATATGCCAGCTTATGTTCAAGACATTAGACAAGGGCAGCCAGTATTAACGTCTGGATCTGTGCACAGCTGAATCATCAGACTAGGTAAGCAAGCAAGAACAATAGCGAAAAATGGCAGATGGAGCAATAATTACTGACATGATCCATGATATCATGATATTTTTAGTGATAATTGTAAATTGTCTTTCTAAATGTTTCATTAGCATGTTGCTAATGTACTGTTAAATGTGGTTAAAGTTACCATCGTTTCTTACTGTATTCATGGAGACAAGAGCCGTCGCTATTTTCATATTTTAAACACTTGCAGTCTGTATAATTCATAAACACAACTTCATTCTTTATAAATCTCTCCAACAGTGTAGCATTAGCCGTTAGCCACGGAGCACTATCAAACTCATTTAGAATCAAATGTAAACATCCAAATAAATACCATACTTACGCAATTAGACATGCTGCATGACGAACACTTTGTAAAGATCCATTTTGAGGGTTATATTAACTGTGTGAACTTTGTTTATGCAGTGATAGAGTCGAGAGCTCGGGAGGGGGCGGAGAGCACGAGCATTTAAAGGGGCCGCAGCCTGAATCGGCGCATTTCTAATTATGCCACAAAATAGGCAGTTAAAAAAATTAATTAAAAAAAATCTATGGGGTATTTTGAGCTGAAACTTCACAGACACATTCAGGCAGGCACGTGCACAGGTAGGGCTCAACCTGTGCAGATCACATGCCCTTTTTGTCCTTACACTCCGAAGTGCCCTTGTTTTGGAGGTGTTTTATTTTATTTATTCATTTTCTTCAATAAATCAATGCTATTGGTCACCCTTTAAGCATGTCTGACTGATTTACAAATATATTTAGCCTAATAAAAGGTATTAAAAAGAGCTTGTGACAAAATCGTTTTGGTTCCGCTCAAACTGTCAGTCAAACCTCTTAACTCCGCCCCCTGAGTGCCGCGAACTGAAGTTCCACAGCAGAGCACCTGAACGTCTTGCAACGGTAAATAAATATCTTGTTGTTGTTTGAATAATTAGGCTACAAGTCGTTGTCTTTACGAAAGAAACACTAGTATGTCTATAAAGTTTCATATTTTATGCATTTGAAGCCTGAGACCGGCGGCAGAGAGAGAGAGAGAGGGGGCTAGCATTTGCCATCTAAGTTAGTCATAGCCAATAGCATACAAATAGCCTTAAATAGCCTGTGCATACAGTAGTATTACATCTTTTATAAATTGAGATTTTGGCCAAACGTATTTTACAACAGGAAAAACTGAGCGCTCATAACCTATTGATGATGACGTAGCCTAATGTGATGATGTTTTTGCACATTGCACATTTCCACACATATAACTGCATTTGACTTTGACACAAAGCGAGTGATCCTCGTCAGCTAGGTAAAATATATTTCTAAGAAATTTCTTATTTGATTTATGATGGCTATCTGCTGATACACTTAATTCATTAACATTTAATCATATTATATATGGTCACACAGTATGGTTAATGTTTACGATGTTAAGTATTTGCTCGCTAGATATTTTTTTAAATCTTGTATTGTATACTACTCCCCGCTTGTCTTCACATGTATAAACATAGAAAAACATGGTTTTACTACAGTAATGTTGTAGTAACTAAAAATATTACAGAATCATCAGGTCACTGTGCTTCTTTATATTTTATCATGCAGAATGTAGTCTGTGTATTAATGTGTGTTGAGAGGGACATCCCAGTGGATCACATTGAAGTCATAAACGTCTTCAAGCACATGGCTCACAGAAGATTGCTGTTGTAATTAGTTTTAAAGAAGCCCTGCAACCCTGTGTGTGTATATATATATATATATACATATATACACACACACACACACACACACACACATATATATATATATATATATATATATATATATAATCTATATAACTATCATTAATAGTGAATAAATATAAAGCTTTTGATACTATTATTTTGTGTTATTTATTGGGGTTGGGGGGGGGGGGGGGGTGCCCTTTTTTAGTTTCGGCACATGCCCCTCAAAAGGTCTGTGCACGGCCCTGCATTCAGGGGACACCTTAGACTTATATTACATCTTGTAAAAAAAACATTCGATGGCACCTTTAATACATTTTAATGTATAATGTAGTTAACTAATGAAACCTTATTGTAAAGTGTTAACTACAACCCAGTTTGGGTTGAAAATGAACAAACCCAGCGGTTGGGTTAAATGTTTGTTCAATCTGCTGGGTAGTTTTATTTAACCCAACTATTGTTTAAAAATGACTATATGGCTGGCTTAAAATGAGCCCAAAATAGGTTGGAAATTAAAAGTTACACACATAATTACTAGAGGCAAACAATAACAATCAAAAGGTGAACATTTATTAATCAATTTATTAAATGTTTAATTATTATTCATGAAACTTATTAATAAATGTTCATTAAACATATTAATAAATGTTAATTTTCAACATACTTTGGGTTCATTTTAAGCAAGCAATACAGTCATTTTCAAACAATAAAACCACCCAGCAGGGGCAAACATTTAACCCAACCGCAAGGTTTGTCCATTTTCAACCCAGCATTTTTTTGATTAAGATTAATACATACTGAAGTGTTGTTTGTTGGAAGTTTGTGTTTATGTTTACATTGATATGTATGCATTTAGCAGACATTTTTATCCAAAAGAGGAACAAAAGCAATCTGTAATATACAATGCCAAGCTTGTATACAATGTTATTGGTAATATTTCGTAATATATTTGTAATTAGAAATATATAATATTAAAGCTGCAGTCCGCGATTTTTCCTCTTTGTCGCCATCTCTTGTTTGAAACCTGCAATTGCAGTCATATGCAGAACAGTTATCTGTATGTGCGTTGTGCCTCGGCACAGCTCGGATGAATTGAATGCTTGCTGTCAGTCACCGCACCGGTGTGGATACTGTACTTCAGAATCACAGATTCTATGTTTTGAAAGTATGACCAATATAAGAATTTTCACGGGAAAATATCATCTGAACAAGTAAGTAACATTTCTGCCACTTTTGTTCTGACCAACTGAGGGGAAAAGCATTAGGCCTACAATAAATCACACTGCCAATGATGATTAAATCTAATGATCGCTTAGCTCGGATCACGCCAAACCGTGCACATTATTATTACTGTTATATTGTTCTCAAATTGTTAATGTTAACAGCATCAGCATTACTATGACTATGTGTATATTAGCGTTACCTGTAGATTTCAATTTCTGTAGCCACTCCACAGTCCAAAGTCTTTTGCTTTTTGACTACTGGTGAATCTCCAGTTGTCACTGATGATTGTCATTTGGACCTTTCTGGATTACAATCCGCCATCAAAATGATAAGTTTAATTATTTCAGCTGCTGTGAGAAAAGGCTATAAATGATCCGCTACCAGCAGCATCCTCACATGATAAAACCGACTAGCCTGGACTCCTTCCTTTCTGTTTACGGACGTGACGTAATGACGCACAGATGAACTGCTGCATGCTCAAATTTCCAGCGGAAATTCACCATGTCGCTCTTATTATAAAACATTATTACAAGCTTACCGTTGTGAATCGAGACAAGAAAATTAGATAGTTTTGAACACTGGCTGGTTATGTACTTGCTCAAAAATTGATTTTGGATCATTTTTAACCCAAAAAAGTTACGGACTGCAGCTAGAAACATTTTTGTAAATTAATGCATCTGTCATTTAGTCAGTTTAGTTTCATTTTCATGGTCTTTTAGTTAGTTTCTCTTCAGTTACCTGTTTCCTTTGTTCCAGTTTGCCGCCACCTATCAGTTGTCATGGACATTCACCTGTTTGCGTTTGGTTCATCATCTCTATGTAATTAAGTTCCTCTTTAGTTCTCATTCATTGTCGGCTATTGTTCGTGTATGGTTCACACTGTTACATTGGATCCTGTTGGATATCTTTATTTGAACTAAATCATCCTTGTCTTCATCCTTGGTGGGTGTATACCCGTGACAGCTCCGTTTTCATTTGTGTCTTTTTATTGCCTGCGAAGTTATTTTAGGAGAAATGCCTGAGACAAAGTTTATACTTCATTGAAGTATAATTAAAAGTCTCCTGGGTAATGAAAGAGCAGTTTTCCTCTGGGATATTATTACATACTGTAGGTGGTAGTGCATGTTTGAGATGCGACACCAACCAAAGAGATGATCGTCAAAAGATGAGATTGTTAGGAAAAATGTGATTGCTTTATTAAACAATCTTTTAAATATGATTAAGTGCTCAGGACCCAGTTGCATAGACAAAACCACTATTTTAAGACTGTGACTTAAAGGGATAGTTCACCCAAAAATACTTATTCACCCTCAAGTGGTTCCAAACCTGTATGAGTTTCATTCTTCTGTTGAACCAAATTGGTAACCAGACAGTTGAAATGGTAGCCATTGACTTCCATAGTATTTTTTTTTCCTACTATGGAAGTCAATGGGTGCCGTCAGCTGTCTGGTTTTTGGATGAACTATACCTTTAAAAACTAGTTTTACGAACTAGCAAGTCTTCAGTAATCAGTCTTACTTTTCGGATTCAAATGAGATCAATCTGACTGACTTGAAAATGTTATGACCCATATTAAAGAAGAAAAAAACATTACATTAGACCAACTAGACTAGCCTATGCTGTTTATGAAACCGGCCACTGGACCAGATTATAACCGTGGATATTCAATCGCTGCGTGGTCGAAAATGATAAAGTACAACTTACTGAAATGTGTCATGTAGCAGTGTTTCAAAACTGGAAAGACATCAATAGATCAGCTTATAAACAATAACTTAACATTATATTTACCTCATTAAAGCCATTCATTATCCATAAAATCGATAGTTACAGTATAGCTAGAAAAAAACAACTCTAGAGAGGAACATTTTCATAAATGCACTTTATATTTTTTACTTAACATGTTATGCGTTATTTAATGTATGCTTGTTATTTAAAATTGCTTGTTAAATGAATGTTCTGGTTTCGACCTCCAGCGATTAATGTCTGTCAGTGTAAACACTTTAGATCGAAGGCACAAACACACACAAGGGTTTCTTGGCGAGGACGTGGTTTCCTTTAGTATCCGCTCTCTGTGGAAATGTTGCACAAGTGTGTCATGTTTTCTTCAGAGAGGAAAGCTCAGATTTGCTAAATGCAGTAACTTTTCTAGCTGTGGTTATGATCAAATGAAGTCTAAAAGTCGACATGAAATTAAAATTCCTTCAAAAGTCCACTGTAAACTGGTTCTCAGATCTGACTTCTGCTATCAAACATACTTTACACCTTCAATTTCTGATAAAGAAAATTTATTTCACCCTTGTCTGGTTGTAAAATGTGTTGTCAATACCCTTTAATGTTGACTTTAAGTTCTCGTCATACTGAAGGGATGTTTTAAAAACATTTAGTTTAAAAGTGATAAGATGTTATTTAGAAGCGACTAAATGCTGTTATGTCTTAGATCAAAATAAAACACTTTATTTGTTCACATGTATGTCATGTGACCATTAACTGACATTGAAAAAGTGTGAACATGCAAATGTGTTGATCAATTATTGAAATATTAACTTAAATATTAAGGGGACTTCAAGAAAATACACATTCTTTTTTGAAAATACTATTTCAGTTTTTTGTAATCCAAAATTTCTTTGTAATTATTTGTGAAATTTACTAGCAATTTATATACAGTAAATGAAAATTATTACAACATGTAAATATGTTGTTATATTATTGAAATATTAATTTAATATCTCAGGGAACTTTAAGAAAATACACAATTTCTATTTCTACTCTTCTACTTCAAAATTTCTGTGTAATTTTGAAATTTCCTAAGAATATATGAAAGGAAATTAACAACATGCAAATGTGTTGTTGAATTTAAAAATTTAGGGGGACTTCAAGAAAATAGACTAAAAAGTGTTTTCTTTTTATGATTATTTGAATATGTTTTACAAGAAAATACTCTTTTCAGTCTTTCTACTTCAACATTTCTTTGTAATTTTGAAATTTACTTGCAATTTATAAATGGAAATTATTTCAACGTGCAAATGTGTAGTTAAATTATTGAAATATAAACTTAAAATTTTAGGGGGACTTCAAGAAAATAGACTAAAAAGTGTTTTTTTAAGATTATTTGAATATGTTTTACAAGAATACTCTTTTCAGTCTTTCTACTTCAATATTTCTTTGTAATTTTGAAATTTACTTGCAATTTATAAATGGAAATTATTTCAACGTGCAAATGTGTTGTTAAATTATTCAAATATTAGCATATTATCTCAGGGAACTTCAAGAAAATACACTAAACAAAATTATTTTTTTTGAAGATTGAGTATGTTTGGGAAGAAAATACTCTTTCAGTCTTTCTACTTCAAAATTTCTTTGTAATTTTTAAATTTACTAAGAATATATGAAAGGAAATTAACAAATGTGTTGTTGAATTCAAAAATTTAGGGGGACTTCAAGAAAATCGACTAAAAAGTGTTTTTTTTTTAAGATTATTTGAATATGTTTTACAAGAAAATACTCTTTTCAGTCTTTCTACTTCAACATTTCTTTGTAATTTTGAAATTTACTTGCAATTTATAAATGGAAATTATTTCAACGTGCAAATGTTAAATTATTGAAATATAAACTTAAAATTTTAGGAGGACTTCAAGAAAATACACTGTAAAAATATTATTTTTTGAAGATTATTGGAGTATGTTTTATAAGAAAATGCTCTTTTTACTTCAAAATCTCTTTGTAATTTTGAAATTTACTTGCAGTTTATAAATGGAAATTATTTCAATGTGCAAATGTGTAGTTAAATTATTCAAATATTAACTTATCTCAGGGAACTTCAAGAAAATACACTGTAAAAAAAATGATTTATTTTTTTTGAAGATTGAGTTTGGGAAGAAAATACTCTTTCAGTCTTTCTACTTCAAAATTTTTTCGTAATTTTGAAATTTACTAAGAATATATGAAAGGAAATTAACAAATGTGTTGTTGAATTTAAAAATTTAGGGGGACTTCAAGAAAATCGACTAAAAAGTGTTTTTGTTTAAGATTATTTGAATAACTTTTACAAGAAAATACTCTTTTCAGTCTTTCTACTTCAACATTTCTTTGTAATTTTGAAATTGACTTGCAGTTTATAAATGGAAATTATTTCAACATGCAAATGTTAAATTATTGAAATATAAACTTAAAATTTTAGGACGACTTCAAGAAAATACACTGTAAAAATATTATTTTTTGAAGATTATTGGAGTATGTTTTATAAGAAAATGTTCTTTCTACTTCAAAATCTCTTTGTAATTTTGAAATCTACTAGCAATTTATAAACTGAAATATTTCAACATGCAAATGTGTAGTTAAATTATTCAAATATTAACTTATTATCTCAGGGAACTTCAAGAAAATACACTGTAAAAAAAATGATTTTTTTTTTTTTTTGAAGATTCAGTATGTTTGGGAAGAAAATATTCTTTCAGTCTTTCTACTCCAAAATTTCTTTGTAATTTTGAAATTTACTTGCAATTTATAAATGGAAATTATTTCAACGTGCAAATGTGTAGTTAAATTATTAAAATATAAACTTACAATTTTAGGAGGACTTTAAGAAAATACACTGTAAAAATATTATTTTTTGAAGATTATTGGAGTATGTTTTATAAGAAAATTTTGAAATTTACTAGCAATTTATAAACTGAAATATTTCAACATGCAAATATGTTGTTAAATTATTCAAAAATTAATTTATTATCTCAGGGAACTTCAAGAAAATACACTTTAAAAAATTTTTTTTTTTTTTTTTTGTTTGAAGATTGAGTATATTTGAGAAGAAAATACTCTCAGTCTTTCTACTTCAAAATTTCTCTGTAATTTTATAATTTATTAGCAATTTATAAATGTAAATTGTTTCAACATGCAAATGTGTAGTTAAATTATTGAAATATAAACTTATAATCTCAGGGAACCTCAAGAAAATACACTTTAAAATTGATTTTGAATATTAAATCAGTACGTTTTCCAAGAAAATACTATATCAGTCTTTTTTTACTTAAAAATATCTTTGTAATTACTTGTGAAATTTAGCAACAGTATAAATGACAGTTGTTTCAGTTAAATCCTACACCTCAAAGAGGTTCTGAATGCCAAAAAAGTTGTGTGAGATATCTGAAGATACGAGACACTGACGGTGTAACTGTTTGTGTAAGGAGCAGTTATTCAACCTGAGCTCAACACGGCTCTGACTGAAATAACTCATGACTGAAATAACTCATGATTTAATTCAAATGCTGAGGCTCCTCAACTCAATTAGGTGTGAAACGGTCATTTAAATGCAGTTCAGACATCTTTCCTCCTCACGACAGTGTCAGAAGGATGTTTTATTCTCTGCCTCCTTTGCAGGTTCATCTTTTGCGAACGGCAGGGGATGAAGTCACCATCACTGTACGTTACCTCAGGGAAGCGCCGGCCTTCTTAAAACTCCCATTAGGTAGGTTTGACCAGAACAACTTCACATCTAAGCTCTGGTACTAAACCCAGTGAGCTGCCGTGCTGTCTAAATAGGCGGCGCTCTCCTTAGGAAGCATCCTAACTGAAATGCAGCCTCATTAGTGAGTGATTTGGATGCTCTACATAATCTTTAATGTTGCATTTTGCATAGGAGACTCACAATTGATTCTGATAGCTAACTATAAAAATGTATCATCATATTTCATCCTCCATCTTTTCACTGAGCTTGTTGTAGGGTGTTCTTTCTGCAAAGAATACATGTGATGCTGTCTTTGTTTTTGTCATAATCAAGTATTAATTGTGAATGTTGCCTATACAATTTAGTTTCTATGTATTTTGTGCATTTTTGATGGTGAATTAGCCATAAATTTTGACAGAAAATGCCACTAATGTAACTGGTTTGTAACAGGCTTGTGTGACCAAACAACAGTTCCCATCATTCTCTGTAGCAGAAACCAGAATGATCAAATATGCAAATGCTGCATCAATTACCAGTGTCATTTTGTGTAATATATATATACTATTATACTTTTTATTAATATTTTGAATTAGATTTAATTTTTATATTCTCAGTTTTCAGTTTTAATTTTTGTTTAAGGTTTAGTAATATTGTGCTTTTGTCATTTGTTAGTTTTTGGTCTTTTGTAAAAACATTTTAGTTTCAGTTTTAGTAATTTTAGTACTGTTTGCTGGTTGCCAAGGCAATATTTCATATTTTTTAGAATTTAAGTTATTTACCTTATTTTCATATATTTCTATGTATTTTATTTCAGCCTTATTTTAATTATAATTTTTTTAAAGGTGTAATAGTTAAAGATTTTTTTAAAATGATTAAAAAGATTGTATTTTTTAATGTTAAAATGATTAAACTTTAAGGTTTTTCATCTAATATATATATATATATATGGTTAATGCATTAAATGGTTAATGGTTATATGTTAATATAAATTGTTAAAAAGTTTGTTTAAACATCTTTTTAACATTTAAAAAAATATATATATAAATATACATTTTATGGTTTTAGTTTTCATGAACAACAGCAACACTGTCAGTTCCACACCTGATGCACAACCTTTGCTCTCAAACCTTTGTTATACCAGCGCTGGAAAGCATCCTGTGCTTGTTATGAAGTGAAAACGAGAAAGAAAAAGGAGTGAAAATCTAAATTTGTCCAAGGCATCCAATTTTTGCAGACTAAAATGACTTGAATGCACATCACATTCCAAATAGTAAGTCAGATCTGAAGGCAGTGTCGGCTCTGCAGGACGGTGAATCTCTCGGGACTGAACTGAGCAGCTGTGCTACTGTATCTGTGCTGCTTTCAACAGAAAGACGACTTTCAGAGCGGCGTGTTGAAGATGCCCCTGCATGAAATGGACTTTTTGTGCTCTGCATTTTCCAGTGATGGCCGTGTCAGAATTCTTGCGTCTTGTGTATTTCACACTCACCTTACCCATAATCTCCTGTGACTTTGGTGTCTATGGCATCGTGACAACCTAGAAAGCGGCTTGCCAAGCTAATAAACGTCATATCGCTCGGCTTTAGAAGTACAGCGCTACCAGAGTAGATTTGCACACAATATGAGCTCTGCTTTATATAGAATATATACTAATCTGCCATATATCCTCAGGTTCACCCGGACCGTCCAGCGATCAGAGTAGCAGAGCGTCCTCGCCGCTTTTCGACAGTGGTTTGCATTTAAATGGGAACTCGAGCAACACGGTAAGTCACCTTTTGTATCATTGCGAGCATCACTTCTGTTAAGGAGCTTATTCGTAAGCCTCAAAAGTGAGACGGATGACAGAACCAGGCTGAAAATGCCTCTTTCTCAGATAGAGAGGTGGAATTGACTCCATACACTTAAGCATCTCTATTATTTTTGCTCATAATTAGGTTTAGTGATTTGAACAAAGCTATACACTGCAAAAAAAAAAAAAAAAAAAAAAAAAAAAAATTTACTTACTCAGTGTTTGTAAGTGATATAACAAGATATTAAGTATTGTTTTCTAAAAAATGTATCAAAATTAAGTTTTTATCCTTAAAACCTCGCAATTCTGACTTTATAACTCGTAATTTTGACTATAACTCGTAATTCTGAATTTATATCTCGCAATTCTGACTTTATATCTCGCAATTCTGGCTTTATAACTTGTAATTTTGACTTTATAACTCGCAATTCTGACTTTATATCTCGCAATTCTGACTTTATATCTCGCAATTCTGGCTTTATAACTTGTAATTTTGACTTTATAACTCACAATTCTGACTTTATATCTCGCAATTCTGACTTTATAACTCGCAATTCTGACTTTATAACTCGTAATTTTGACTATAACTCGCAATTCTGGCTTTATAACTCGTAATTTTGACTATAACTCGCAATTCTGACTTTATAACTCGCAATTCTGACTTTATAACTCGCAATTCTGGCTTTATAACTTGTAATTTTGACTTTATAACTCGCAATTCTGACATTATAACTCGCAATTCTGACTTTATATCTTGCAATTCTGACTTTATAACTCGTAATTCTGAATTTATATCTTGCAATTCTGACTTTATAACTCGCAATTCTGACTTTATAACTCGCAATTCTGACTTTATATCTCGCAATTCTGGCTTTATAACTTGTAATTTTGACTTTATAACTCGCAATTCTGACTTTATATCTCGCAATTCTGACTTTATATCTCGCAATTCTGGCTTTATAACTTGTAATTTTGACTTTATAACTCACAATTCTGACTTTATAACTCGCAATTCTGACTTTATAACTCGCAATTCTGGCTTTATAACTTGTAATTTTGACTTTATAACTCGCAATTCTGACTTTATAACTCGCAATTCTGACTTTATAACTCGCAATTCTGACTTTATAACTCGCAATTCTGGCTTTATAACTTGTAATTCTGACTTTATAACTCGCAATTCTGACTTTATAACTCGCAATTCTGACTTATAACTCGCAATTCTGACTTTATAACTCGCAATTCTGGCTTTATAACTTGTAATTTTGACTTTATAACTCGCAATTCTGACATTATAACTCGCAATTCTGACTTTATAACTCGCAATTCTGGCTTTATAACTTGTAATTTTGACTTTATAACTCGCAATTCTGACATTATAACTCGCAATTCTGACTTTATATCTTGCAATTCTGACTTTTAACTCGTAATTCTGAATTTATATCTTGCAATTCTGACTTTATAACTCGCAATTCTGACTTTATAACTCGTAATTCTGACTTTATATCTCGCAATTCTGACTTTATAACTCGCAATTCTGACTTTATAACTCGCAATTCTGACTTTATAACTCGCAATTCTGACTTTATAACTCGCAATTCTGACTTTATATCTCGCAATTCTGGCTTTATAACTTGTAATTTTGACTTTATAACTCGCAATTCTGACTTTATATCTCGCAATTCTGACTTTATATCTCGCAATTCTGGCTTTATAACTTGTAATTTTGACTTTATAACTCACAATTCTGACTTTATATCTCGCAATTCTGACTTTATAACTCGCAATTCTGGCTTTATAACTTGTAATTTTGACTTTATAACTCGCAATTCTGACATTATAACTCGCAATTCTGACTTTATATCTTGCAATTCTGACTTTATAACTCGTAATTCTGAATTTATATCTTGCAATTCTGACTTTATAACTCACAATTCTGACTTTATAACTCGTAATTCTGACTTTAAATCTCGCAATTCTGACTTTATAACTCGCAATTCTGACTTTATAACTCGTAATTCTGACTTTATAACTCGCAATTCTGACTTTATATCTCGCAATTCTGACTTTATAACTCGCAATTCTGACTTTATAACTCGCAATTCTGACTTTATATCTCGCAATTCTGACTTTATAACTCGTAATTCTGACTTTATATCTCGCAATTCTGACTTTATAACTCGTAATTCTGAATTTATATCTTGCAATTTGACTTTATAACTCGCAATTCTGACTTTATCACTCACAATTCTGAGAAAAAAGTCAGAATTGTGAGATAAAAAGTCGCACTTACCTTTTTTATATTTTATTTCATGCAGGAAACAAGCTTCCATAAATATCTGCCAGTAGAGTAGGATAATATAAATTTACTTGTTTTCCTTTTGAATTGTTTATTTTTCTGACCAAAATCCTGTGATACAAAAATACACAAATACAAAAACAAATTATGATTGATTTTATTTGACATGCACATGCTCTGTTTAGATTGTGTTTGTTGAAGAGCTGCTTACAAAGTAATTTATTCACTTAATTTTCTCTATCTTGAAGAGGACCTGATGTGCCCTTTTACAAAGTCTTGATGTTGTTTTGGGGCTAGAACAGGTTTTCATGCTTGAATGTTTTACACACTAAAGAAAGATGAACATGGAAAAAGGCATAATAGGTCCTTTTTAAAATGTAAACAAGTGTAAATATCAACATTATCATATATGTCTAAAGTCTGTCAGGTAAATATGAGCTTATTGAAGAAATTCAATCAATCTGCTGTTTTACTCCATCTTGTGCATCTGGCTCTAAAATATGATTGAGACTTGAAGGTGCAGGACTAGTGCTAGTTACCATCCAAAACACTATTGTCCTAATAAGAAGCCTCAACTGCACCGACAGCCCACTCCAGCAGCATATAGAGGTCATGCTTTTTATTCTGACCTTCAAAGATCATTGCCAATGCACCTCGCTGCCAGTTAATACAGTGCGGCAGCCACTCGACCTGACGGAGTGAGAATATCCTGCCGTCAGACGAAAGAACACGCTGCGTCTCGTTAAGTCACTGGTCACTTTATTCAAACCAGAGAGCAAAGGTAAGGCAGACATCTCACTCGATCTGCTCAAGGACTACATGAACTCCCAGAGATTTACATGCCTCACATTAATGTGACACTAAGACTCGGGGGAGATTGCGTGTCAGCAGGTGAAGCTTCAGAGAAGCTCTGAGATCTGCATACAGCCCCTGAAAATCCATTCACGCCTCAGCGCAATGTGAGAGAGGGCTGAAAATGTGAAATTCAATCTCTGAGTGCTGACAAATCAAGATTTTGGTGTTGGATGCGACCGAAAGGCAGTCTATAAATAGAACAGAGCTCAGAAACGTTGCTGATTATAGTTGCTGCCATGATGCTGTAGAGCAGGGGTTCTCGACTCAGGCCCTCCAGGTCAACTTTCCTGCTGAGTTTAGCTCCAAACCTAATCAATTAAGCTAATCAAGTTCTTCAGGATTACTACAAAGTTACAGGCAGATGAGTTTGATCAAGTTTGGAGCTAAACTCTGCAGGGAAGTGGACCTCCAGGGCCAGAGTCAAGAACCCCTGATATAGAATGATCTGGGTGTTTGCAAGGGTGTTGCTATGGGGTTTCTAGGGTGTTTGCCAGGGCATTTCTTTGGGGTTGCTAGGGTGTTTGCCAGGACATTGCTGTGGTGTTGCTAAGGGTGTTTTGGGTGTTTGCCAGGACATTGCTATGGGGTTGCTAGGGTGTTCTGGGTGTTTACCAGGGCGTTGCTGTGGGGTTGCTAGGGTGTTCTGGGTGTTTACCAGGTGCGTTGTTTTGGAGTTGCTACATGACGTTGCTATGTGGTTGCTATTGTGTTCTGGGTGTTTGCCAGGATGTTGCTATGGGGTTGCTAGGGTGTTCTGGGTGTTTGCCAGGGCATTGCTGTGGGGTTACTGTAGGACATTGCTACGGACTAAACACGTAAATGAACGGCGAGAATGCATTAAAAGTCTTCTGTTTTCAGTTAAAAAGGTGTCATTTAAGTGGCCCCTAAGTTAATAATTAACCGTTTTTACAACAGACGTGATTCAATCAAAAACCTACTTTAGCTTGATAATAACTTTTCCTTAGGGCTGCTGTAAAGCCAAACTAATCTCTGTCCATTAATTTTCCTATTATCACTGTAAAGCTGCTTTGAAACAATCTGCATTGTGAAAACTACTATGTAAATAAAGATGGGGTTGCTAGGGTGTTCTGGGTGTTTGCCAGGACGTTGCTGTGGGGTTACTATAGGACATTGCTATGGGGTTGCTAGGGTGTTGTGGGTGTTTGCCAGAGCGTTGCTGTGGGGTTGCTATAGGGTGTTCTGGGTGTTTGCCAGGATGTTGCTATGGAGTTGCTGTAGGACGTTGCTGTGGGGTTGCTAGGATGTTCTGGGTGTTTGCCAGGGTGTTGCTGTGGGGATCCTAGGGTATTCTGGGTGTTTGCCAGGGCATTGCTGTGGGGTTGCTAGGATGTTCTGGGTGTTTGCCAGGATGTTGCTATAGGGTTTCTAGGGTGTTCTGGGTGTTTGACACGGTATTGCTGTGGGGTTGCTTTAGGATGTTGTTATGGGGTTGCTAGGGTGTTCTGTGTGTTTGCCCAGGCGTTGCTGTGGGGTTGCTAGGATGTTCTGGGTGTTTGCCAGGGTGTTGCTGTGGGGATCCTAGGGTATTCTGGGTGTTTGCCAGGGCATTGCTGTGGGGTTGCTATAGGGTGTTCTGGGTGTTTGCCAGGATGTTGCTTGCTAGGGTGTTCTGGGTGTTTGACACGGTGTTGCTGTGGGGTTGCTTTAGGATGTTGTTATGGGGTTGCTAGGGTGTTCTGTGTGTTTGCCCAGGCGTTGCTGTGGGGTTGCTAGGATGTTCTGGGTGTTTGCCAGGGTGTTGCTGTGGGGATCCTAGGGTATTCTGGGTGTTTGCCAGAGCATTGCTGTGGGGTTGCTAGGGTGTTCTGGGTGTTTGCTAGGACGTTGCTATGGGGTTGCTAGGGTGTTCTGGGTGTTTGACACGGTGTCTGTGGGGTTGCTTTAGGATGTTGTTATGGGTTGCAGGTGTTCTGTGGTTTGCAGGCGTTGCTGTGGGGTTGCTAGGATGTTCTGTGTGTTTGCCAGAGCGTTGCTGTGGGGTTGCTATAGGGTGTTCTGGGTGTTTGCCAGGATGTTGCTATGGAGTTGCTGTAGGACGTTGCTGTGGGGTTGCTAGGATGTTCTGGGTGTTTGCCAGGGTGTTGCTGTGGGGATCCTAGGGTATTCTGGGTGTTTGCCAGGGCATTGCTGTGGGGTTGCTAGGATGTTCTGGGTGTTTGCCAGGATGTTGCTATAGGGTTTCTAGGGTGTTCTGGGTGTTTGACACGGTATTGCTGTGGGGTTGCTTTAGGATGTTGTTATGGGGTTGCTAGGGTGTTCTGTGTGTTTGCCCAGCCGTTGCTGTGGGGTTGCTAGGATGTTCTGGGTGTTTGCCAGAGCATTGCTGTGGGGTTGCTATAGGGTGTTCTGGGTGTTTGCCAGGATGTTGCTATGGAGTTGCTATAGGACGTTGCTGTGGGGTTGCTAGGATGTTCTGGTTGTTTGCCAGGGTATTGCTGTTGGGTTGCTAGGGTGTTCTGGGTGTTTGCTAGGACGTTGCTATGGGGTTGCTAGGGTGTTCTGGGTGTTTGCCAGGTCGTTGCTGTTGGGTTGCTAGTGTGTTCTGGGTGTTTGCCATGGCGTTGCTATGGGGTTGCTAGGATGTTCTGGGTGTTTGCCAGGGCGTTGCTGTGGGGTTGCTAGTGTGTTCTGGGTGTTTGCCATGGCGTTGCTGTGGGGTTGCTAGGGTGTTCTGGGTGTTTGCTGGGACGTTGCTATGGGGTTGCTAGGGTGTTCTGGGTGTTTGCCAGGGCATTGCTGTGGGGTTGCTAGGATGTTCTGTGTGTTTGCCAGGGCATTGCTGTGGGGTTGCTAGGATGTTCTGGGTTGTTGCTAGGATGTTCTGGGTGTTTGCCAGGATGTTGCTATGGGGTTGCTAGGGTGTTGTGGATGTTTGCCAGGGTGTTGCTGTGGGGTTGCTAGTGTGTTGTGGGTGTTTTCTTCCTGTCACAAATGAAAAGTCTCTCTGATATTTTAATGGCATTCGGTTCCTCTTTCAGTGTAAGTTTAGAAGATGTTCCTTCCATTTAAACCAACCTCTGTCCCTACGCATGAGAAATAGTAATAGTGATGTTTGCCTCAACATACAAGGTGGGTCACCATGGTGTGTTCAGATCAGCTCATTTATCAGTTCTGTGTAAATGAGAGCGCTTTCCAGGAGCAGAAGAGTTTCTTTTAATGAAGTTCTCCTAGATGCATCCTCTTCACACAAAAACATGGGAAGAATGTAGGAGGCCTTTTTCTATGAAATATACTTCATTATTAAACATTGAATGGCAGCCAGTGTATCCAATTACCGTAAACAGATGAATTCTTTTCTTCTATTGACTCTCTCTGTCTTTGCCAGGCATGGAAATGTGCAAAAACACATGCAGCGCTCTCCTGACTGCTGAGTCAACAATATTTGTGCTTTTTTCTTGTGTTCTTCAAATTAGTTTTTTTTTCTAATCCTCTTGTAGTCGTTGAGTTCGTCGCCCGCAGGTGATTATAATTCTCTGCGCTCGTCGTCCCCTCCAGGCTGCTGTGACATTGAGCTGATTGACAGCATTTCGCTTTCAACGGCCGACGGGCTGCTGCTTTAGCATCTATTCATTTACATGCCTGCCAATAATTAGTGCAGCAGCTCTTTTTGCCACTGAAATATCTAAAAAAATAAATAAAAAGGTAAACGTAATACATGGTACTGAAATAATAAAAAAAAAATAATGCAATACCGGTATGAATACTTACATGCTCCACATACAGTATTGGTGCTGCGAAAACGGTCAAAATATCTTAATAAGGTATTAATGTAATTATTAATGGTGGATTTGTGTCCAAATATTGGATCTGTGCTTTAAGCCTTGCTATGCAGCCTAATAGACCTGTCTCTAGTCATTATATGGTTAAAATTAAAAATATAAAAATAAAAACTGATTCAAGATATTAATAAATACTATAAAAGCATCTCAGTGATGATAAATTAGTATGACAGTATGAACTATTTGGGCCTGTTTTTATCTGAGAAATAGTGAAATTTGACTGCTGTTGGTGTCTGGAGGAGTGGCAGAGATAGTGAAATGAAGAGCTGGTGTTTGACTCCTCGTGAGAGACGCTCTGTCAGTCTGATCCATCTTGACATGCCTGCGATATTTCATTCAGTGTCATCTAGGGCAGCACAACATGAAAGTCAAATCAAGTTTAATTATCCCAGCCTCGGTCCGAATAAACAGCAGAGTGGAGAATATGACAGGAGAAAGAGCTTCACATGTAATTGGTGATGGCTTGAGAATTCAGCCACAAGTAAAAGAATCCAGTCAGAGATGAACTAAGGAGCTAATTATGCCAAAAGAAAAAAAAAAAAAGTACAGGGGGGAAAAAAAAACTAAAAAAAAAATGTGAGAAGTGCTTGCATGTGCAATTAGTTTATATATATTTTTTTATTTTCTGATTTCATTTTAATTTTAGTCATCTTATTGTGTTTTTTGTCATTTTTATTGAATATTTAAATATTTGCATGTTATTAATTGTATTATTTTTTATTCTTGCAGGTTGCAAGAGTAGGATTGCTAGGGTTGGTTGCAAGTGAAAATAAACGTCTACTATAGGATACGTGAAAGGATTTCATGTTGCATTTTCCCCTCTTCAAGTTTAGTTTCTGACTTTAACCTAAAATATGTTACACCTAGAAGCAAGGTCAGAAACGCCTCAAAAAATCTATACCCTCATCTTAAGCACACTGCAGCTACTGTGAAGCACCTGTACTGATATGTTTTGCAGAAAAATATTGTGATTTTGATTTGATACGAATAGATTTATAAGCTTACTGACCTCATCGACTATTTGCATCCAAGAGATTCACACACTTCATGCATAATATTACGTTAATACTGATATGACTTATGGGATTTTGCTGTTGAAGTGAGTCGAGTACAAATGTGACACACATTCTGAAGACTATAAACTGTGGATTTGACAAGTTGAATCTTTATGGCTTCCCAACTGTGTTTGCAGCATTCAAAGGCTAACTGTAGTGTTCACAGTGGCTGAAACGTTCATCTGCTTTCGACTTTCATCATCTTTCTGCCAAGTTCACTGCAAAAAAGATTTTCTTACTTAGTAATTTGTCTTGTTTTCCGGTACAAACATCTAAAACATTCTTAAATCAAGATACATTTACTTAACAAGCAAAATGACTTGATTTGAATGATTTATGAAAAATGTATTAAAATGAAATGAGTTTATGCTTAAAAACAAATATCTGCCAGTGGAGTGAGAAAAATAAGCTTGTTTTTCTTTTGAATAGAGTGCAACAGTCAGGTTCTGGAAGTAAAACCTCCATTCATTTTCCCCATAGGGAAATAGATTTTTTAACAATAACTTATAAACCTTTAAAGACAGACCTGTTGTGAGCTTGGAGGTTGTGCTAGGTGTTACGGATGTGTATGCAGGAGAGATGAGGCGAAATACGGAGATCCACAAACAATAGGGTTTAATGATAATCCAGGAGTAAAATACAACGTGGTACCTAAACACAACCTAAACACAACCAACCTAAACACAACCTAAACACAACCTAAACACAACCTAAACACAACCTAAACACAACCTAAACACAACCTAAACACAACCTAAACACAACCTAAACACAACCTAAACACAACCTAAACACAACCTAAACACAACCACATTAACAGAGAACGGACAGGGAGTGAAGGGAGTGAGTCCAATATAAAGGCAGTGCTGATGAGGAAGTCCAGGTGCAGGTGATCCGTGATGATGGGGAGAAGACGAGGGAAGTGAGTGCAGGTGTGGAGACAAGAGGATCATGGGAAATGGAGTCCTGGGAGACAAGGGATCTGTGACACTAAGCCGTTAGCCTGCATTATTTCAACTTATATTTAAAATAATTGTATTTAACGGAATTTGTGAAGAAAAACTATATTACCCATGATGCTGTACAGAAAATTCCACCAATCAGAGAGTCGAAACAAGCAAATTCTTTAGCTCCACCCACTGCCGTGAAGCACTGCGAATGACATAATCATGTCAACCTCGCTATGCTCTAAAAAATACTTGTTTGAATATGTATGCATATTTTTTGCATTTCAATAAACTTAAAATATATATTATATATAAATATATATATATATATATATATATATATATATATATATATATATATATATATATTTTAAGTTTATTGAAAAAAAAAAAAAAAAAAAAAAAATATATATATATATATAAAATCAACATATGTAAATGAGTAGTTTTATATTTCTCCATCATGAAGCAATATTTCATGGCATTGTAGTTCTTTTCCTCACTAAAGCCGTTAAGTTCACAGTCTTGTATTTTTGTCCGATTTTCAAACGCTTTTTTTCTTCAAATCAAAGTTTAATGTTGTGATTCTCCTGGTTGGTTTGGTGGCTTATAATGCTTTAACCAAGACTTGTTTTGAAATCCCTATGGGAGAAATGAATGGAAAAAATACTAATGGAACCAACGCCGCTGAAAAAGAGGACAGGCACTGTTGCACTCTAAGTCTACTTTTTTTATACCATATTGGCAGATATTTTTTCTTGTGTTTAGGATCATTGTCATGATGGAAAAGTGCACAACGACCAAGAGCACGGAGTGATGGTAGCATCTTCTCTTTCAGTATAGAGCAGTACATCTGTGAATTCATGATGCCATCAGTGAAATGCAGCTCCCGACACCAGCAGCACTCATGCAGCCCCACATAAGGACACTGACACCACCATGTTTCACTGTAGGCATCATGCATTTTTCTTTGTATTCCTCACTTTTGAGACTCCATACAGTTTTGAAGCCATCAGTTCCAAAAACATTTATCTTGGTCTCATCACTCCAGAGTATCGAGTCCCAGTAGTCTTCATCTTTGTCAGCATGGGCCCTGGCAAACTCTAGGCGGGCTTTTTTGTGCCTTGGCTTTAGGAGAGTCTTCTTTCATTGACGGCACCCATGCATGCCATTCCTCTGCAGTGTATGCCGTATTGTGTCACAGGAAATAGTCACCCCAGTTTGGCTTTCTACGTCTTTAGATAAAGTGCATAGCATAAATGAGTACACCCCCTCTGAACGCATACAAGAGATGTATTTTCTTTATGATCACTAATACAATTCATGGAAAGATGGCAACACTAAAATGTATTAAACATAAACATAATAAAAACTGAGAAATATATGTCATAAAATAAGTAAATTAGCCAATTTAGTTTAAATTAAGGATTGCAGAAATGAGCACACCCTAGATTTAATTCAACAAATGTATAATATTCTAGTACTTAGTATTTCCTCCATAATTTTGAATATACTGCTCTGACCCTTCTTGGCACGGAGTGAACACGTTCATGACAAATTGTCACATCTGTCCTGTTTAACTCCTGGATGATGAGCTCCTAAAATGCCCTTGATCTTTAATGGGGAGTGTTGCTCAACTGGTCTCTACAGAATCCCCCACAGGTGCTCAAGAGTGTTAAGATTGAGTTCAGTGCATGTCCACAGAAGGTTTTCACCTTGGGAGAATGCATATCCTCATTGTCATGTTGAAACAATGCCCAACAATGCAGGGAATGAGGAAAGGGGAACATCTTCTGTTTCAAGTTTGTGTATTAAATTACACAGTGGTGCTTTATCAATGCTGTCATGAATTCCCACACAACTCCCTCACACCTTCAGCACTCATATATCCCTATATAAGAGCTTTACTACCTCTGAACTTTACTGTGGGAACCAGGCACTTCTCACTGTACTCCTCCTCTAGCAACACCAAAACATTTTGGATGCTGTTAGTTCCAAAATGATTGATTTGGTCTCATGAGACCAGAGTATTGACTCCCAGAATGTATATTTTGTAAATATGGGCTTTGGATTTTTATTGTGCTTTGGCTATAGTAGGTAGATCCAGTGAGAACATCAACCATGCATGTCATTTCTGCAGGCTGCATCTTACTCTGTGAGATAAACAGTCACTCTTTTCATAGCTTTTGCTGGCTCTGAGACACTCGCTTGGTATTTCTCCTGCTCTTTGTCTAGCAAAAAAATCCCTCATCCCTAAATGAAAGCTTAAAATGAAGGCCTGATTATTTCAGGGGCCTTGTCACAAGTTCATTGTTTTTGAATTTCTGTGTTACTTTTGCTATATTTTCACACTTAAAACAATGATTTGGTATTATACCACTGTCCTCTTTTGTGCTAAGAAATAAGTCTCCTGACAGTTCTCTCCCAAGTGCTTCCATTGTTGTCAGCATTAAGTGAGAATGATTCAGTGGGCTATATAACACTTTTAATTGTCAAGAAATTACTTCTCTTTAAATGTTTTTGTTCAACATACTTATCTGTTGATCAAACATTGCCTTAAACTTACACCAAATTTTTTTTTTATTTCATATTATTTAGTAACTTTTAAGAGGGTGTACTCATTTTTGCTACACAACATTTTATCACCTTGATAAGAAAATCTTATTTTCCTGAATATTTTTGACATGCTTCTTTGGTAATTGATTAAGCAGCCTAAAATGTCTTCTAAGTAATTGAGTAATTGCTGACTTTAAGAAGTTTCAGAGGGGGTGTACTCATTTATGCTGTGCACTGTAACTGCAGTGAACCTGCATGCCGATTTTCTTCAACCCTTCTCATCAGAAGATGCTCTTGCCAAGGTGTTAACTTCCGTGGACGACCTGGACGTCTCTGTGAGATGGTTAAATTTTTGTACCAGTTTTGCTACAGTATTCTGACTAAGTAAAGCTTTGCTGATCTTCTTGTAGCCTTTCTGGTGTAAAGAAATTATTTTCTTTCTCAGGTCTTGTAACATTTCTCTTCCATGTGGTGCCATTGCTGACAGCATGAAATGGGAAGGGGTTTTAACACCCTTTTATAGTCAACTGTCTGCTGGACACCTGTGTAATGAATAATTAGACTCACCTGTTGTTGAATTCTTGTTAAATTAGACATTTGTAGTCTACAATTTAGCTTTGCTCCAGAGACTTTCAGTGGGGTGTACTAATTTTTGCATCACCCTAATTTGAGTAAAACTAAATAGTTTGTTTTGTTATATTATTAACCTTACTTTAATGTTATGAGTTAAACAGATGTTATATTAAACTTAGTCTTGTTAACATTTTGGAAATTGTTTTTTGTGTTCATTGAGATATTGTTTAAAATGTTACTTTTCAAAGGGGGTGTACTCATTTAAACCGAGCACCGTAAGTCTCTGATGTCCCCAGAACGTGTCTGTGAAGTTTCAGCTCAAAATACCCCACAAATCATTTATTATACCATGTTATAAATGCCTATTTTTGAGTGGAAGGAAAAACATGCTGTTTTCATGCATGTGTCTTTAAATGCAAATGAGCTGCTGCTCCTCCGCCCCCCTATCCAGAAGAGGGCGGAGCCTGTACAACTCGTGCCTCGGATACTCTGCTAAAAACAAAACATCTGTTTGGATTTGATTATCATCTCTATCGTGCTTACATGACATTGCAGTTCTTCATCATCATGAAAGTTTATTATTTAAGACATATCAGTCTAAACTTCTAATATATGGTTTTTTGAGCACACACATCTGAAGCACGCTGACAGATGGCGCGTCCTGTGAGTATTAAACTAAGTTCTTTCACATCTAATAGCGCTTAAACTGTCAAATACACACAAGGTTATGTCAAAAACACACAAAGTTCACATAAACACAGTCAGTTATGTCTGTGAACGTAAACAGCAGGGAAAGAAATCGCATGTGTATATTAGATCTGTGTATTAAAGAGACAGCAGCGTAATATACAGTTCCTACTGCTGTATATGCTGTTAATATGAACCAAACAACAAAAGATAAACAGAAAATCACTTACTGCTCTTGACTGAATAACTTTAGTCGCTTTAATAAGAATACATTTCTTACTAATTTGCTGCTGTTAAATGCTCTGGTGAGGAGATAAACATGGCAGACTGTGTACAGCTCACTCAGGGGAGGAGCTAAGCTAATAGGGCGGACTCCATCAGCAGTTGTGGGCGGGGCTTCCCTACTCTTATGTAAGAATGGGGGAAATCTGGAACTGCTTGTTTGCAAAGACTGTTTATGATTTATAGGGTTATAATAAAAGAGTGGATGGATTTTTTTTTTCATTTTAGGCTGGTTGTTTACACATTGTGGACACACATCTGTGTTCAAAAACCTTATAAAAGTCAATTTTGCATAATAGGTCCCCTTTAAGAATGTATAGATATTTGTACTGTGTTCTCATAGTGTGTCTGTGTGTGTGAATATGCTTGAAAATAGCATGTATTTAAGTGAGGCAACTATAATCCTCATTCATTTGTAAAATACTGCAGGATAACATTGAACTAGAGTTATTATCCGTCGAGTCCGAGCGCCGCGGATGCTTTTGAATCATGGGACACGGTTGTTATGAGGCCGCTGGCACCGTGATCAAAGGGCAGCGGATGGCGCTGAAAACGAGATGTTTCTGCTCTGCCCTCTCACTCTCTCCCTCTCATTTATTCCATCTAGGCCCCGTCGTCGCCCTCCTCACCTTCGGCTAATGAACCAAAGTATGAGAAACGCTGGCTCGATGCCGTCACCCTCCCTCTCTTCATGGCTCGAATCTCTCGACGCAAAGCTGGAACCGACAAATTAAGGTACGGTAATCCGTTGCGATGCTGCACGAGCTGTAAGGTTGGTCACGCGGCCGCTCTGACTGTTGGTTTTTCGAGCATTTTTCATTTAGGTGAGAGGATGTTAAATCCAATATCTATGCGGCGGCATGCCGTGTCTGGAAAGGTCAGTGATGCAGCAACCAGCGTGAGGAGAGCAGGTCAAAAAGAAGTGGCTCTGACTTTAGTCAGCTGACATTGAATGTAGAATGATAGCATATCACATAGTCATTCTGAGAAAAGAAATCTATAAATACGCACTTTAAAACTCAAAGGTTTTGATTGCAGCAGGTGGAAAGCTGAGAGATTCGTTTCTCATCCTTAATTAGGCAGAATGCATAATCTGAATGTGCATTTGCTTCGGGAGTTTCGTTTCGGATAACTTTGGTTTTAACCCTATAAAGCCTACTGGGTAATGTTTGATGGACACATTTCTCAGGCCTGAAAATGATCGACATGATCAAAACTTTGCTGAAAAACCCGTTGCACACAATCATGCCTTCTGTCATCTGATTCATGGTGACATTATTAGCAGATATAGAGTGACAACTGATGTTTTTATGCATTTTATGTAAGTATTGTGTTAACTTATACTGTTATAAAGATCTCTGTGATTTACATTACAAGCTTCAGAATTTCATCTTACTTTTTTATAAATATCAGCATCTGCACAAAAATTCATATTTTTGCTCAGTTTGGACCTCTAAATAAAACTGAGCTGTTTTTCCTTCAATGTTCTCACTATACACTGAAAAATGCTGGGTTAAAAACAACCCAAGTTGGGTTGAAAATGGACAAACCCAGCGATTGTTTGCCCAACCTGCTGGGTAGTTTTATTTAACTCAACTGTTGTTTAAAAATGACTGTATTGCTTGCTTAACATGAACCCAAAATATGTTGAGAATGAACATGTATTAATATATTTAATAAATAACATTTATTAATTTTTAATGAATAATAATTAAACAATAAACATTTATTAAATTGCTTAATAAATGTTCACCTTTTGATTATTATTGTTGCCTCTAGTAATTATGTGTCTGATTTTTAATTTCCAACATATTATATTTTGGGTTCATTTTAAGCCAGCCATTAGGGTTGTTATGTTATCTTTGTTGTTCTTCTGTGTTTTAATAAATTTGTGTTTTATTTGGCCTAGGAAAATTGTCTTTAAAGGTATTTATTAACCAGACAAACGTTAATTGACGTTCGCTGAATTCTGGGTTTATATCTTAAACTGCCGCTTCAGTGCAGTATAGCCACAGATCTCCCGAGACACTACAATAGGCTACTAATAATTCATTAATAAGGGCTGTTTTCTTGTACAAAATTAAATATTTCAAGTTAAATGTACAGTGTTAGACATGTAAAAAGGACAAGATTCTAACAAGATTCTAATGTCAAGATCAAATGCCTGACACGGTATTTTCACAGACTAACACACATCACGTCTCTGGCGTAGACTAGTGTATTTAAAATAGCATATGTGCATTAGTTATATTCTCAATTTAATTTACAGAGCAATTCCTGCAAAGATTTTAGGTTAACTATAGTCTATAGAAGAGACTAGGATTAGTGTGTGTATTTTTTTACAGTCTATTGTGTCGACTCGCAAGACTCGCAGCGGAGCGGGTCGGGGCGGGGCGGGGGCGTGGCATCACGATGGTGTCTCTCCATCGTGATGTCGGTCAGATATCGTCCATCGGCACAACCCTACCAGCCATGTAGTAATTTTTAAACAATAGTTGAGTTAAATAAAACTGCCCAGCACGTTGGGCAAACATTTAACCCAACTGCTGGGTTAAAGCAACCCAATCGCCAGTTTTTCAGTGTATCATACTATATCAGCCATAAAAACCTGATGCATCAAATATGATACTCAACAAAGATACACATGCTTTTTTAAAACATATTTTCTCTAAAGTTTCAATAAACTGTTCTATTTCAAAAAACGAGATTTTTCTGACTATCATTTCAAATACTAGGCTTTCCAGGGTTAAATATGTTTTACTGTTATTGACTTGTTTTTCTGTTTATCAACTTTACTATGAAGTAAAACTTTTCTCTGAGTACAACTCCTCCATTGATTTAAATGATTTTTGAGAAAGTACATCATGTATTTTTAAGCTTTTAAACATCTAAAGGTGCATTATGATGCTTGACCTTTCATGAAGGAGTTTCAGGAATTTCTTTTTTTCCAAATTCTGTTTTCCATTTTAATGGTTAAATTAAATGTTAGTCATAAAAAATTGTCTAATTAATTGAAATCATGAAACTTATTAATTTAACAACAATTTATTAAGTTTAACAAAAATTACATTTTTATGGCCATATGTAATGTTTTATTTTTCTTTATCTTAAATTCAGTTTTATTTTTTATTCAGTTATGTTTTAGGTTTTAAGTCTGGATTCCATTTTAATGGTTTAATCATCAAAAAGCATGTGTAATTAGTTGAATTCATAAAAACAATATTACATTTTATGAAATGTTTTTTTTTTTTCAGAAATTCTGTTTTGTGTATTTTAATTTTTCTGGCAATCAAACGAAGGCATAAAACATTAATTTATTTTTTACATTAAACAAACAAACAATTTCTTAAAAAAATAAAGTTTTAATAATAATTTGTTAATATGTGTTAATATTATTATTACATTGAGACGTAGCTAAATTCTACTGTACAACAGTAATATATTTCTGTCACAATTTCTTTAAGTTAAACCAAACTTTTATTTTGCCGGGTTGCAGTGAAGACCTTTGAGTTTCTTTATGTTTATGATATGACGATAGTTTTTCTCAAATGAAAATGGTAAAATGCTCATGAAGTGACTCTGGAGATGAAGTTCATGCATTCATGTCCTCATATAGTGAGGCAGCAGAGGCTGAAAACACGTGCCACACGTGCTTCAGTGTGTGTGAGGTAAATGAAACCTTGCGCCTGCGCCATTCATTCACACAGAGACACAGAACATGCAGGATTCATATTTAAATAGTCTTTTGCAATTTAATATTCACAGACACTAGATCTGATTTAAGTGTACTGACCTACTTTTTATTTATTCATCAAAAATTTGACAAATTCCATGACATTCTGCGTAATTCTGTTTTTATGACTGGATTCCGCGATCCAGTCCGTGTTTTCACAGAAATCATAGGGCCCTATATTAAACAGACAGGCTACTAATACTAGTACTAGTCTACTAATAATAACTGCTAGTTGACAAGTAGTTGCAAAGTTAGTAGAAAGTCTAAAGTGAGCATCGAAATTAAGTCTTACCTAAGTTTTAACTGGGATTTCACATCTCAGTACAATTCCCACAGTGCATCATTCTCTCCGAATGTAAGATGCTTTCAGATCCACCTTTTTGCAACCGTCTCCTGTGAGACGATGAACTTTTGGCCTTGTCGCGCCCAAAGCGTCTTTGCAATATCTCGTCCCTTTCCTTTTGCTGTCCGCAGCCGCTCCGTCTGCTATTCTTCTCCCATTCGTTATAACCCTCTCTCCATGTATGCCGATGCCCGATGAAAACGCCTCTCCCCAGACTAATAGATTTTTTATTGTGTTCTGTCACTCACTCGGGCGGCTTCTTGGTTTCAAAGCACTTGGCTACAGACTGCTGGTAGTTCAAGCAGAACATTACATTCTCCAGGCAATTTCTATCTGAAAAAGGCAAAGCACTGAATGGCTGCATCTCACACATGGTTGGCATTAATTGAAATCATGCCATTTATTGAATTGCTTTATTGGAAAAGTTAGAAAGTGCTAAAGATGTGCTCAGTGTTTCTATTTGCTCTGTAATATCACCTCAGTAATAGAGAAGTCTTGCTCTCACGTGACAGCATGATTAAATGCATTAGAAATGTTTATCTGATGTGGCTTCGGAGGTTTTGAAGCCCTCGTGTGGCCTTTGCATTTGTCCTTCATAAGCAACGCAAAGATGATTAAATCTACATCCTAAAGGCCACAATGGAAATGATTGCTCAAATATATGTTTTGACCCGACAGTTGTAGCGCTGTCACTTTCTGTTGAACTCAACTGACAGCTATCATTAAATAGTCAGTCCAGCAAATCAAAGTGTAATTCATCTGTGGCGTGCTCCAAACACACACTGAAATTAAATGTCAAAGCTGCCCCATTATATACAATTGATGGTGGAGTGAGTGTGACAACCCCGTCTTCCAACAAATGCATTTCATCCCTCGAAATTTGTATTGATAGCTTTTCACATTTAAAACAAATGGAAATAACCAGGTTGCATAATCTGAACTGATGGCTATGGAAGCTTGTTTCCACTAAGAAATAAAAATAAAAAAGTTAATTGCGAGTTTATATCTCACAATTCTGACTTGCGTGATATAAAGTCAGAATTGCGCGATATAAAGTCAGAATTGTGAGTTATAAAGTCAGAATTGCGAATAAAACGTCGCAATTACCTTTTTAATTTTTTTAATTAGTGGTGGGAACAAGCTTCTATAGATGGCTGTGTTTGAGCAAAGACTTTAGATATAGAAAGATGGTTCACTCATATTACTATGAATGGGAGAAAGTGCAGTGCGCAATATGGCGGAATAAGTCCCGCCTTCTAAATAAAAGAGCCAATCGAGATTTTGCTGTGGGATTTGTAGACTGTCTGTTCTTATGTCATGAATATTTAATTAGGGGCCAAGCACCGAAGGTGCGTAGGCACCTATTGTAATCGTTAGATTTCTCTTTCTTCTTCTTCTTCTTCTTCTTCTTCTTCTTCCGCTCTTGAAGTCTATGGCAGCCCATAGAACCTCTTGCGGGAAAGTTGTGAAATTTGGCACACAGTTAGAGGACAGTCTGACCTGTGTCCATAACAAATTTGGAGTCTCTAACTCAATCCCTCTAGCACCACCAGCTGTCCAAAGTTGCACTTATGTTTATGCTAATAACTTTTGAACCGTAAGGGCTAGAAACAAAATTATTTTTTCCTCTGATTCCTTGGGCCAAGCCGATTCGATCTGCATTGACGTCATTTTCCGTCATGAAAATTTTTCCGACATTTTGAATTTTCTGAAAAACCTACTTTTTTTAACTCCTCCTAGGCCGTTACTCCGATTTTCATGAAAATTGAACCAGATCATCTTCAGACCATGCCGACAAAAAGTTATGGAATTCAAGTTGATTCCTCCAACCGTTTTCATAAAACACACGAACGAATTTTACGTAGCACTTCCGAAAATAGACATAAGGCTGTATCTCCACAACGCTTTATCGTATTCAGACCAGACTTGGTACATTTCATCACAACCATGACCTGAGGCATCATGCAGTGTTTCGGCGCAGCGCCACCTACTGGTGCGGAAATATGAAAAATGGGTATTTTTGCTTATAACTTCTGATGAGTTTGTCCAAAAATCATAAATTTGGTCTCGTTAGATTCGGGGAATCATGCCGAGTCGAATGATAACCAATTTTCCCATATCAGATATTTTGGAGATTTTTTTATTTTAATTTTGTGCTAAAATGCTGTATTTTACGAACGCATTAGTGTATCTTTACGAAACATGGTATGGGTCATCAGCACAATGCCCTGAAGGAGACTGAGAAGTTTCGGACCAATGCCACCTTGTGGTCAAAAGTTATAACAAAATTTACAAAAATGCTAATAACTTTTGACTATTTTAACTCATTGTAATGAAACTGGTCTCAGTTGATTCCTTGGGTCGTGCAGAGATCATAGATATCAAATTTGCCATAGTCGGCTGAACTTCCTGTCCGCCATATTGTTTTTCTTTTAAAACCTACTTTTTCAAACTCCTCCTAGACCGTTGGCTCCGATTTTCACCAAAATCGAACCGTATCATCTTCAGACCATGCCGACAAAAAGTTATGGATTTAAAGTCGATACATCAAACCATTTTCGTACACCAGAGCAACGAATTTGAGGCATGATGCAAAACCCAGTCTTGAAGCTGTATCTCTGTAATGCTTTGACATACTGACACCAAACTTTGCAAGTGTCATTGTCACCTCACTCTGACCATACCACATTAATTTGGTCACAGCGCCACCTATTGGTCGAAAGTGATGAACCAGTAAATCCTCATTTTTGATCATTTTTCAGCTCTTTTGCCTAAAATGATCTTAATAGGTCTTTAATTGCTCATTGTTGTAGTTGGTCTGATGCTCCCAGACATGTTGGCTGGCTTCTTGTGCCGTTTTTGTGCTTGGCCCCGTAATTGCTGCTTGCAGCTATATTTTATTTAGTTATTATTACTTGGAGTTCACAGTAAACATGAATCATCTGGGAATTTGCACTGTAAATCATCTGTGACTGAAATGTATGATTCAGTCCTCTACAAATCCTGGCTATACTTGTCGCTTTAGTACTTGCAATGTACAATATATCTCTGATTTCTTATTCATCTCTTCATCAATACTAGAATAAACCTCTATGGCCTTGAAGATTTGATCAGGAATTGTTTCGTTCTTGCATCATGAACTACAGAGTTTATTTTACCACAGTGAGTCACTCCAGCAACAATGGCTCAGTTCAGAATAGAGTCCTCATGTACTGCTGACCACATACTGTGCACTGTGTACTCTATGCTGCTGCATGCTGATTTTTAAAAATAGTTTGTGAAAGCTTGTGAAATTATAGACAATAAATGTTTCAACCTGAAGCATGCTTGTCAGGTGACCTCCCTGTGGCAGAATCGATGATGAGTTATTAGGGGCCAAGCACCAAAGGTGTGTAGGCACCTATTCTTCTTCTGATCTTGGTGTCTATGGCAGAACCGCTTGCGGGAAAGTTATGAAATTTGGCACACTGATAGATGCCAGTCTGAACTGTCATCACAGCAAATTTAGAGTCTCTAACTCAATCCTTCTAGCGCCACCAACTGTCCAAACTTGCACTTATATTTATGCTACTAACTTTTGAACCTTAAGGGCTAGAAACAAAATTTTCTCCTCTGATTCCTTGGCTCAAGACAATTCGATTGCACCATATGACGTCATTTTCCATCATGAAAATGTTCCTGCCATTTTGAATTTCCTGAAAAACATACTTTTTTAAAACTCCTCCTAGGCCGTTGCTCCAATTTCCACAAAAATTGAACCAGATCATCTTCAGACCATGCCGACAAAAAGTTGTGCAATTCAAGGTGATTTGTCTAACCATTTTCAAAAAAACGTGCAAACGAGTTTGCAAAAACAGATGTAAGCTTTATCTCCTCAACGCTTTAGTGTATTCAGACTAATCTTGGTCCATGTCATCATAAGCATGACCTGAGTTTACATGCTGCGTTTCGGAGATATGAAAAATGGCTATTTTTGCTTATCAGCATATCAGCCATTTTGGGCGTCGACCATTTTGAATTTTCGAAAGCATGGGTTGTTGACTAAATGCATAAAATTTCGATAGTAAGTGCCAAAAAATGCAATCATAGTCAGGTGTGGGTATTTTTTAATGTGTTTATACATATAAATGTCTATAACTCTTAAATCAAATTAGATATTTTTACCAAATTTGACATGCTTATGTATGGGGCATTCTGAGGACACACAAAAAACTGCACCACTTGGTGGCGCTATAATTGAACAACACATGAAATTGGTCTAACTACAGAACTGTTTGTCTGATTGACTTCAAAATTCACATACAGTGTCTTTGTCTCAGTTGCTGTCATAGTCCATTATGACATTGTTAGTCTGCTGCTAGCTTTCTTGTTTGCTTCTGTTGTGTTTGGCCCCTTAATTGCTGCTTGCAGCTATATTTAGTAGTAGTAGTAGTAATACACCTATTTTTATTAATTTATTATTTTAAATGCATTATCATTGTTATTATAAGTAGTTGTTGTAATATTAATAATGCCTATATTTTTCATTCATTTATTTTTAATTTATTATATATTATGTATTTATTATTTCCTTTATTATTATAGTATTAATTTAGTAATAATTTATTATTATTAGTAGTAGTAGTGGTAGTATTTCCTTTTTATTAATTTCTTTTTAATTAATTAATTTATTTTGTGTTGTCATTGTTATTATATTATTATTTTTAGTAGTAGTCATAGTAATACTTTTATTTGTATTTAGTTATTTACTCCATTTTTATTTATAATTATTTTATATATTCATTATATTATGTTAATGATTTAGTAATACTTTATTATTAGTAGTATTATTGTTGTTGTTGTTGTTGTTAATAATAATATTATTAAATTCCATAAATAAACACACTAATAATAATAAATAATAATAACCGTAAAATCCAGGTATTTCATGCATACAGAAAATCTGCACACTGTAAATAATCAGTTTGATTTCTGTCATAGTATGGTATGCCAGTGTTGTACTTGTATCAGCGTATTTAATATTTCATATTCTTTTTTATCCTCCTCTTCTTCTTCCAGATCGAACAGTTTTGAAGTCATTGCCTTAGATGGAGTTTGCACGCACGTTCTACAATTTTGCACTGCAGGAGAAAGCACAGACTGGCTTCAAGCAATATCAACCAACATCAACGATTTGACACAGGAGAGCGTAAGTAACATGCATGATCTGCTGAGACGATTGGTGTAAGTGAAACTATGAGAGATGTTGGGCTTATGGTCCTCTGAGCTCCAGGCCTGTGTAAACTACAACTATAGAAGATGGCAGAGATGTGATTATGATCAGTCAATTAAGACTAATATTTATTTTCATGCATTGACATACAACAATCAACAATAATAGAATAGAATAGAATAGAATAGAATAGAATAGAATAGAATAGAATAGAATAGAATAGATTGTGTGTTGCTGCATTGGGTTATTCATGGTTCCTACATTTAAAAAAAATATATATATTATTATTATTATTATGATATGACATTTAGTTCTATATTATCATGGATTATATTTTTCATTATTTAATATTTAGCACTAATTAACACTTTAATAAAATGTATTCAAATTTGATTCACATTTTTGTTGCACATTTGAGTTTCGTTCTAAGCATAGTACGGAAACCGCCTTAGTGAGAGTAACTAATGATCTCTTAATGGCTGCTGATGGAGGGTGCTTATCTATTTTTGTTTTGCTTGATTTGACTGCAGCTTTTGACATCATCTCTCAAAATATTCTGTTGAACCGTTTATCCGCTATTGGTGCTATTCCTTTCGCCTGGTTCACTTTATACCATTCAAACCGTACACAGTTTGTACAACTAAAAATTGTTCAATCCCAACCTTCTTCTGTTAGCTGTGGTGTCCCCCAAGGCTCTGTCCTAGGTCCCCCATTGTTCCTACTTTACCTTCTCCCACTTGGTAATATTTTCTCTAAATAGGGTATTAAATTCCACTGTTACGCATACCAACTGCCTTCACAAATTAAAAGGTTGGTTTTCTGCCAACTTTCTCAAACTTAATGGCAGTAAGACTGAAGTACTCCTTATTGGCACAACCTAGACATGACTTTGTAAGATTCACCAATAAAGAGTATATATATATATATATATATATATATATATATATATATATATATATATATATATATATATATTACTCTTTATTGGTGAATCTTACAAAGTCACTCCTAAGTTGTGCCAATAAGGAGTACTTCTGGAGCCCCTAAAGGTACATAGTGATGAAAAAAATATTAGATGGGAGGAAAAAATATATCTCAATGCTTGTGTGTTCGCTCGCAAAACCTTTGCGTTCCCCCGAGAAACTTTGAGTTCACTCGCAAAACTTTTCTGTTCTTTGTGAGCAAACGCAAAGCTTCTCGGGGGAACGCAAACAGGAGAACGCAAAAGAATTGACAAATAATTTTTCTTCCCATCTCATATTTTCTGTTTCTCTTACCATGTCCCTTTAGGGGCTCCATAAGATGCAGAAGATCTGAACACAGCAAAAGTTCCAGTTACATATTCATATTTCAACCTGAGAACTGTCATGAAATGGTCTTCAGTGGTCTTCTATAAATTATTAAATGATTTTTAGTTTAGTCATTATAGTTGTGATTAGTGATAAATAATACAAAAAATATAATTAAAATATAGAACTGAATGTCATATTATATCAGTTAAAAATTATGTAAAAAAAATATATATATATATATATATATATATATATATATATATATATATATATATATATATATATAAAATATATATATATATATATATATATATATATATACTATTTTAATTATTATATATATTAAAAATAGGAACCATGAATAACCCAATATAACAATATTACTGCAGCTCGCCTACTATTATAATATAATATAATATAATATAATATAATATAATATATTAAAATAGTACTTAAGCAACTGTAGCTCAACCACTATTTTAATATATTTACTATTTTTAAGTTGCTTTCTTTAAAAAAAACCCCCCCCAAAAAAAACATCATGATTCCCAGATTCATGCTTTCTTGGACTCAATTCATAAGTCATAATGCTGCTCTCAGAGCCAACCTCTTGCCAAGAATATTGCCTAACGATCTCATTTCCTGTGCGTTGTTTTAATTAGTGCGCTGATGATCCAATGGGCTTTTTCTCAGGCGTGCACTAAATGACTGTCACACAGCTGCCTGTTTTACGTGCAATTACTGCACTTACGTCACCTAATGATGGATACAGAGTCTGATTGCTAAATGTCCAATTAAGAGCTGATTGTATGTGCGAGAGGGAAGCGGAACTGTTATTGTGGTGACCTATAACCTATAAATAGAGCGTGTGACACATGCTTGAGCAGCGAGGATGATGGGAGATGAGTGTTGTTTGACACATTCTGACCCGCGAGCGGATTATTGGCTGATAAGTCGACTTTGGCTGTGATTCACTGGCAGGCCAGTATACTGTCAATCACTGCTGACAAGCGGGACTGATTTAGAAAGAGAGCAGCCTCGAAAGCAACTCGCTGTTTGTGCACTTCATGTTTGAACTGAAAATACATTCTTCCCTATATCTATAATGCATTATGAAACTCTCTATATATACTGATGTATAATATATGTGCATTATGTTTTCTTGAAGAATGTCAATTAATAATAATGCTTGCCTATTCATGGTTTCGCCTTTAGCGAGTGTAATGCATATCCACAAGATTTAGTCATAAGAACATGCATTATAATGATTTATGAATATTTTTTTTACTGTATTATAGATACTTTTTACTTTTTATACTGCATACATAAGTTTATGCCAAGATTATATCAGTCATGATATGAAATAATATTATTAAAAAAAGAATGGAAATTTATGGAAACTTTTCTGAACACATGATAAATAAACATAGAAATAATATTATATTACTTTATATATATATATATATATATATATATATATATATATATATATATATATATATATATATTTCCAAGTAAATTATTAAACAATCAATAGCTATTAATTTCATTATAGTTGTAATTAGTGATAAATATTACATAATAAAAAAATAACCCATTAAAATAACTGGTGCATTACTGCGGCTCGCCTTATATTAATTATATTATATTATTATTTTAATATATTTACTATTTTTAGTAAATTTATTAAAATAAATTATATTAAATTAATATTATATTCATTAATTTTACTGTATTATATTAAATTAAATGTAGTATATATATATATATATATATATATATATATATATATATATATATATATATTGATTTATTAAAGAATAAATAGCTGGTAATTTCATTATAGTTGTAATTAGTGATAAATATTAAATAATGATAAATATACAGATTGAAAAATATGGTCATTGATTTTGAAATGTTTTCGTTTGTTTCAGATAAAGACGGCAAATAAATACTGTTCTCCTGATGATCAGGTAGGTCATTTGTACAATGACATATTCCTCTAAATCATAGGATAGAAAGTAATTATCCTTATTGTGCCAGTTCTTTAACAGCCTCAGAATATGTCATAATCATGACAATAAGCCGTCTCACTGCGATCATGTAATGACCTCTGGCTCTTTGTTGCATTTTGATTAGTAATTCATAAGCAGCAGAGTGTAATCCAGTCATATTTACTCAGGAGAAATCCAATACTGGCAGAGGAAACCCTGCCAATGTGTGCTGAACACACAAAGATGTTGGAATTCACCGGGGTTCAGTGGGATTGATTTTCCGGGATTGTTTTCTCCTGCAGATTGTCCACATGGGTTGGGTGTGTGAGCAGCTCCAGGGCAGCGACGCCGATTCGACACGCGGCTGCAGGTTTCTGGCGTTGAGAGGCTCTTCCCTTCTCATCTTCAGGAGTCCTCCTGTAAGTTCATCCATGTGTTTACAGACACTCAGTATTCAATCCTGCAGGAGACATACGGTGTTTTCACACGTGAATGTGAAACACTCGCACAATCAGTTCTGCCACAAAACCAGCCATTATTTGAGCTACTGTAAAGTTGCTGTGTCACTGATAATATAATATAATATAATATAATATAATATAGATCTGAATATATTATCTCAGCATAATAATAATATAAAAAATGTAGGGTCTATGACTAACACAACAGAAATATTACTGTAGCTCAAGCTACTATATATTATATTATAATTGTTAATAATAATAATAATATATATATATATATACGTACATGTATGTATTTGTGTATATATATATATATATATATATATATATATACACAGTGCACAGCATAAATGAGTACACCCCCTCTGAACAAATAAAAACAATGTATTTTCTTTATGATCACTAATACAATTCATGGAAAGATAGCAAACGCTAAAATGCATTAAACATATACATAATAAAAACTATATATATGTCATTAATAGCTATAAAATAAGTAAATTAGCCAATTTAGTTTAAATTAAGGATTGCATAAATGAGTACACCCTAGATTTAATTCAACAAATGTATAATATTCCTAGTACTTAGTATTTCCTCCATAATTTTGAATATACTGCTCTGACCCTTCTTGGCACGGAGTGTACAACGTTCATGACAAATTGTCACATCTGTTCCTGTTTAACTCCTGGATGATGAGCTCCTAAAATGCCCTGATCTTTAATGGGGAGTGTTGCTCAACTGGTCTCTACAGAATCCCCCACAAGTGCTAAAGAGTGTTAAGATTGAGTTCAGTGCATGTCCACAGAAGGTGTTTCACCTTGGGAGAATGCATATTCCTCATTGTCATGTTGAAACAATGCCCAACAATACAGGGAATGAGGAAAGGGGTAACATCTTCTGTTTCAAGTTTGTGTATTAAATTACACAGTGGTGCTTTATCAATGCTGTCATGAATTCCCACACAACTCCCTCACACGTTCAGCACTCATACATCCCTATAGAAGAGCTTTACTACCTCTGAACTTTACTGTGGGAACCAGGCACTTCTCACTGTACTTTGCAACACCAAAACATTTTGGATGCTGTTAGATCCAAAATGATTGATTTGGTCTCATGAGACCAGAGTATTGACTCCCAGAATGTATATTTTGTAAATATGGGCTTTGGATTTTTATTGTGCTTTGGCTACAGTAGGTAGATCCAGTGAGAACATCAACCATGCATGTCATTTCTGCAGGCTGCATCTTACTCTGTGAGATAAACAGTCACTCTTTTCATAGCTTTTGCTGGCTCTGAGACACTCGCTTGGTATTTCTCCTGCTCTTTGTCTAGCAAAAAAATCCCTCATCCCTAAATGAAAGCTTAAAATGAAGGCCTGATTATTTCAGGGACCTTGTCACAAGTTCATTGTTTTTGAATTTCTGTGTTACTTTTGCTATATTTTCACACTTAAAACAATGATTTGGTATTATACCACTGTCCTCTTTTGTGCTAAGAAATAAGTCTCCTGACAGTTCTCTCCCAAGTGCTTCCATTGTTGTCAGCATTAAGTCTGAGAATGATTCAGTGGGCTATATAACACTTTTAATTGTCAAGAAATTACTTCTCTTTAAATATTTTTGTTCAACATACTTACCTGTTGATCAAACATTGCCTTAAACTTACACCAGACATTTCTTATTTCATTTTATTTAGTAACTTGTAGAAGGCTGTATTCATTTTTGCTACACAACATTTTATCACCTTATTTTCCTGAATAATTTTGACATGCTTCTTAGGTAATTGATTAAGCAGAACTTGCTTGAACATTATATCTCTAAAGAACCCTAACATGTCTTCTAAGTAATTGAGTAATTGCTGATTTTCAGAAGTTGCAGAGGGGGTGTACTCATTTATGCTGTGCACTGTGTGTGTGTGTATATATATGTATTAGGTCTGTAATCTAATTAATTACACAATGTGGTGATTAATCTAATTAATCGCAAATTAATCACATATCAAATTTGTCCGATAAATTACCTTCAAAAGATAATTTAAAGTCATTATTGTGTTAAATAAGAAAAGCATCAAATATACATTACAAAAAAAGTAGCTTTAGAATTTTTTTTTTTAATTATTTGATTCAACATAGAATTTATTACACATAAACATTTAGGCTTTAACGGCCATGATTGTGAATAAATGATGACAGAATTTCCAAACCGCTGATTCATTCAAGAATGAAGTAAATGGCTCTCTTTATTATTGAATTTATCATTGAATTATTGATTGACCAATTGAATTCACTTAAAACGTTGATTCATTCAGAAACGAAACATTGCTGTGTTTTGCTCGAAGATGCACAACAGTTCTGCTCTGGCTTTATATTTTCTTTGGAAAAATTGAGCAAAACACAATATATTTTGTCTAAAATATAACAATATTAAATTCTTATTTATTTAGCTGTTGTATAAAACCATTATCACATTTGCACTTGTGCTATTCAGCACAAAAACAGCACTCATGTGATATTGCTTTACTATATCATGATATAAATATGAGACAAAAACTAATACAGGGGCATTTTTGCCTTGATATCTTAAATTTTAGGGTCATCTAACTGGATTAGGCTTCCATTTTCGTGAGAATAATATCTCATGTAGTATTACATTTACCTCAGGCAAGTCATTTAGGGTCCACAGCATGTTAGTTCACTAGAGAAATGAACTCTAGAGTTAGCATTTGTGGGAAACAAATGTGGCATCAATGTGGATAACGTGAAAAAATTTACTAACTAGAAAACTACATACTGCAAAAACAGTTCATGTAGTATGGCAGGATCCTATTCTGAACACACCCAGTGTCTTATCTTCTAAAATATGACAACATTACCTGTCCTTTGGTGGTCTCAGACTCAGGACATCCATTCTAATTATATATAATCAATCTACTACTTTCTAATGGACTGTGGCGAGGAAAAGCCATTACCGCGGTGGCCTCGCACACATACGTTATTTGTGACAAATGCTGTATCTTTGCCATTAAGCCTGAAGACACAGGTTTCATCAGTTATGAAATACAGCCCTGTACTTTGTGTTGGCACTATTTTGTGTGCTATTTTAGTGTCTGCACTTCCTAATGCAGTGTGATATTTAGCTTCAATTCACCGCCGTCCTCTACGTGACTCTGTTATTGGTGCATTAACGTTATTGTAAGTGGTTTTGATAAATTTTGTGACCAAAATGACACCGTGCTGATATTTCTTGCCATTTCACTAACTGTGCATTACTGAATTAATAAAGGGAGAATTGTAAGGAAACATAGCATTTAACATGCCTTAAAGCCAAGAGAGACATTCAGCAAATTCATTAGCATCTCATTATGTTTCAGATTTACGTCTGTGGCGCTTTAGCTCTGCGTGCACAGAGAGAACAGACTGTTAAATAAGCGTTATGTCTCTTTAGGTCATGAGGAGGTAATTACTTCAAACTTTTTCATACGCATGAATTTTAATGGAAATGGCAGTGTTGAAATCTATTTCTGAAGGCAAAAAAACAAGACAAGTGACTGACCAGTGAATCAGTAGAATCTCATGTGCAAATAAACAACACCGGTTCGCATCTTTGTGTAGTTGAGTGTGTGACTGTAGCTTGTGTTAATTGTTGGTTAACAATCTTGACCTAAAAGATTGTAAGTTGAGGGTTGATCCAGGCACCTCACCATTGTGTCTTAACCTCAGGTTACTGCAGGGAGACTGAAGTAAACAGCTAATTGCCTGCTGACTGTGGATGTGTTGTTATGTAACATCATGTTTTCTTTCTGTGTGTCTGTATCAGGTCATGGCGCCAGACTGGGCTCAAGCAGAGGCTAGTTTTCACCTCTGTGAGGTTCTCTTTAAGGTTCATAAGGTACAAACACACATGGATGGCTTTATCAATAGATGCTAGTTGCTCTGTATGTATAATATATGAAGAGTTTGGTTCCAAACGCAATAATTCCATTATGACTAATTTGAGTAAAAAGGTGTTTTCTTTACCAAGAAAGTGGCAAGATGAAAACCACTATTTTCTGTTTCAAACTTTCACATAGCATCTTTTGGTTATAAAAACATTAAAAATTCAAATCTACATTTTGATTTTAAAAAGTTTATTATAAAAACGTATTATTTTTTTCCCAAAATGCAATTAATCCATCAATATAAAAGTTATTTTTCAAATTGAAAATACACAACAAAGTAAGTTGATTCACATATATGACAGAGTCTAAACTTTGCCAATATTTATCTTAATATACCAGGCATTTTACTAAAAATACATTCAGCTCGTCGCTCCCAAAATGAATTCAACGGGTCATCTTGTTAATGTTATAATTGAATTATTTGTCATTATTGATTAAAGAGTATCTGGCGCCACCGCACAGTTAAATAAACACATTTGCCGAGTACACTGGTATTAAAAATGGCTTTTTAAAAAGGCCTTTAACTGTTTACAGTGTGTGGAATGGAGCGCTGTGATTGGTTGAGAGCGGATATATCGCGTTCTGCAGAAAAAGGAGACTGCCGTTTGTCACGTTTTGGAAAGAAATGGAGAAAACATGACAGAATAACACGACGGATATTCGTATTTTGCGCAAAATTAATAAATGACTTTTCAATACCAACCAGATACAATACTAATTTTGGCGGAAACTCAATTTTTTTTTGAAAATGGCGTTTATTCGCGTTTTGGAACTAAATTCTTCATATACATACATATATATATATATATATATATATATACAGTAGCATGAAAAAGTATGTGAACCCCTTGCAGAATCTGTGAAAATGTAGAATTACCTTCTAATCTTAAGAGGACAACTTAAAAAATGATGAACTTTTTTGATCCACTTAGTATGTTCCAAGTAATTCATTTTATTTAAATAATGTACACATATCGTTCCGAAAGTTTGGACAAAACAATAGCTGAATTTATTAAAAAATCCCATTCATAAGTATGTGAACCATTGATTCTCAAACTGTGTGTGTTACTGATGTAAAGACTGTTTTAATGTTTTTATGGTTGTTATGAGTCTCTTGTTTGTCCTACAGTTAAATAGCTTTTATTTCAAATAAATCCTCCAGTCCTGCAGATTCATCAGTTTTGAAGCATTTTTCTTTTGAACCCTTCAACAGTGACTGTAGGATACATCTGTGTTTTCACACTGATATACTGAGGGACTCACACAACTATTAAAAAAGGTTCCAACATTCAACTGATGCTCCAGAAGAATAACATTGATGCATTAGGATCGGGGGGTGAAAACTTCTTGAACAGGATGAAATGTCAGCATTTTTCTTATTTTGTTTAAATAATGTTTTTCATTTATTTCTGAAACCAAAGGATCATGTGACACTGAAAAAAGACAATTTACGAGTATTTGATGCTGAAAAGTTTTCACCCCTCGCTTTGATTGTGTTTCCTCACAGGATATAAATTAGCAGCAGAGACTTCAAACCAGCTCCAAACTTTCAATGGAATGGTGTATATATTTATATTTTTCAGTAAACATCAATGTTTAATTTTCTCACCCCCATGTCATCCAAGATGTTCATGTCTTTCTTTCTTTAGTCGAAAAGAAATGAAGGTTTTTGAGGAAAACATTCCAGGACTTTTCTCCATATAGTGGACTTCACTGGGGTTCAACGGGTTGAAGGTCAGAATGTCAGTTTCAGTGCAGCTTCAAAGAGCTCTACATGATCCCAGACGAGGAATAAGGGTCTTATCTAGAGAAACGATCATCATTTTCTAAAAATAAAAAATAAAAGAAGGCGGAAATAGCACTGCAACTGACATTTGGACCTTCAACCCGTTGAACCCCAGAGAAGTCCACTATATGGAGAAAAATCCTGGAATGTTTTCGACTGAAGAAAGACATAAACATCTTAGATGACATGAGTGTGAGTCAATTATCAGGAAATTTTAATTCTGAAGTGAACTAATCCTTTAATCCTGATCTCTATTTTTCTGTCTAGCTATGGATAGCCGAAGACTGCTGGATACAGACCAAGTTTTATATGGGCCTCCAGCAGGATGGTGAGCTGCGGGACAGTGAACCCTTCTGCTTTAGTGTGCTCGTGGGTCACGGCCAGAGCTTCTGCTACAGCGTTGAGCTGGGCTCAGAACTGGTGCTGTGGGAGAAAGCGTTTCAGAGAGCCGTGTTCATGGAGGTGCAGAGAGTACGGGTGAGTACTGACACTGACGTCAATGGGCTGTACTTGTAAGCAAACTTATAAAACTTTACCAAACCGGGAACAAATAATTAATATTGTGTAACAGTACACAAAGATGATGGTTCGATACGGGTTCAGTACAGCAGGGGGGAGAAAACTAAACATAAAATTGCTTCTTTTCCTTCTTTTTATTAAACAGTGGTTTATTAAACAGATTTTGTCTCTTTAAATAAATTCAATTAACATTTTGTAAGGATAAAATTATCTCAGCTAATGTTGTAAACTATATCCAGGAGCCCTTTCTTACACGTTACTATAATATTAAAAGTTACAATTAACAAAAGAGCCCAAACTATTACATTCTGTTGCTGTTTATTTTTAGATATAATAATCAACACTAAATTAAAAAAATATTATTTCATATTATATCAATTATATCAATTATTTTTCTACTCCAGTTCATTTTTTAAATATAATCATATACACAGTTACTTATTTAATATACAAATTAATTTGAATATTAAATAATTAAGACATTACTAACAGGTAAAGTAAATATAATGAATATATAGGCTAGTATAGCGCATGCTCCCTCTAGAGTTCATTTCTCTAGTGAACTAACATGCAGTAGAGACTAAATGACTTGCCTGAGGTAAATGTAATGCTGCGTGAGATATTATTCTCAACGGCAGTTTCAGTTTCGCTTTAAATAAATTTAAGCTTTAAAAGAAATATTGTTTGCCACTATAATTTATGTTTATTGTATACTTATATTTTTCATTCTTGTTTTGTATTGAATAGCGTTAAAATTAAAGGATTTTTGCTGGTATTTTAGCTATATCATTTTTTTATGTAATAAAATGCAACATTATCTAAGGGTTTTTTCTCTCAAAAGCTTAAGTCTGACCTGGTACATGCAACACAATCAGGTACGACTTATTTTCCAGAAAATATGGTATAGGCTAAATTATAAAATTGTGTTTTATTATTAAAAAATACATATTTAAAATTGGGGATATACGGCAATAAAACAATGATATTGTGTTCATTACTCCCACCCACACTGACTTTGGGTTTAATCACGGTTATAGGCTAGGGGTCATTGGAAAATGTTCTACCTTATAAGTTTGAGAAAGTTTGGTTTAGATTGGAGCTGGAAGTATCTGTGATGAACTGTACACCACATCACAACAATCTCGTGCTGTGGGCACTGCCATTGATACAGGCATCAAAAGGTATTTTACGCTATATTTGCTTTTGCTTTTCCAAATCTGATAAAACATACATTCTCTATTATAGATCAGATAAAGGCATATTTCGTACACGTCATGTTCAAAATTTGTCGTTTTAACGACATCTCATTACGAGGAAATGTCGTCTTAACAAGAAAAATGTTATAACATCTCGTTATTATGAGAAAAGATGTAGTTTTAACGACATGTGTCGTTATTAAGATCTAATTGAGTTGAGAAAATATTATGTTTGCCACCAAAAAAATATTTTTGTACTGTCTAAAATACACTACTGTTCGAAGGTTTGGACTTGTTTTGGTTTAGATTTTTTTAGTTTTTTGTTTAGATGTTAAAATGCCATTTTAAAGTGTTTTGTTGCTTTATTCTTATTGTTGTAATACATTAATAAAAATCCTGTTCAGGCACAATATCAAATCGCAGTATTTGTAGTACTGAATTTAAAAGAATTATTGTCTAGACAGGATGATTTTCATTAATGCATTACAGTAATACGAATGAAGCAATGCTGTACACTTTTTGCATTACGTAACTAGAATGCGTCTTTTAATTTAAAATATATATCCTGTCAATCAGTATTATGGCTTTAAAATGCCTCTTCAAGAGATTAAACACAAAGAAAGCAGTATATGACAAGCCAACCATTGATTTCTGCATCTGTCAGCACTGCGATGCAATGCATGCGAGACAGAAGCGCGTCTGTGTCTGATTTGTGCGTTTCAAATGTTATTACTGCTTTAATTAAATTTCTCTGAAGATGCTTTTCTGTGAGACCTCTCCTCATTGAGCCGTTAAATTACCTCCACTATACAAAGGTCTAGCGCATCTCTGGTGTCGCCGTGAACTCCTGCAGGGCAGCTATTATGAAGTATATGCTAACATAAGTTCATGGGATGAAGGGGATTTAAGTCTCAGCGGCTCCAGAGACTTGCGTTACTCACATTTAAGTCGTCTTAAATACCACCCGGGGTCAAATGCAGAGCGTCACGTTACGGATCTCAAAGTTTCGGCGACCCTCGAACGAATCTCTAGCAGGCAAGTGTGCATTACTACGGGATGTTTATTTATGGCTCATGAGCATTATGCCGGTTTAGCGCTCTGCCAGCAGCGTGTTGGTCTCTCTGCGGTGTTTAATCAGTGGTGATTCGCTTAAACTTTGGCTTAGTGGAGCAGATTAGTGGCTCTCTGATAAACTGCAAATCATATTCCATGCCAGACATCAAAATCCTCATCTAACACAACACTAACGTTTTATTTGAGGCTAATTGAGGGAGTAAAGGCCACAAAAAAGCCTAATAGGAAACGCTCAAATGGCCCATCATGACATGCTGCCAAGTTCTGACAGCGAAATTTACTACGTGTCCGTTTGATCTTAATTCCAAGGGCGATTATTTCAAATGGCCTTTTCGTGTCCTTGAAAGGCACGACATGAATGAGACGGTCTGTGATATATTTCTTTGTGAGCGTCGCTCACTGAAAGCGCTCATAGAGGGAGTAGACCAGCGTGATGCTCACTTTCACATGAAATTCACACCGAAATTACAGCTCGCGATGGGTGACGTGATGAGTTTGACCTTTGTGGTTGGGCTGCACAGTATTGGAGAAAACTTGCCATTGCGATATTTTGTTTTTCTGCAATATGCAGTCTATTGAATTGAATTCTAGAATGATTGAGGTGATTTTGTTGGGAATTATAGTTGAAAATAGCTGAAAGCTGAAAAATTACTTTTTACTCTGAAGACTTTTGTGTGTGTGAACTATCCTTTTAGGGCTGAACAATTTGGGGAAAACTAATTTGGATGTTCACCATTAAGTGAATAGAGTTTTTAAAAAAAATCTTTTTTTTGAGGCCACATTTGTTTGTTTGTCTGTTTTTGATCAATTCAATATGGCTATAAAATTATAAGAATTGTTTATTGTTATTAAATACAAATAATAAACAAAGTATATTGTAATATATATTGCAAATATATTGTAATAATACTATTGTAAAAAAATAGTATTTAATAAATATAATTATATTTTATAATACAGCTAGAAATTACAATAATATTGTCTTAATTTCTGACATTTCTTCTAATTTTCAAACATTAAACCATGGAGCCAGTTATATTTTAGTGTCACTATTATAGTTTTTATTGATTTCAAATTTCAGTTATATTTTCCATTTTCATTTTAGTAATTTTGTAATTAAAGAAGTTTTGTTGTGTGGTGTTGTTATTTTTTGTATTTTTTATGTCTATGTAGTTTTATTAATTTTAAAATAAAATGAGAAATAAATAAAATACGTTTTATTTTTTTGTAAGTAACAATTTTTTATGGCTTTAGATTTAGTCAACTATAATAACCCTGCTTAGAGCTTTTATTTTGGCTGTTTGCTGGCAAATAAATACGTGTTGCAGGCAGTGTTGCCAAGTCTGCGATTTTCCCGTGGAATTGGGCTACTTTTACACTGTTGCAGCGGGTTGTTTTTAATATCCGCGGGTTGAAGCGACCCCAAATAACATGATATTTAGCTGGGATGCAAATTTTACCAGGGAACCCTGCCAAAAACACAGATTTTTCCCCCCTAAACGCAATTTTTACCATGGGACCTCCCCTGAAACGTGATTGGGCTAGTTTTGGGCTAGTTTTGAGAAGCAATTGGGCGGGTTTTGTTGTGAAAACCTGGCAATCCTGGTTGCAGGTTTCAGACTGAATTGCTGCATTGCTCTAAACCACGTGTGCTGCACAAGTCCTGAAAAGTAAAGCCAAGGTGATCACCCCAGGTGGTTGGTCTCAGTATAGGTCATAAACCCCACCCTCTCCATGTAATCTAATGGGATGTGAGACAAACTAAACAATTAAATTACACTTCAAATATATTTTTTCCAAAGACGGTCTTTATATGTAGTTTTTATCACGCTGATGTAAGTTCAAGTGTTCGATTTTTTTTTTTTTTTTTTTAAATAAGTTTGGTTTTAGTTAGTTATTTTATGCTATAAAAACTGCAGTGTGATGTCAAGATTGACAGCTGAGGCGCCAGCAGACTTTTGCAGGATCTTCGGGAGGCAATTGGATCTATAACTTTAATTTCTACATTTTCCATAACTGTTTATTTCACACCAACATAATGGGTTGTTCTGCAGTAAACTGTACTAACCGATCTGCTTGCGATTGGATTGTGATATTAAGGATCACTACGCTCACTACTTCACAGACTCGGGTTCCGAGTTCACTGCTTCAAAGACTCCTGTTCCTAGTTTACTACGGCGCAGACTTGGGTTCCAAATTCACTACTGCGCAGACTCTGGTTCCAAGTTCACTACTGTGCAGACTTGGGTTTTGAGTTCACTACTGCACTGACTCGGGTTGCGAGTTCACTACTATGCAGACTCTGGTTCCAAGTTCACTACTGCACTGACTTGGGTTCCAAGTTCGCTACTGCACTGACTCGGGTTCCAAGTCCACTAATGCGCAGAATCTAGTTTTGAGTTCACTACTGCACTGACTCAGGTTCCGAGTTCACTACTGCGCAGAATCTGGTTCTGAGTTCACTACTGCACTGACTCGGGTTCCGAGTTCACTACTGCACTGACTCGGGTTCCGAGTTCACTACTGCGCAGACTCGGGTTTTGAGTTCACTACTGTGCAGACTTGAGTTTTGAGTTCACTACTACGCAGACTCGGGTTTTGAGTTCACTACTGTGCAGACTTGGGTTTTGAGTTCACTACTGTGCAGACTTGGGTTTTGAGTTCACTACTGCACTGACTCAGGTTGCGAGTTCACTACTGCGCAGACTCAGGGTTTGAGTTCACTACTGCGCAGACTCTGGTTCTGAGTTCACTATCGCATAGACTCTGGTTCCGAGTTCACTACTGCACTGACTCGGGTTGCGAGTTCACTACTGCGCAGAATCTGGTTTTGAGTTCACTACTGCACTGACTCAGGTTCCGAGTTCACTACTGCGCAGAATCTGGTTCTGAGTTCACTACTATGCAGACTCTGGTTCCGAGTTCACTACTGCACTGACTCGGGTTCCGAGTTCACTACTGCGCAGACTCGGGTTTTGAGTTCACTACTGTGCAGACTTGAGTTTTGAGTTCACTACTGCGCAGACTCGGGTTTTGAGTTCACTACTGTGCAGACTTGGGTTTTGAGTTCACTACTGCACTGACTCGGGTTGCGAGTTCACTACTATGCAGACTCTGGTTCCAAGTTCACTACTGCACTGACTTGGGTTCCAAGTTCGCTACTGCACTGACTCGGGTTCCAAGTCCACTAATGCGCAGAATCTAGTTTTGAGTTCACTACTGCACTGACTCAGGTTCCGAGTTCACTACTGCGCAGAATCTGGTTCTGAGTTCACTACTGCACTGACTCGGGTTCCGAGTTCACTACTGCACTGACTCGGGTTCCGAGTTCACTACTGCGCAGACTCGGGTTTTGAGTTCACTACTGTGCAGACTTGGGTTTTGAGTTCACTACTACGCAGACTCGGGTTTTGAGTTCACTACTGTGCAGACTTGGGTTTTGAGTTCACTACTGTGCAGACTTGGGTTTTGAGTTCACTACTGCACTGACTCAGGTTGCGAGTTCACTACTGCGCAGACTCAGGGTTTGAGTTCACTACTGCGCAGACTCTGGTTCTGAGTTCACTATCGCATAGACTCTGGTTCCGAGTTCACTACTGCACTGACTCGGGTTGCGAGTTCACTACTGCGCAGAATCTGGTTTTGAGTTCACTACTGCACTGACTCAGGTTCCGAGTTCACTACTGCGCAGAATCTGGTTCTGAGTTCACTACTATGCAGACTCTGGTTCCGAGTTCACTACTGCACTGACTCGGGTTCCGAGTTCACTACTGCGCAGACTCGGGTTTTGAGTTCACTACTGTGCAGACTTGAGTTTTGAGTTCACTACTGCGCAGACTCGGGTTTTGAGTTCACTACTGTGCAGACTTGGGTTTTGAGTTCACTACTGCACTGACTCAGGTTGCGAGTTCACTACTGCGCAGACTCAGGGTTTGAGTTCACTACTGCGCAGACTCTGGTTCTGAGTTCACTATCGCATAGACTCTGGTTCCGAGTTCACTACTGCACTGACTCGGGTTGCGAGTTCACTACTGCGCAGACTCTGGTTTTGAGTTCACTACTGTGCAGACTCTTGTTCTGAGTTCACTATCGCACAGACTCTGGTTCCGAGTTCACTACTGCACTGACTCGGGTTCCGAGTTCACTATTGTGCAGACTCATGTTTTGAGTCCACTACTGCGCAGACTTGGGTTTTGAGCTCACTACTGCACAGACTCTGGTTCTGAGTTCACTACTGCGCAGACTCTGGTTTTGAGCAGACTCAGGTTTTGAGTTCACTACTGTGCAGACTCTCGTTCTGTGTTCACTACTGTGCAGACTCTTGTTCTGAGTTCACTATCGCACAGACTCTGGTTCCGAGTTCACTACTGCACTGACTCGGGTTCCGAGTTCACTATTGTGCAGACTCAGGTTTTGAGTCCACTACTGCGCAGACTTGGGTTTTGAGCTCACTACTGCACAGACTCTGGTTCTGAGTTCACTACTGCACAGACTCTGGTTCTGAGTTCACTACTGCGCAGACTCTGGTTTTGAGCAGACTCAGGTTTTGAGTTCACTACTGTGCAGACTTTCGTTCTGTGTTCACTATTGCACAGACTCGGGTTCCGAGTTCACTACTGCGCAGACTAGGGGTTTGAGTTCACTACTGCGCAGACTCTGGTTCTGAGTTCACTACTGCACAGACTCTGGTTCTGAGTTCACTATTGCACAGACTCTGGTTCCGAGTTCACTACTGTGCAGACTCTGGTTTTGAGCAGACTCGGGATTTGAGTTCACTACTGTGCAGACTCTGGTTCTGTGTTCACTACTGCGCAGACTCTGGTTCTGAGTTCACTACTGCACAGACTCTGGTTTTGAGTTCACTACTGCGCAGACTCGTGTTCTGAGTTCACTACTGTGCAGACTCGGGGTCCAAGTTCACTACTGTGCAGACTCGGGGTCCAAGTTCACTACTGTGCAGACTATCCATTGCATTGAACACTTTCGGTTCATGCATTCCCTGAGAATCGAACCCATGATATTGATGTTGCATAGATTATGCTTTACTGTTTGAGCTATACACTGGAAATAAATTGTGTATACATGTCTTCTTTATGTTCAAATGTGTAATTTATGACATTTTTTTCCAACACATAACTAGCTAAATCAAGGTCATAGTTTTTCTTGTGGAGTGATTGTGTCTGCGCCTTCACAACTTGATTGATTGGTTTAGACTCTTTTACAGCAGACTTTTCATGTTTTCATTTCAACATTTTTTTGATTGAATACCCTCTTTTATTAAGAACTGCAAGTACTTTTCATGTTGACTATATTTCAGAAAATTGCACAGAATTGGTCTTATTCATGAAACACTGGCAATTCTGTGTGATTCATTCATAATTCCATCCTTTTAGAAGTTGCTGCATTGAATTGAATTAAAAGGTTATTATGAAATAAGAATTTTATGAAAAGTATATTTTTTTAATTATTATTTTTTGTAGCTATTACTTAGTAGAGGACCCTGTGATTTGGTCATTTAAAACATTTTGCACTAAATCCATCATGTTTATTTTATCTCAGGGTTGTAGTAAATGTCTATTCAAGGTTTTTGGAAGCAAAACACTTGGTGCATTTTCTCCCGTTTTCTGAAAAGCAGAGGGTCAGAAAGCAGCCCTGAGCCCACGAGCTGTATTATTTTGTACCCTTAACCAGACATTTATAAATAATACAAAGGAACGAAGCTGTCAGAAACAATTTCAATCACTGCAATGCTGAGATACAGAAAGGGCAACATGCAAAGCTCCCAGATTCATCCACGTGGCTTTGCAGGAGACCTTCAGTCTGTAATGCGCAGGAAATACGGCACTGATTATCTGCCACTGTCCATCCAGAATAGTCACCGACCAGCTCAAACCCCCCTAAGCTCTTCATGTTGTGCACAGTACGTACCATTAGACGACAGTGTGACAGTTTTATGAGGCAGTGTGAAAGATTTTATAATCATTTTATATGGCGCATTCATGTGGGGAAGTCAATGGGAGTTCAGGATCACGACTTCTTCGGGTTCAGTGAGTTGCAATCTTGTTTAAATGAATGGATAGTTGGTCCTAAGGCGAGATCTTAATCTGAAAATATCCAGTTTTGATATGAATGAAGACCGTAACGCTCTTTCAGAGCATATTAAAGGAGATTTTCCTACTAATTCACAGTGTCAAAACTGTTGTAGCCGGGATGAAAAACGGCTGGTGTATATTTGGCACTGCATTACCTATATAAAAACCTATAAAAAAAAAGGTTAGGTTCAATTTTAATTATTTTTATATTGTAGTACTTTCATACTGAATCTCCAAAATAATGTAGAAACAACATAAAGATGGTATATTTTAAATATTTGTCTAATAGCATCTTTTTACAAAGCACTATGAATCAAGGCCAGTATCACAGATCCTGATGTCTCTATTAAAGTGATTTTTTTTAATTTTTTTTTCTTCTCAATTTTAGCTACTAATTTTGGCCATTCAACATTACGGTATAATTGAAAGCAATTGAAATATATATATTTTTTAATATTTAATATGCTTTAAACAAAATGTAACAACTTTTAATTCAAGTGAACTTAAAACCATCTTCACATAAATCTATTGTAATAAATGTCAAATTTAGCTGTGCCTTTAATATATCGGGGCTCAACACTACTGGCAAAAAGGTGTTGCTTTTGATGTAACCTTATAAACAGTGCTTTAAGATTTTCAGGCAGGTCTAACAGGTAAATATATAGAAAAACCGAATAATCAAACACTTCAAGTCTCCACTGCATAAATTATAAATTGAATATAGATTAATCCTTATTAAAGCTACAAAAGTTATTCAGTGATTTTCTCTTTGTCTTTTGTTCTTTGATTAATATTAATGACAGACAGCAGCAGGTTTATTAGGCTGCTGTCACTTTAAGACCTGACACACATCCTATTTTCTCACAACTCTTTACGTTCATTTAACACTTTTCCTTATTGGTAAAAATTATTTTATTAATTATTAGGCTTAAATGAAAATATCATCACAGTGAGACTTGGTAACCACAGGTAAAACCATACATGGCTACTTACTACCACTGTCAAATGATATTATATTATGATATGTTATAGGTCTATAAAAACACCTAAACACAGGTAAAATACACCTTAACAAAACATGAATTATATATTCCCCTACTCACCTAATAAATATATTGCAATATAAATGGCTATAACATAGTTTTCAATATAAATATTCCACATTTCCACAAACCATGGTAATTTACTGCAGTTTATTCATGGTAAATGTTTGTGTGTTAGTGTGGTGATTTTGGGATTTAAAAGCCTTCTGTCTTCATTCATGGCACATTTCTCCTGTTTTCCTCATCAGTCTTGTTGGGAATGTTGAGGCTGTTTCATCTGATTTAAAACTAGTTTAATCATCGAGTGATTTGTAGTTTGTAAACGAGAGGTGTGTGTCGAATTGAAATGCTTCTCACTAGATGTCGCAACGCTGTTTAATAATGGTGACCGGGAATAAATGCACTAAATGCATGTATATTAGAGACGTAAAAAATTACACAAAAATAATGGTTCAGTACGTACCACAGTTTTGAAGTCACGGTTCAGTATGGGTTCGGTACAGCAGGCGGAGAAAACTAAAGGTTAACAACAGAGACCAAAGTATTAGCCTAAATATAGTTGCTATTTATTTTTAGATATAATAATAAACACACAAATAACAAATTGTATGCAAACATGTAAACTGCACATACAGCAGTTTTTGTATTAACTTCTAAATCTAATCATAAAATTGTGTTTTTACTCCAATTTGTTGTTGAAATATAATAATTTACACAGTGGCTGTCATTTTCATGACAGATTTATTTAAACATGCATTAAATAATCAAGACATCACTAACAAGTAGAATATAATGAATATATAGGCTAATATAGTGCATATATTTAGTGAAAGAGTTAAGAAAGAGTTACTAACATGCTGTGGACACTGTATGACTTGCCTGAGGTAAATGTAATGCTACATGACATATTAATATGTTTTATTGACATCTTTCTGCAGTTGAAACACTGATTGAGAGATTACACAAGATATTATACATGTCTCAGTAAGTTGTACTATATCTTTCAACATACCTTCAGATGTTCATTCATTTTTATTCTGTAACTAGTTTAAAGAGGAAGGAATAATTGCATTCACTCGTGCTCCCGCGGAAATGTCTTAGGCCACATTAAAGAGCGTCAATCTGTTAAGCCACATTAAAGAGCGTCAAAACAGCATTTATTGTGTGAATTTCATAATAAAATGGAACAGAATTTGAAAGATGACACTTTGTTTCTTATCAAAAGTAGCAGAACATGGAGCTTATTGCGATTATTGGTGGGTAATGGTCTTTAATATTAAAGTCTTTAATATTGCCTGATGAGAATGTTTGTGCTTTATTTGTTGAGATCCCTGACACTAGTGTTGCTTATCTAAACAAACATGACTAAGTAAGATGAAAGTGACTTTTAATAGTTCGTGAACGATAGTTGCAGATCCAGCGGTTTGTTTTCCGCATCGCACCACTCATGTTATTGTACTTGATCAATTAGACCTTGATTGTCCAGTTCTCATTTAGGATGATGGGATGGATTCACATCACTGAGAGATGGATGAGTGTTTTAAAGAGCAGCATTAACACTCCATGAGCTTTGGTGCACATCAGCCTTCAGAGCCACTTCAGAGGAATTGATAAATTCATTCTGCATTTGTGAGCATGATCTCAGATTATCCAGACGTGTTTCTCTTGGATGTTTGAGACGGGCTGAATGCTGAACCTCTAGTGTGGCAAGTGCTTTTTCACATAAAGAATGAACAAATATCTGCTGATGTGATACGTTGTCCTTTGGGATTCCACTAAGGGTGATGGAGAATTTCAATTAGTGGTTGATTAGAGGTTTGTTCTCCAGACAGCTAGATTTTCTTGGGCCATAAACATTTTTTACACAAGTGTATAAAAACAGACACAATTGGCCGACGCTTTGCAAACACACAAAAACTGAAGATTGAAGGCAGTTAATGCTACTGTCCGTTATAGAGCCATTAACAGTTATTTACTTGTATAAACAGTGTAATGAAAAACAGCAACCCATAAAAATCAGTGGGCCTTTGTTTGTCCAGATGTTGTGGCTCGTGCAGAGCATATTTACATATTCATCAAAACGTCACTCTCAGCAGTGTGGACGGCGTCGGGATGTTCATTAAAGGGTTAGTTCACCCAAAAATGAAAATTATCCCATAAATCCCAGGGGGTTAATAAAGGCCTTCTGAAGTGAAGCGATGCGTTTTTGTAAAAAAAAAAAAATCCATACTTATAACTTTATAAACTAGAATCACTGGCTTCCGTACGTGAGTCGATTCTGGACGCAAGAGTGAACCTCTGACCTGAAGCATGACGTATTAATGAATGCAGAAGTGCAGAGGATAGAGCAAAACAAAACACTGGTCACAAATTAGAAGTCTAAAACGAGAATTTTTAAAGAGAAATGTCGGAGGAGCTTGAATTTGTTCCCTAGTCCTATTTGTTTGAAATGTGAGAGGCGTCAACTCTCACCTGAGCTTACACTATGCCTACATCCTACATTATACGCTGGAACTCGATTCTTCTTGTGAACGCGCAGACGGACGTTACCGGAAGCTAGTGATTCTAATCTATTAAGTTATAAGTTATGGATATTTCTCTTAAAGAAAATGGATTGCCTTCTCTTCAGAAGACCTTTATTAACCTTCAGGAGCCATATGGATTACTTTTATGATGGATGGATGCGCTTATTTGGGCTTTAATATCCGTTGCTATTTATTGCCATTATAAAGCTTGGAAGAACCAGAATATTTTTTAATATAACTCTGATTGTGTTTGACTGAAAGAAGATAGTCATATACACTAAGATGGCTTGAGCATGAGTAAATTATGGGATATTTTGAAACCATTTTTGGATGAACTATCCCTTTAACAGTATATCACTGCAAAGGTATTTACAACTTGTTTTTACTTCTAAGTGAAGAAGAATGAAAAAGAACTTCGCTGTGAGTACATCGGGCCTTGAATCACATACGTAACGTGAGCACGAGCAGTAAGTTGCTGCTGCAGTTCCCTTAACGGCCACCGGTGTCGCTAATAACAAGGTTTTCTGAATTCTACATACAGCCCCTTTAACCCTCTGGATTCTGAGGTTGATTTGAGTAGTTTTGACATGCCCTGACATTTGTGCTTTTTTCAGTTGTTTATAAACATATTAATGACAAAAGTCTCATTACACTGTATTCAGCACAAACTAGGCTACAATAATTTGTGAGCAACAAGTATGTACGTTTGTATTTTTGAGAGTATTACGTATATGCCGTTTTATTACGTACTACGTATAAGTCACTGAAATATGGCCTCAAAATGCATAATAAATGAAAGACTTTTGGGAATTGTATATTTTAGCCTACAGTTTTTGTTTCAAAATGATGTGGAAATGATCCTGCCTACTCGGACACAAAAAACTATATATTGATTTTAAATTTCTCAGACACTTTTTGTTTAGGGAGCCCGTATGCGAAGAGCTGTGAATCTTCATGAATAATGCTGTGATTCACACCTGAAGAGATTACGACCCTGCCCCTAATGAGCCACATAATGAGCCATTAGCTCAGGAATGTGACTGAGTGAACTAAGAAAGAATGCAATGACAAAAGACGTATATCATTTTTTGTTTGAAGATTATTTAAAATACAGTTAAGGATATACAGTATCTCACAAAAGTGAATACACCCCTCACATTTCAGCAACCATTTTAGTATATCTTCTCAAAGGACAATACTATAGAAACTTGGATATATTTTAGAGTAGTCCATGTGCTGCTTGTATAGGAGTATAGATTTACTGTCCTCTGAAAATAACTCAACATACAGCCATTATTGTCAAAATAGCTGGCAACAAAAGTGAGTACACCCTAAGTGATATGTTGTTTAACCATGCAAAGCCACATGTCCTGTTCATCATGTTCATGTTTTTGTCTGCATGACAGGACCATACAAATGTGTGGCTCTTGTATTAGAACAGTTAAAATTTGGTGCTTTGAGTACAGTCTTCTCATACTGATCACTGGATGTTCAACATGGCACCTCATGGCAAAGAACACTCTGAGGATTTGAGAATTAGAATTGTTGCTCTCCACAAAGACAGCCTAGGCTATAAGAAGATCAGTAACACCATGAAACTGAGTTACAGCACAGTGGCCAGGGTCATAGAGAGAGGTTTTCCGAGACGGGTTCCACTCTGAACAGGCCAAAGAAGTTGAATCAAAGAAGTTGAGTCCTCGCGCTGTGCGTCAGATGCAGAAGCTGGTTTCAAAAAACAGATGCATGAGTGCTGCTAGCATTGCTTTAGAGGTAGCAGAAGCGGAAGGTCAGCTTGTCGGTGCTCAGACCATACGCCGCACACTGCAACAAGTCGGTTTGCATGGATATCGTCCAAGAAGGAAGCCTCTCCTGAAGCTGGCTCACAAAAAAGCCTGCAAACAGTTTGCTGAAGACAACCTGTCCAAGAGCATGAATTACTGGAACCATGTCCTATGGTCTGATGAGACTAAGATAAACTTGTTTGATGGTGTCCAACATGTGTGGCGATGCCCTGGTGAGGAGTACCAAGAAGATTGTGTCTTGCCTACAGTCAAGCATGGTGGTGGTAGCATCATGGCCTGGGGCTGCATGAGTGCTACTGGGACTGGGGAGCTCTGCTTCATTGAGGGAAACATGGATTCCAACATGTACTGTGACATTCTGAAGCAGAACATGATGCCATCCCTTCAGAAACTGGGCTGAACGGCATGACAATGACCCCAAACACACCGCCAAGATGACAACTGCCTTGCTGAGGAAACTGAAGGTGAAGGTGATGGAGTGGCCAAGTATATCTCCAGACCTGAACCCTATTGAGCACCTGTGGGACATCCTCAAGCGGAAAGTGGAGAAGCGCCATGTGTCTAACATCCAGCAGCTCCGTGATGTCATTATGGAGAAGTGGAAGAGGACACATACTTTGGACAGAGTTTTGACATGTTCACTTAGGGTGTACTCACTTTTGTTGCCAGTTATTTAGACAATAATGGCTGTATGTTGAGTTATTTTCAGAGGACAGTAAATCTGTACTGCTATACAAGCAGCACATTGTCTACTCTAAAGTATGTCCAATTTTCATTTCTATAGCATTGTCCCTTGAGAACATATAATAAAATGGTTGCTGAAATGTGAGGTGTGTACTCACTTTTGTGAGATACTGTAAGTCAAAGATACATTTTGAGTTCACAGGTATACCTGGAAATAAATCCTGTTCAAAGACATATGTGAATATCACATACCTGGCATTTGGTGTTTCTGCAATGGAGGGGGGGAAAAAAAAGAAGGAAACAAAAAACTTTACTGCTTCCAGTCAGTGATCTCAGTATCATATGCATGCAGTCCAGTGTGGACCAATATCTGGTCACTATGATTCTCAAATCTGTGAGATAAAAGAAAAAAACCCTCTGTGAGCATGCTGATAACAGGATCATATCAGCTATTGTATTAATGTTAATATAATATCTACTCTTAACAGAGAACATGATTTTTGTGATCTTATGCATGCACACATTATTGCACATCATGTGAAGAAATTTTTGTATAGGCCTATATTTTAAATTACAGTACCATTACTGTTTATAATGTTTTTGAAAGAAGTCTCATGCTCATCAAGCCTGCATTTATTTGATCAAAAATACAGGGAAAAAAAAACAGCAATACTGTGAAATATTATTACAATTTAAAATAATGTTTTTCTATTTTAATATACTTTAAAATATAATCGATTTCTGTGATGCAAAGTGTCTAAACATTCATATTACCTCTATGCCATTTCATATATTATATTTGTTATATTATAGAGCCTAAAGTTAATGTGCAATTTAGAATAGAATAAAGAAGTAAAGAATAAAAAAACTTACCTTTCACAATCATTGGCTTGATCTAGTTGATCCTCGAAATGAAAGTGAAACCAGCTCTTCCACTGAGGTAAATCCTTTTAGAATTATTCTTCACCGCATCTCAAAACGATGAAAAGTAGCCTACATGAAACTGACCAAGCTTGATGCATTTTTCCGAGCTGATGCGGGCGCTCGCTCTGTTGAATGTTTTGCCTCAGAATTTGCGTCTGAATATGGTTTGACTTACATGATGTAAAACCTGACATTTCAATGTTTATTTAGACATATGTCTCATTTTTTTGTGATCAGTATTCACTAAGTTACAGTTTCATTTTCTGAGAACTATCAGATTGGACTTCCTTCAGAGGGAGATGACAGATCACACATTATGTTAGTTTTCTTTATTTTGCAAAAAACACAACATTTTGTTTTTACACTGAGTGTATACAAATAAAAGAAGACATTCTATAGTTTTAATTGATGTATTACTTCTGTCTCTATGACAAAAAATGACAGAGTATTTTAAGTTGATTTTGCTGCTATGTGAAAAAAATCCAACAAAATGCGCCGGCGCGTTTCCAGACTCCAGAGTGTTAAACAATTAGTTTACTTCAGAATTAAAATTTCCTGATAATTTAATCACACCCATGTCATCTAAGATGTTTGTCTTTCTTTCTTCAGTTGAAAAGAAATGAAGGTTTTTGAGGGAAAACATTCCAGGATTTTTCTCCATATAGTGGACTTCACTGGCCTCCAAACGGTTGAAGGTCCAAATTACAGTTTCAGTGGAGCTTCAAAGAGCTCTACATGATCCCAGATGAGGAATAAGGGATTCCAACATGATTACGTAATGTGTGGCACATCGCAGGGCTAATGCAAGATGAGCATTTGTGATTAAAAAGTATATCACTTTTTTTTTTTTTTTTTTTTTTTTTTTTTTTTAAATGAGCGATTGTTTTTCTAGATAAGACTCTTATTCCTCATCTGGGATCATGTAGAGCTCTTTAAAGCTGCACTGAAACTGACATTTGGACCTTCAACCCTGTTGGTAACTGTTGAAGTCCACTATATGGAGAAAAATCCTGGAATGTTTTCCTCAAAAACCTTCATTTCTTTTCGACTGAAGAAAGAAAGACATAAACATCTTAGATGACATGGGGGTGAGTAAATTATCAGGAAATTTAAATTCTGAAGTGAACTAATCCTTTAATTGCATTTCTCTGCAAGATTCTCTTCAAGCTGCATGACAGTAGTTCACCTGAAATAGAAAACTGATTGTAAAAGAAGACCGTTTATGCTAATGTATGTTGAAGTGCAACTTCAAAATGCAGTGATGCATGGAATAGAGCTTTCATAGACAGAAGTGTTTGGCTTTACATACTTGCGTAGAGTATGCTTGGATTTCCATGAGATGCAGCATAACTTAAACATAAATCACCCAAATATTATTGTGTTTTTTAATGTTTGTCCAGATGTTTTGGAGATGCATCTGTTGCAGTTCATTAGATCAACAATCACAACACATGTCTGTCAGGCTGTCTCTTTTTAGTTTAGGAAGGGTTGTATGAAGAACAGTGTAGCGTTGCATGTTTGACCGTTATTCTAATGCCTGCATGTGTTCTGACGGACCGCAGAGAAGAAATTTGCCGCATTCGCACCGTGCCGTTGTGAGTTTCTCTTCGCTCGGCTTGACAAGGAAATCCTCGACAAACCTCACTATGTGTTTTTCAGATCCCTCTGGAGAAGCTCTCCAATTAGCGGCGTGTAGTCTGTGCTTTACATGTGACAGCCGACGCTTACGCGAGGCGACAGTAAGCACTGCAAATCCGCTTCGGTGGCGTTTGCTTTCTCTGGCAGCTGAATTTCATGCGCCTCTTAAAATGCGACAGCACATCTGTGCTGCGAGTAAACGGCCTCTTCGGTTCCAGCAGATGCGTCCTATGATGAATGAAGATCATGAGCTTGAGTCGAAACAGCAACAGAAAGGTAACAGGACGTCTGAATTGAGTAGAAACTTTCCAGAAGTTTTGAGAAGTACATCCTGTGGTTTTCAAGTTCATCCTCCACTCAAGAGGTCAGTGTGTTGGGCTCAATTAGATCTCATAATTCTGTCAGCTGTATGGAAGAGTTTAATGCACAAAATAATAAGGACCCAAGAGAAATCCTGGCACGGCTGCTGCAAATAATTCCAATGCTCCTTCCTTATTAGTCAGGGCTGTGTTGACGAACTTTAATGGCTTCTTCTCTGGCTCAACAGATTGCTTGATGATGTTGCAGAATCAAATGTCACTGCCGGCGTCCACAAAAACTCGCTCTGCTCCTCGTGTCTAATTGATTTCAAGAGCCTCTCACTGTAATACTGCGAATATTACTGTTACATTTCATGCATATTTAGCTACAAATGTTTCCTCTTTTTTTGAGGATTTGATTTGAAAATGCAAAGCAGACGGAACAGACTGTTGCAGATCTGAGACTCGGCTGTGATTTTAACTGCCTTTGCATTTTAATTTTGGGTGTGGATTATTATTAATCAGTTGTTCATTTAATATTGCTTCTAAATTATAAATATAGGACAAATGTGCATGCTGGAATAAAAATAATGTTCTATGATTGACAATAGTTTAGTATTTTGTATTTGTGATATGTTTTGAGTTTGTAAACATTTAATCAGTTAATTAATCATTCATTTTACATTTACATTTATCCATTTGACAGGCATTTTTCCAAAGTGACTTGCATCCTGGGAATTCTGGGAATTGATCCCATGACCTTGGCATTGCTAGCACATTGCTCTACTGTTTGAGCTATGAGAATGCAATAGACAAGTGTAAATTGCTGAAAATTGGCAATTTGAATAGATATGAATAGATTTTAATTTATTGTTTTTAATAAATTTTTATTCATGTAAATTTTTTATTAATACTAATTTTAAAATACATGTTTATTCATTTATTTTATTTTTAGTCAGTTTGTATTTTTTTATTCATTTTTATGAATTTAAATATTTAAATACTTTATTCATTTATTTTTTATTGTCATTTTTATTTTTTATTTTGTTTTTATATTTAATTCATGTTAATTTAAATATTTTAATATTACTTTAAAAAAAACATGTTTATCCATTTATTTTATTGTATTTTATATTTTTATTAATTTTTATGAATTTAAATATTTTAGTAATACTAATTTTAAAATACATGATTATTTTATTTTTAGTCATTTTTTATTTTATTTTTTATTAATTTAAATATTTTAATAATGCTAATTTTAAAACACATTATTTTTTTATTTTATTTTTAGTCATTTTTTTTTTCCATTTAATTATTTAAATGTTTTATTAATGCTAATTTTAAATAAATGTTTATTAATTTATTTTATATTTAGTCATTTTTTTTATTTATTTTTTTTATTTTTAATTAATGTTTATTAATTTAAATATTTAAACTTTTTATTAATATTAATTTTAATAAACATGGTTATCTATTTTATTGTATTTTATTCTAGTCATTTTTTTATTTTATTATTTTATTTAAATTTTTTATTAATTTAAATATTTTAGTAATGCTACTTTTAAAATACATGTTTATTCATTTTTTATTTTATTTTTCATTTTTTCTGAAATCTGATTTGATGACCCGTGTTTAAAGCCACTGAATTCTTTCCAGCCACTGAAGTACTCAATCCAGCGATCTTCAGGCGCTCTGCGTCAGCTCAGACCACTGTAATGTGATTGTGAGGGTCATTGTGTCGTGAATACCGATGCGTCTCTATAATCACATTGATTAGAATCACAAACTTCGTGGAACAAAACACAGAGACTGAGGTTATCAGACACATTTACAGAAGCCCTTCAGGCGCTGCAGAGATCTATACTTCCTCTCGGTCAGTCCATTAACTAAAAGATTTTTTTTCAGCCAATGTTACCTGACTTTAACTAAACTGTGGCAGCACCATGGTATCAGACCGCATGATTACTGGACTGGACATCGACATTTTCCCTTCAGAAAATTGATTATTAGACAAGTTCTTCTATCTTAGTTTCTTCTCTGTATTAAAAGTGCAGTGTTGGACAGCCGTTTCCATGGCAACTGAGCCGTACCTGTCTTATTCCCGGGAATATGAATCATGTGAGATGAGGACTGTTGAGAATGTTCAGCCATTTAAATATGAATGTTGGGTCTGCTGTTTTACAGTGTTTACAGCAAACAATGGGCTCGTGAGCTTTCGTGAGGGTCCTGTGTAAATATTCCTATTGTTCTTCCTCTGCAGTCGAAGAGCTACATGTGCAGCAGTCAAGGGAAGATCCTGTGCTTCACAGTCGACTTTGAGTCGGGCTTCTCCTGCTCCGAGAGCGTTTCAAAGGTAAGGAAATGAAACCTTGCTGTGTTTGCTGCTTATTGGCTTTCTGAGCAGAGACTCACAGCTGAATCCTGACAGGAGTAAACTCAGAATAAACTGCCTTTATATTGCACTCAGTATTTCAGGTAATTACTGTTCCGCTCCTTCCTAAGCTGCTTTACTCTTATTAGAGTAAATAGGTCAGGTCATCCCTGCTATACACTACTGGCTGTTTATTAAGGAATCTTCCCATTTTATTTTATTTTATTTTATTTATTTATATTTATATTTATTTATTAATTGTATTTATTTATATTTCAGATTTATTAATGGATTTTTATTTATTGATTTATTTTTGTTTTATTCCTTTTTCTAGCCAAAATGTTGTTTTCTTGTGAATATTCTTTTAATTGGTGATCAGTTAACAGGGTTTTCCAGTGTCTTCAGAATCATCCCTTTAGTCTGTAAAATCCCTTTAAATAACAAAAGCCGGTTCCACAGTGACATCATCATCATCCATCCAAGCGACATCATTTTGGAGGGAAAAACGGCAGCACAGTCTCAATGGATCTGATGAATTCTCTTTGATTCAGTGTTAATATTGTTAAAGGGTCATGAAACCCCCCTGTTTTACCCTGGTCGTTCACACCTCAAAGCTTAAAAACTCTGTGAAAATGAGCAGGTAAAGCTCTGGAAAAGTGGGAGTGTAGAGGGGGAGAAGAGGGGGGAGAACAACCAATAAAACACAGACATACAACACACTCATTATACAGAATAATGAATATTAATATATGAGCACGGAGAGAATGACAACAAACTCCCAAGCACGAGGGAGAAATGCAAAAGCATATTTAAATAGGCTTATAATACTTTGATTACGTTTATGAGCACTGCAGTCTCATGATAAACAACACTTAATTTAACACAGAAAGAATTCTCCATTTGTCTTTGAATTTTCAATCTAAATCAGTCTTTTGTCTATTAGAATAATCGTGTCATCACGTTCACACCACTGCAGCGTCTGCACATATATTTCATTTGAAGAAGACTTGATGAAATATGTGTGCATAGTGCATACACCGTGCTGGTTCATGTTCGGTGCAGGAGAATCCGTGAAATATGTCTATAAAAACTTTAAACACAGATACTTTATGTGGCCAGTGTTGTCCGATCATATGCGCGCTCCGCTTGTAACAATTGTATTTTTGATGTGTTCGTATTCAAGCTCCAGTTCTGAGCGCATTACAGGCAAAATACAAACAACACTCATGTGCCGCTATGCTGAGGGAAACATACATACGGCTTGCGTGTTTGAACGCAGAGGTGAATGAACAGTTTGTGACATTTGAATTCTCTGCTGTAATGGGATCTCATGCGAACTTATTTTCCATTTGTGCTGGTAGATAACAGCAAAACAAACCGTATGCACCCAAACGTCTTCGCAGGAAAACGCATTTTTGTTGTAGCACTGAGGAAACGAACACCTACGATATGTCTCTGAATGACAACAGAGGCAAGAGAAGTGATACTTCCTCATGCATAATACCGCGGTTATAATCTTATGCATACTGCAGCGCAGTGATTGGATTGAATGAGCTTTATCTCATGAATAAACACAGAAACTGTTGATGTCAGCATGTTCGACCAGCCCATACTGAAGCCAACCAGCACTCCGGATCTTGACGTTAGTACACAATGACGTCAGATTTTGTGACGTTGCTCCGACTTTGCTTTTCAAACCGTAAGACAGAAATTGCTCTGAAAAATGCAAAAATAACTAATATCAACTTTCAAATCAAATTAATTACCTTTAGTGTTTTCAATGATGTGCAGCCTATACATATCTGTTCAAAGCTCAAAAAATGTGCACAGCAAAATCCCCAGAATTAAATCAACTCTGCTCAGAGAACATATGGTCCCTCTCTACATAGTGTTGAAATATCACTGAAGCAGAGTTAAAGTTAATGAAATAATATGCTGTTTGTGGAGTTGTTTAATCAGATCTTGAGAGATTTAATGTCTTTCATCTTCAGTTGATTTCATCTAAGGCTGTGGCTGGAAGTCCTTTGTAGTTCTTGTGTTTCTCTTCAGTGATTATGCTTGTTAACAGCAGGTGTTCATCATTAATGCTCAATCATAACTTAATCACTTAATCATCTCATTAACTTTAACTCTGCTTCAGTGTTACTTTAACACTATATAGAGAGGGACCATATGTTATCTGAGCAGAGCTGATTTAACTCTGGGGATTTTGCTGTGTGTTCTGGGGTTTCATGACCATTTAACAAAAATTGGAAGTAAAACTGAAAACCATTAAAAAAAATGGTTTTGTTGCTTGAAATAAAATACACATTAATTGAAAAAATAAATATATAAAAAAAACATAACATTTCTAATTTTAATTTAGTTTAACTTAATGTACTAAAATAACTAAAAGCAAAATAATAAATGTAGCTGCAGCGCTTTAAGGTGCTGTTTTCTTTAGCAAGACTATAACTATCTCAATCATAGATGAAAAGACCATTATAGCCAGTACAGGTAATTTACTAAAGAAATATATAATTTTTAAAGCTTTTTAACAGTTATAGCGCCACCTATGGTCCAATCGCCATAAAAGTCTGCATGCTTGTTTAGAATCCTATGTCGCATGTGATCACCAAATTTCATTAAGTTTAGAATTTTCATTTAGGATTTATAGGTGTTTGGGTATATTTGGCCACGCTCATTTTCTAAATGACCCTTTTATAGCTATTCAAAGGGTAATTTTTTTTTTATTTTTTTTTTTTGATAATTATTGCGCTACAGAGTCTGGAGATTTGTACTGCATTGGTTTTATTGAGGTTGAACGAAAAAATCTTGGACGAGTTCACAAAAGTAGGTTTTTTAAATATTCTCAAATATTTAATTAACAGTTTGATTGACAGGAGTGGTTCTTGAGGCAAAGTGGTTAAGAATGAGGAGTTCAATTATATGGTATGAATATTGTGTGTATGTGTGAAAAACTGCATAATATACAATCATTTACACAGCTGAATTTACTTTCCAATCGGCCTCCATTAAGCTTGTCTGATAGGTGCTCAAAATTCATTGGTCGATGACAGCCATATTTTTTGAGATATGCCAGTGTCCTCATAGACATTTACATTTGCATTTATGCATTTGGCAGACACTTTTATCCAAAGCGACTTACATTGCATTATACTATACATTTGTATCTGAGTATGTACAATCCCTGGGATCGAACCCATGACCTTGGCATTGCTAGTGCAATGCTCTAACCACTGAGTTACAGGAAAGCATAAATCATAGACAATCATGGCACCTTGGAAAAAGACACTGCATGCCAATTTTCAAGTCAATCGGACTGACTGTTGTGTAGCTATAGCCATTTTCCTGCTTTTTTTTTTATTTTTTTATTGTATTGTGCCACCAAGTGGCCAGTCACCACATCCTTTTTCAGGGAATCGCAGAATGAGCCCGTACATGGGTGTACCAAGTTTGGTGAAATTATCTAATTTCGTTCAAGAGTGATAGCCGTTTTAGTGAAAGTGGCCACACACACTTTGAACGTTTTGACATCCCGTCACAGATGTGAATCGAAATTTCGCACTTTCTGCACTGTTTACACTTGAGTCTGCGACTAACGGTTTAAGAGTTATGAGAGATTTCGTATTTTTTATCGCTGTAGCGCCACCGTCTGGCCGATTGGGGGAAAAATCCTAACAATTACTATATAAACATTTTTATTTATATTAATATTAATAAAAACAGTATCTCAGTGATTCTAATATAACACTGGTTTTGATCAAAATACACACATCCGTTTGATCAGACCATTTCATAAAAAATACAAATATGAATTTTACTTTGACATCCTCATCCTCATGTACCCTTTTATAGAACTAGTTTCCCAAATTACGACTCAATTATATTAATTCTTGAAATGAAGAGTTCAGAAGGTAATGGTTAATGAAATGATTCGTGATTCATGCAGAACCGCTCTGAATAGAGTAACATGGCTGATTTCAAGGCTGACAGGCGAATTAAATTGTGCCGTCTAAATTTGGCATGTATTGTTCTTGGTTAGAATAGCAGTCTGTGATTTGCACAGCAGTGACAAGTGTGTTAAACGTGATTGTCTTCAGTCTTCACAGCGCCTGATGACGTCAAACCAGTTCAACTACCCGTAATATAAGTGGTTTCAGTCTTCATTTCAAGGGCTCGTGTCAGGCATCAAACTTTGCTTCTTTTGTAATGAGAGTTCATTATATTCAGTTATTATTTTTTACATTCAATCATCCATATAAGAGTCCATATAAGAACATATAACTTATAAACGTCTTAATTATATTGAAATCTCAGGTTGAAATCAAATAACTGGCACAGATCATTATTCAGATTTTTTTATTTTTCCATTGGCTTGTATGTTGTCTTAACATGAAGGTCTTTAGGTCTTTTCTGAATGTTTAATTAGCAGTATCAGAAGAGCAGATGGTCTTGGTGTAAAACACACACACCCTCACACACAACACAAGACACAATAGTCATTATTGCAGCTTTGTTGTTGTGCCAAGAATGAAGAAAGAACAGAAAAACAGTCAACTTTATTGACTAGATAAATCTTCATGTGTGGACGAATATCAGCAAAACGAATGAACATTCCTCCTTCGGCATGAATAAATCATCATTCAGTGTTCGGGTCAATGACATGACACTGTCCAGATCTTATGATCTGAAGTTATTCAGAATGATTAAAAATTGCATTTAAAATGCAGTTTATACAGACAGTGACTTTGAAGATTTTTCAATATATGAGTAAAATTAATTTTTGTGTGTGTGTTAAATAAGCTTAGATGGTGTAACCTTAAGGTGCAAAAAGTTTGGGGTCGGTAAGATTTCTCTCATTTATGCTCAGCATGGCTGCATTTATTTGATCAAAAATACAGTAAAAATTTTGAAATATTTTTCCAATTTAAAATAGCTGTTTTCTATGTGAATATATAGTAAAATATAATTTATTCCTGTGATCAAAGCTGAATTTTCAGCATCATTAATCCAGTCTTCAGTGTCACATGATCCTTCAGAAATCATTCTAATATGATGATTTGCTGCTCAAGAAAGAAATATTTCTGATTAATATCAATGTTGAAAACAGTTGTGCTGCTTCAGATTTTGATGGAAAACATAACATTTTTTCAGCAAATATTTGAAATTAAGATCTTTTGTAACATTATAAACGTCTGTACTTTTGATCAGTATGAATATTTGACTATATAAATGGTTCAATGACATGACGGGTCTATTTTTTTCTGTCCAAAAGCCTTAATAATAATAAAAAACAAAGACATGACATCCAAGGTATGTAAGGTAGTACAACTAGATCTCTTTTATTGAATCCAAAAGGTTTTAATAATATTTTGCTACATATAAAGGTATTTTATAGATTTTGAAGTGTCAAAAGGTAATTCGGTTTAACCGTCCAAAGGCCAATACAGCCATTTCATTTGTGATTAAAATATCTTAAAATGTAATAAATGTATACATTTTTATTCTGGTATGATTTTATAACATCATATATCAACATAGTGCAAAATGGTCTTAAAATTATGTGTAGAAGTCGTTGCTTTGTTATGAGAAAGAATGTCCGGAAAAGTGAATTTCATTGATGTCATTCGGAGTAACCAATATAACGGGACCATTTTGGATCAAGTCATGCGGTCAATATCATGTGACAGGATGTGACATCATTCAGACACCTGCAAAGGACCACATGGTCATGAAGCAAAGTAACTAACTCTCTTTTAACTATTTGATAAATTAGTGTTTTCACTTGATCATATGCATGTCCTGAAACATCAGGTCATTCGGTACGACCGCTATAAAACATGGAAAATGTTGTAATATTTTAAAAACTTGTACTAAATATAAAAAATGTTTGATTGTCCTTTTGCTAGCTAGCTAGATATCAGCCTGTTAACATTGTTTGAAAATATCGTCATTCGGTATAACCAAAAGTGTCATTCGGTAAAACTGAAATTTTGGTTTAACCGAATTACTTTTTTGGTGACAAATTTTGTCGATCTTGTAAAAACAAACAAACAGAAAAGCAGTGTTAACTGATTATAAAAGTCACAATCTCATTGTTAACACTTCAAAAACAATTATATCTCCATTATGTTTTTTTTTTTACACTTTTAAAAACCTTATTCATCAATGACCCAAATCTATCTGTCTGAAGTTCACCACTGAATCAAACCACTTCATTCTCAGCTTTTGCATGTCTGCATGTCTGTCTCTTATTGATATTTTTCATCTGCTTTTCCACAGAAAACCATCTGGAAATATAAATTCTCCCAGCTGAAGGGTTCATCGGATGACGGCAAGACACGAGTGAAGCTTCTGTTCCAGAATTCAGAGAATAAACAGATCGAAATGAAGGTCAGAATGTGTGTTTACATGTATAAACATATAATGTTAATATTATTAATTGGGTTTATGTCTAATATATTTTATAATATGAAGAGTTTGGTTCCAACACGCAATAACTCCATTTTGATTAATTTGAGTAAAAAGGTGTTTTCTTTACCAAGAAAGTGGCAAGATGAAAACCACTATTTTCTGTTTCAAACTTTCACATAGCATCTTTTGGTTATAAAAACATAAAAAATTCAAATCTACATTTTGATTTTAAAAAGTTTATTATAAAAACGTATTATTTTTTTCCCCAAAATGCAATTAATCCATCAATATAAAAGTTATTTTTCAAATTGAAAATACACAACAAAGTAAGTTGATTCATATACATGACAGAGTCTCAAATTTGCCAATATTTATCTTATATACAGGCATTTTACTAAAAATACATTCAGCCGTCGCTCCCAAAATGAATCTTGTTAAATTATTTGTCATTACCGATTAAAGAGTATCTGGCGCCACCGCACGGTTAAATAAACACATTTGCCGAGTACATTGGTATTAAAAACGGCTTTTAAAAAAGACTTCAATGTTTACAGTGTGTGGAACGGAGCGCTGTGATTGGTTGAGAGCGGATATATCGCGTTCTGCAGAAAAAGGAGACTGGCGTTTGTCGTGTTTTGGAAAGAAAGGGAGAAAACATGACAGAATAACACGACGGATATCGCATTTTGCGCAAAATTAATAAATGACTTTTCAATACCGACCAGATACAATACTGATTTTGGTGGAAACTCAATTTTTTGAAAATGGCGTTTATCGCGTTTTGGAACCTAACTCTTCATATATTTGCATAGACAGTGTTTGGGGCCTGATTCATTTTTCACTGTAGTTCACATAACTGAGAAACATCGCGTCTCTTTTTCCCGCCGCAAACAGGAGCTGGAGTTTGCGAATCTGACGGCCGTCCTTCACTGCATACACTCATTCATCGCTGCCAAAGTGGCCACGGTGGATCCCGTCTTCGTCAACAATCAAAGTCTCACGCAGAAGTACATGTGCAGCAGCTAGAAACATCCGTGTACATTCTCTGATTTTATGCACAATATCTATGGATATATCTAGTTCTTGTTATTTTTGTACGAATCTTCTAAATCCAGAAGGACGTTTAAGGAACACTTTGAGTAGATGATATTTTGACATGCATCGAGTTATGATTTCTTTCTTACCTACTAATAAGATCAATCATGTGCTTAACCTGAACTCATATTGATTATGTAGCAAAGCAGATGTTGACATACGGCATTATAAGTTGATGCATGAACTGCATTTGACAATTTTACAGGCCAAAACGGGTGAAACTCAGCTGTAATATCAACCAAACTTTTGTGTTCTTTTGCCCTTTTGTTTATTCAATGCCTCAAACCTCTTAATTTAGCACAAAGCATAATAGCAAGTCATATACGTATAAGATTTTAATGTCAATTCTGATGGTTCTCTGCATTTGAATCAAAGTGCTGCCTATGTTCAAATTAATTTGATATGTGTTAATATGAAGTAGTTCTTTCATTAACAGTAATTAGACAGTCTTGCCAGCTACTGTCCTTAAAAATGGAAATTTTCTAAAAATCAAGGTCCCTGATCTACTGTTCTATTTAGTTTGATGTTATTCCAGTTCTTTTCCAAATAAAGGAATGATTAGTTCACTGCTGACGGAATACGTCATGATTCTTGTCTGGAGGAAATGTTTATATGTAAAAATGTGTATTAGAGTTATTTATTATCTGATTGTATATTACATTTGATTGTACAGCTATATATTCTCATCTATATATATATCCATATTTCATTTTGTCACCCAATTACCCTATCTATCTATCTATCTATCTATCTATCTATCTATCTATCTATCTATCTATCTATCTATCTATCTATCTATCTATCTATCTATCTATCTATCTATCTATCTATCTATCTATCTATCTCTTTTGTTTATTTATTTTTGTGTTTGCCAGGGTCAAATCGATCCCAAACAGAGTATTTGGAAGGAAAAATAATAGTTTAATTTACATTTTCTTTATATAAACCTATATATATATCTGAAAGTATTTGAATATATATTCACATTTAGCCTATAAATATAATATCAAATTTTATATAGTGCCTAAATTACATTTATGCATTTTGCCAGGGCCGAACTAATCCCAAACAGAATAACATATTAAAGTAATTCAGAGGGAAAATAATTGGTTAATTTCAATGACTATTATTTTTAGAGATGCAATCAGTCTTAACAGAACACGAGGGATAATTACCATTATTCCAGAACACTGTGATGAATTAATGACTGCTGTCTTATTTCGGTTAACCTAAATTACCGTTTAAATCATCAAATTAATTTATCATATTATTATTGTAGATGGCTTGTTGTGAACATAATAGTTATGGTATAGAATACAGTGGTCTTAAAAACAATGCTTTAAAGGGATAGTTCACCCAAAAATGAAAATTCTGTCATCATTTACTTTCCCTCAAGTTGTTTCAAACCTGTATACATTTCTTTTTTCTGCTGTACACAAAGGAAGATATTTGGAAGAATCTTTGTAACCACCAAGCAGGTCTCGCCCCCCATTGACTACCATAGTCATTTTTTTTCCCTACTGTGGTAGTCAATGGGGGGGCGAGATCTTACAAACATTTATCCAAATATCTTCCTTTGTAGCAGAACAAAGTATACAGGTTTGGAACAACTTGAGGGGGAGTAAATGATGACAGGATTTTCATTTTTGGGTGAACTGTCCTTTTAAATGCTGTGAATCATGAAATTAATTAGTGTAGATGGCATGTTATGAACATAGTAGTTATGATATAGAGTGGTCTTAAAAAGTGTTCAGATGCTTTAAATGTGTGAAAGTCCAGAAATTATGAAAGCAAGTGTCTGTAAACAAATGATGAGGTGTCAAAAACCTCAAAAGTCAGTGAAGTCGTTATGTCACCGAGCAGGCCCATCTGAAGCGCTCGACTCGAGTGAATTCTGAAGCAGCGCTGCATTAAACTCCAGAGGCGGAGGAATAAACATTTCAAGTGATGAAGGAGAAAACGTCTCGATTGATTCAGCCAGGAGTGCTGCATTGTGCTGAAAACACGTCATTCCTCAAGGTCCCATCTCTAGGGCTCTTGATCACCGTGAAGAGCTTCAAGAGCCACAACTTTACATCAGATTAGCTAGTGTTTTAGTTTCTGTCAAGTCATTGACGCCAGTACAGCGACAGTTTGTCATTGTGTTTGAGAGCTGTTTTGTTTGAGAGTGAATTCTGTGTGAGCTGTGTTTTATTTCCATTAAGTTACAATACATAACTGACCATTTTGCCCACGCAAATTCGCTAATATGACCGCACCTTTTATGTTTTTAAAGGTGCCCTAGAACCAGTTTTAACAAGATGTAATATAAATCTAAGGTGTTCCTTGAACGTGTCTGTGAAGGTTCAGCTCAAAATACCCCATAGATTTTTTTTTTAATTAATTTTTTTAACTGCCTATTTTGAGCCATAATTATATATGCACCGATTTAGCGCGCGTCCCCTTTAAATCTCACGCTCCCCGCCCCCAGCTCTCGACTGCCTTAACCAGCATAAACAAAGTTCACACAGCTAATATAACCCTCAAAATGGATCTTTACAAAGTGTTCGTCATTCATGCTGTATGCATGCATCGATTTCTATGAGTATAGTATTTATTTGGATGTTTACATTTGATTCTGAATGAGTTTGAGGTTTTGCTCCGTGGCTAAAGCTAACATTACACACTGTTGGAGAGATTTATAAAGAATGAAGTTGTGTTTATGAATTATACAGACTGCAAGTGTTTAAAAATGAAAATAGCGACGGCTCTTGTCTCCGCGAATACAGTAAGAAACGATGGTAACTTTAACCACATTTAAAGGTACATTAGCAACATGCTAACGAAACATTTAGAAAGACAATTTACAATTATCACTAAAAATATCATGTTATCATGGATCATGTCAGTTATTATTGCTCCATCTGCCATTTTTCGCTGTTGTTCTTGCTTGCTTACCTAGTCTGATGATTCAGCTGTGCACAGATCCAGACGTTAATACTGGCTGCCCTTGTGTAATGCCTTGAACATGAGCTGGCATATGCAAATATTGGGGTCGTACATATTAATGACCCCGACTGTTACGTAACAGTCGGTGTTATGTTGAGATTCGCCTGTTCTTCGGAGGTCTTTTAAACAAATGAGATTTATATGAGAAGGAGGAAACAACGGTGTTTGAGACTCACTGTATGTCATTTCCATGTACTGAACTCTTGTTATTCAACTATGCCAAGATAAATTCAATTTTTCATTCGATGGCACCTTTAATAGTGATTTCAACAATATTGGTGCGTTTAAGTCATGTCGAAAAGCTCATATATATGTGTTGAACGCACATGAATGCCACCACAAAGTCATAAATACTAGTGTTAAGCTCGGGATTTTACCAGTCTTTAGAGTTGGGGGGTGTGTCAGAAACATGGCAGAATACCACAATATTTAGCAGACATTCAGTGCGTCCCAATTCGTGTACTTATGCACTATTCTATGACGTTTTTAAGTACGAATAGGGCGAGTAGTGCGTTCACACTGAAAATTCCAAAAAGAAGAAGCAAATACCTGGATGATGCACTAAAATAACTGAAAAAACAAAGTGTGGAATGTTGGACACTACATGCACTCAACTTTCACAGCTTTAACGTATTGGAGGGGAGATGGTATCAGACTCCATTGTTAAATGACAAAATAACCTTGTACAATTCATGGATGAGTACATAGTGCATACGTGCATAGTGTACGCACAGAGTGCGTCATTTGGGATGCAACTATTGTCAGGCTTTTTCATTTACAACAAAATAAGATAATTCCCTGCACAAAATATAATAGCATTGTAATATAACAATATAGCCTAATATGTTATGACAAAGTTTACAGAGGCTTCATAAATTAATTAAAAACATTAAAAAGCAAAACACACCTTTGTTCTTTGTTCTTCCTTTTCTAGGAATAGATTTCAAAAACCTTGCTGTGTTATTGTGTTGTAATAAAGAGAAGGCATCTTGAACGTACCTGACGTCGCAAACACAACTTCCCCCCTGGTAAATACAAACTTTCCAGGAGGACTTGAATGCACCATATGACAGGAAGAAAGAAACCACTATAGCACCACTCAAAAAAAATCATAGCAACACTGGTATTGTGGCATTGAGTGTTGCAGCGCTCACATTTTCTTCAGACAATGTAAACGTAATAGTCACTTATATTTATGATTTTGCTATAGGGTATGTGACATGAATTCTTATAAATGAATGATTTAAAATCTTTTTACAGGCTTTTAGATGATTGTATTTGTAAAAAGGACATCAAGTGCAGTCCAATGAAGCCTTAACATGCTTTGCTATTAATCTAGATTAATGACTTGACTTACTTTAATTAAGGATCATTGTCCAGCCAAAGATGATCTTTCAGAATTGACTATTAAAATGAGGTATGCCAAAAGCATCAGGTCATTCCTCATCTACTGCAGTCATACAGCTAAAATAATTTGAATAAGAGTTCACAGACGGACATTTCCCCGAAAATGAGATGATCGTGGGTCATTTATAGGAATATTCCAGCCAAAAATGAAAGAAGCATTTGTAAATGATGACAGAACGGTCTGTTTTAGGTGAACTATATCCAGTAAGGTTGTATAATGTCATGTTTGAAATCTGTGTACAAACCGAGCTACTAACTCTGAGCAGATAATCATGATTTCCAAGTCCTGACAGATGCTTGACATGAGCTTGTGTTGTGTTTAAAGAGGGCCACTCCAACGACACGCTTCATGTAGCAAGAGCCTTGAAAATCAAGGGTTTTTGGTGGAATCAGCAGAGTTTGACTGTTCACAGTCAGTGAGCAAAACCCAGTACAGACGTGAACACAGGGGAGAGTGAACACAGCCGACTGGAAAAACACACAGACAACCGCCTCACAACACAACACCACAGAGACGAGAGGTATGAAATCAGTATATCGTTAAAAATATAGTTTTCATGTTGGAGAAAGAAGTCTCTTCTGCTCTCCAATGATCAAAAATACAGTTATTACAATTTAAAATAGCTGTTTTCCATGTGAATATATTGTAAACTGAAATGTATTCCTGTGATCAAAGCTGAATTTTCAGCATCATTAGTGTCACATGATCCTTCAGAAATCATTCTAATGTTGATTTGCTGCATTTCTGATTTTTATCAATGCTGAAAACAGTTGTGCTGCTTCATATTTGTGTGCACTGTCAAAAAAATTTTTTTTAAAAACTTTAAAAAAAAGTAAGTTACCTGGTTGCCTTAAAATTTTGAGTTCATTGAAATTGAACATTTAAGTTAATACAATGAAGACGATTGATTTAATCAACAGAAACTCAAAATATTGTGTTATCTGAACCACATTAATTATTGAAGTTGATTTGACAAAAGAAAAAGATGTTATGATAACAAATCATGAAAATAATACAATAAAATAATAAACCGTAATACATTTTTTATTGGTGAATAGAAATTTAAAAAAGAACATCATTTATTTGAAATAGAATCTTTTGTAACATTATAAATGTCTTGACTGTCACTTTAAATAAATAAATATGTGTGTGTCAGAGGATGTATCACCAATTTATTATTTTAATTTAATTTTAATTACATTTTATTTATTTTTTTAGCTGTCAGGAAATGTCATAAAGTAGTTCACCCTAAAATCAGAAGAAAATATATATTGCATAAATATAATTAAATTCACAGTATACTATACTGTAACACAAAATTATCTTATTTTAATTGTACTTTTGTTTAATAATATTTGTTTTGCTGAATTTAATTATTGCTGAAAAATCAGATGATTCCAATGCTATTATATGATGCATATGATGATGATGAAACAATGGCAGATTAGATATACTGAAAATGACTGATATGTTACACTTTTGACAGTATTTCTCAAAATCAATTTAATTTCTTTATGCTTTAAGACATGACTAATTTCTTCTTCAAATTATAGTTGGAAGGTACTCAAGTAATAAAATGCATTTCATAGTTCAAGGATTAGTTCAGTTCAGAATTAAAATTTCTGATAATTTACTCACCCCCATGTCATCTAAGATGTTTACAGTATGTCTTTCTTTCTTCAGTCAAAAAGAAATTACATTTTTAAAAGGAAAACATTCCAGGATTTTTCTCCATATAGTGGACTTCACTGGGGTTCAACGGGTTGAAGGTCCGAATGTCAGTTTCAGTGCAGCTTCAAAGAGCTCTACGTGATCCCAGACGAGGAATAAGAGTCTTATCTAGAGAAACCATCGGTCATTTTCTAAAAAAAATAAAAAATTATATAATTTTTAACCACAAATGTTCGTCTTGCACTGCTCTGAGATGTGCCACACATGACGTAATCATGTTGGAAAGGTCATGCGTGACGTAGGCTGAAGTTCCAATCCAGTGTTTACAAAGCAAACGTGCAAAGACAGGGTCAAACGGCCTTTACAATAAAAAAGGATAAAACAACGATGTCGGATGATTTTGTAGTTGGAGGAGAAAATGAGATGGAGTTTTTTGGCCTACTGCGGTACTTCCACCTACATCACGAGTGACCTTTCCAACATGATTACATAATGTGTGGCACATCACGACGAGCATGTGTGGTTAAAAAAGTATATATATTTTTTCTTTTTAGAAAATGACCAATAGTTTCTCTAGATAAGACTCTTATTCCTTTTCTGGGATCATGTAGAGCTCTTTGAAGCTGCACTGAAACCTTCAACCCGTTGAACCCTGTTGAAGTCCACTATATGGAGAAAAATCCTGGAATGTTTTCCTCAAAGACCTTCATTTCTTTTCGACTGAAGAAAGAAAGACAAGACCTTGGATATCATTGAATTCTGAAGTGAACTAATCCTTTATCGTAATGTTGATTATTTCACAATGTGTGCAGTAGATCACTTTAATTGCACAGATACAGAATAAATAGTGTTTAATCATTCTGTGATGAAAGTATATATACTCTGCATGCAGCTCAAAGTTTTTTATTCTCTTATAAGATAACTGTTGCCTTATTTTTAGTTAATTAAAAGCATGTTTCTTTTATTCCAGGTCAGAGAGGACATGGCTGGCCTTCTGATGCGTTTAACCTCTGTCATGATGTTCTTCAATCTGAGCGCAAATTCATCTCAACGTATGTGGCGTCTTTCACATACCCTCCATTTCAGCTTATGTGTGATTCTGAGACAACTATAAATAAGATGTTTTATAACTTATACAACAATTACTGTAGCAACTAAGCAAAGACTTTCGAGTGGGATTCCGTAGCAATTACCAGAATTCAACACAGCGTCTTACTCTTACAGCCAGCTGGTAACAGATTCATTACGGTTTATTTTGTACCTACTGACATTTAGTTTGAACGTTTCCAGACCCAATGTTCCAACCACATCTGGTACCTGACGTCTGGTGCCAAATTTCTGTAATGACATCTCCTGTGGTGGCCCTTGGGATATTTCCCAAGAAATTGCAGGTCTCGACACGTAATAGGGAGGTCAGATGACGAGCGGGACAGCATTGTTATGTTACCGTCTCCATGTTAAAAGTAGATGGGTTGTTGGTTAGTATTAGAAGACGTGTTATATAAGGTTTGATTCTCTGTAGAAGAATTCCCAGTGGGGAATGTCGTCATTCCGAGGCGGTCCAGATTTTGGGCTGCTGGTTTGTTTGTGCTGTTGGCCCCTCAGGAAGACAGTGGCTTTGATGCGCTTGTGTGGGCCGCATAATCAGAGGTGAAATGGGGACGTTTCTCGCAAACACAGCGTTCTTTAACTAGGCACGAATGCCAAGACGTCAAATTATGGCCCGTATTCATAAGCCCGCCCTAGAGACATTACATTAATGTAAAACCTGAGTCAATCTGAATATTTTACATTTCATTTCATATCACTAAAGGATATGAGCGGTTTAATTAAATTTTCAACACTGACACATTTTTTCTGTGGATTTCTGGGAGGATTTTTCTTGACGTCAGTATAATGCAGGCACAGCCTCATGTAACAACAGCAACATGATAAAAAGCACCAAGTGAAATATAATAATACAGGTGCTGGTCATATAATTAGAATATCATCAAAAAGTTGATTTATTTCACTAATTCAATTCAAAAAGTGAAATTTGTATATTATATTTGTATATTATATTGTTTATTTCTTTTAATTTTGATGATTATAACTGACAACTAAGGAAAATCCCAAATTCAGCATCTCAGAAAATTAGAATATTGTGAAAAGGTTCAATATTGAAGACACCTGGTGCCACACTCTAATAAGCTAATTAACTCAAAACACCTGCAAAGGCCTTTAAATGGTCTCTCAGTCTAGTTCTGTAGGCTACACAATCATGGGGAAGACTGCTGACTTGACAGTTGTCCAAAAGACGACCATTGACACCTTGCACAAGGCCCTCCAAGACACAAAAGGTCGTTGCAAAAGATGCTGGCTGTTCACAGAGCTCTGTGTCCAAGCACATTAATAGAGAGGCGAAGGGAAGGAAAAGATGTGGTAGAAAAAAGTGATAGGGATAACCGCACCCTGGAGAGGATTGTGAAACAAAACCCACTCAAAAATGTGGGGGAGATTCACAAAGAGTGGACTGCAGCTGGAGTCAGTGCTTCAAGAACCACTACGCACAGACGTATGCAAGACATGGGTTTCAGCTGTCGCATTCCTTGTGTCAAGCCACTCTTGAACAACAGACAGCGTCAGAAGCGTCTCGCCTGGGCTAAAGACAAAAAGGACTGGACTGCTGCTGAGTGGTCCAAAGTTATGTTCTCTGATGAAAGTAAATGTTGCATTTCCTTTTGAAATCAGGGTCCCAGAGTCTGGAGGAAGAGAGGAGAGGCACACAATCCACGTTGCTTGAGGTCCAGTGTAAAGTTTCCACAGTCAGTGATGGTTTGGGGTGCCGTGTCATCTGCTGGTGTTGGTCCACTGTGTTTTCTGAGGTCCAAGGTCAATGCAGCCGTTTTAGAGCACTTCATGCTTCCTGCTGCTGACCAACTTTATGGAGATGCAGATTTCATTTTCCAACAGGACTTGGCACCTGCACACAGTGCCAAAGCTACCAGTACCTGGTTTAAGGACCATGGTATCCCTTTTCTTAATTGGCCAGCAAACTCGAAAATAGAAAATCTATGGGGTATTGTGAAGAGGAAGATGCGATATGCCAGACCCAACAATGCAGAAGAGCTGAAGGCCACTGTCAGAGCAACCTGGGCTCTCATAACACCTGAGCAGTGCCACAGACTGATCGACTCCATGCCACGCCGCATTGCTGCAGTAATTCAGGCAAAAGGAGCCCCAACTAAGTATTGAGTGCTGTACATGCTCATACTTTTCATGTTCATACTTTTCAGTTGGCCAAGATTTCTAAAAATCCTTTCTTTGTATTGGTCTTAAGTAATATTCTAATTTTCTGAGATACTGAATTTGGGATTTTCCTTAGTTGTCAGTTATAATCATCAAAATTAAAAGAATTAAACATTTGAAATATATCAGTCTGTGTGTAATGAATGAATATAATATACAAGTTTCACTTTTTGAATGGAATTAGTGAAATAAATCAACTTTTTGATGATATTCTAATTATATGACCAGCACCTGACTCAGAACTTTAGCTAACATTCCAGATCGTGCCTTCAAAGTCATTTGGTCTTTAATAATGTTCTCAAAACATTAGCACGAAATCATTTTGTCATGGAATGTTTCTGAAATGTTTTAGTTGGGCTTCTTCTAAAAATTTTTAAATGTTACTACTTGGTTCAGAATGTTCAGAGAATATTTAAATGTAGCAGTCTCATAATGTTTGCAAAATGGAATGTTTCCTTAACATTCGTATAACCAAGAAGAAAACATTACACTTTATTTAAAGTCTTTATGTATAATGCATTTTTAAGGTATACATAATGTACATTATAATCCATTATAGCTTTTCACATTATGGGCCCTATTTCAACAAAGCGCATGGTCTGAAGCTCATGACACAGGTGCACTTAGAGCGTGTCCGAATCCACTTTTGCTAGTTTGACGAAGGAAAAAAATGGTCGGGGCGCCAGGTGCATAGCCTAAAAGGGTTGTCCTTATTCTCTTAATGAGTCATGGGTGTGTTTTGGGTGTAACGTGCAATAAACCAACCAGAGTCTCATTTGTCGGAACAGAGTTGGAATTTGCAAGCGGAAAGACTGAATGCTTCTCCAGAGAGGAATCCTTTTATTTTTAACGTTTGGCATGTTTGTGTGCATGCTGTGTGTAACAAGCAGAGTGTACGCACGTTGTGGACCTACCTATAGACACATATTACTAACGCGCTCTTTAAATAACAACAAAAATATTGCGCCATTGACTTTAGAGCAGGTTTTTGTTGGTCAATGGCACGCAAACAGATGGGAGCAAGTGCATTTGATAATTAAACAACGTGGCGCAGGACTATGAAAATGATAACGGCGTCGGGCTGAAATTAGCAAAAAACACTTGTGTCGCACCTGGTGCCGCATTGCGCCGGGTGTATGATAGGGCCCTAAATTTTTTTCAACTGTAACCAAAGAAAAAATGCATTATAATATTCATAGATTCCTTGTTACTTCTGGAATTGGTTGCTTGTTGTGTTTTAATACATTATACTTTCTAAAGGGGTATTATAATGTATTATAACTGGGGTTACAATTAAATTTATGAGATTATAAGGTGCATTACAAGGCATAATTAATGCATCAAAAATACTCTTATAATGCATTATACATAAAGGCATTACAATTAAAAACTAGATATTTTGAACGTTCAGAGAACATTCAGAAATAACGTTTTCATAACAGCTTGTATTCTTGCTGGCATTGTTTTTATGTACTTTTCCACAGTCTCTGTTGTTATTGACTTCCAAATAGTTTCTAGTTGTTCACAAAGACTTTCTTTTGATGAAACTTTTGTGCAGTTTATCTCTGAATCCATTAAATCCCAACAATGATTATATTTTAGCATTAGAAACACTACTGTGACTAATGAGCTTACACATCCTGGTGTGGATTAACCATTACAGAAACATAACAAATGATTTTGGCAATCACCAATACTAGTTGTTTCTTTCTCTGAAAACTACAGTAGTAATTCCCGAGAGCTTGATTATATCTTCATTCCAAGAGAGTCTTCAGATGGTCAATACAGCACTGAATCAAACTGCACACTGGTAAACAACAGTATATTATCATTGTTATCATCTATACTCATTTTATCTCTCGATATAGTCAGGACGGTGTTTCCATCTTTTCCTCTGAGAAGCAGGTTTGATCCTCGGCCGCCCCCTTCACAGATGTACACGCTCTCCAGACGGGCGTCATCAGAAACACAGCACATCTCCAAATCAGCAGAGATCTTTCACATGACTTTAGGGCTTTTAAAGGAGAAGGCGAACAGGAGACATAGAAGAGCACTGCCTGTGCCAGGTACTTTGACCCGAGGCCATAACCGTGTCTTGAACAGGGGTGGTCTTGGAGTGGTAATTGGTCTTTATATTTCAAGGAATTAAATAATTAAAGGATTAAAAGGGATTTAAGAGAAAAATGGGAAAAGAACTTCACTGTCTAGTTGTAGTTGTGAAGTAATCAGTTTAAAATGTTTGCAAATAATATTTTATTTTGAAATATTCATACATTCACTCTTATTCGTATGTCTGATATGTCGAAAACACGAAACGTTTCTTGTCTCGTCACATTAGGTTATGAGTCACATTTGATAAAGTTGAGTTATTTGCATCGCTGGATATTACTCAGTCATTTTAACATTTTTATGGTGAAACCAATAAATGTTTAGCTATACTTACATGATCTTACCACGCACTCTTTCACTAGCCGGGTTTCCATTACATATTTGCGCAAAACTTTTGCAATATTTTCTAAATGTTGATAAAAAAAAAAAAAAAAAACTATTGTGAAAATGACAGTGTTTTCATTAACTGATGTTATGTTTCTAAAACATTTTACGTATGCCAGGTGACCTGTAAATGTGGAAAAAAAAAGTTTCCTTTGCAGTTTTGTGAAATATTCATTTTTCGAATTGCCTGAAAAACCACCTGATGCAAGCGTAAAATCTTTTTTGAGATATATGTCACCTCCCACACCTGACATGCAGGGAAAAAAGTAAATAATGCACACGATTTACTAATTTATTCCCTCGATTTGCCAAATTGTGCGCATGATTTACTATTTCGTTCCCTCTGTTTGCTAAATTGTCCGCATGATTTACTATTTTGTTCTCTTGATTTGCTAAATCATGCACACGATTTACTAATTCATTCCCTTGAATTGCTAAATCTTGTGTGCAATTCACTCCTTCGTTCCCTTGATTTGCTAAATTGTGCACATGATTTACTATTTCGTTCCATTGATTTGCTTAATCATGCGCACGATTTACTATTTCGTTCCCTCGATTTACTATATCATGCCCACGATTTACTATTTCGTTCCCTTTATTTGCTAAATTGTGCGCATGATTTACTATTTCGTTCCCTCGATTTATAAATCGTGTGCATGATTTAGCCTACTATTTTTTTTCCTTCATGTCATGTGCAGGGCTCCATACTTTTTTAACTGTTTTCCCGCCATTGACATAATTTTCTGACTTGCCATGTTTTCACTGTTATTCAGTAGGGGGTGCTATTACACATCTTCTGAAAGAGTAAAGATTCTCCTAAGGCAAAAAAAGAGAGCAGAAACAAGCGATAAAAGCACTGCTTATGCACATTGTAGTCTTTGGGGAAAAACAAAACAAAACATGATTTTCCTTTTTTTATCAAACACCCACATTCAAGTGTTGATAAAAAAAAAAGAATGCATGAAGTTAGAATAAAACTTTTTTTTGTTGATTAAAAGCAGAGACACTGTTTTTTCTTTTGATATTTTGCATGTTTAGATATTCATGCAAAAAAATAGCCATTACATTTTTGTGAAAATTATCAAAAATGCTGGCGGTGGCTGGCAACTGTTTTAAAAATCTCTGGCAGGGGAAAAGTTAATTATTTGTGGGGACTTGTCCCATTCAGTGTCTATGCTGGTTACGGCTCTGCTTTGACCCCAAAAAGTATTTGAACATTCAAGTCACGCAAGCCTGAATGTTACAGCATTAGATATCAAAAGTGAAGTTAATAAAAGCTCTTGCAGCGTTTGATCCCAGATGACACTTGATCTAATGTAATGACATTTTTAAGTGTGAATGAAGTGTCTAAACACTTTTCGGGGCCGCTGCGGGGTATTAGCGTGTTATTTTGTACGGGAGATTCAGTCCAGCTCTATAACTGTGGAATAATGCAGTAGCAGCATCATCTCTGAAGCGCTTTAAATGTCAGATTTAATCTATGCACAAGAGTTGATGAGAGCTGCTGCATCTATTCAAACCTCAGCAGACTGTTTACCCTTCAATGTTTGAGTTGCGTTCGTAAACACATTAACTCCTTTTCAAGAACTCCTTTCCGTGAAGGCAGTGGAGTGGATAGCAAACCTGTCTGGATGCCCTCAGACCTTTCAGCCCACCACCTGCGCCTCGGAAGGAAAATACCGCAGCATCTCTGGAGTCTGCAATAACAGGTATCTGACTCCATCTTAATAATTTATCCATAATGCAGCAAGAGGCACATCTCACAGTTTGAAAGCACAGATATCAGACATTTGGTTAACTGCTCAGTGGCCTTTGTGAAGAGAATCAGGTCGATATGATAAGATGACCCGTGACCGGTAAGACGGGTCAGAGCTTTAACCAGATGCGAATGTCACTAAACAGTATAAGAATAAGGTCTAAACCTTAAATATTCATACTCGCCCACCCGGGTCATGGAAGACGTCACTGGACCTTTGCTTTCTTTCATCTACCAGATGTACCATGTGCTTCTATTGGATTCGTTTGCATTGAGCTGATACTGTGATCACATAAACATATTTTAATCAGAATAAACTCAACTTTTTCTTTATGATGCATATGTCTGATTTAGTTTCATGGAAATTATTTTTGGTTATCTGCACTGGCTCGGCTTGCGAGATTTATAGCATTAATTTTACATTTGCGGGAGGAAATGTACCATGTCCGTCCAGTTCTGATGCATCAGATTATATATTTTTAATGCAAAAACATCATTAGTTCTGATTAAATTTATCGTTTATGATATATGAATGAGTGGTTGAATGTGGTGTGACATGCTGTACTTCATTTAAATCTATTTCAAACATTTCTCCTATATAATTATTACTAGAGCTTGACCAACTATATAAATGCTGTCAATCTGAAATCTAGACACTAGAATATCACATAGACTGGATAGTGGATACTCTTTTTACACTTGAGACGATACAAAACCACCCAGAATATCCTAGCAACGCCCTGGCAACAACTTAGTACTGTGCAACATTGATGAATTTTGCATCATTGACTCTGTTATTTTCCTGTTTATTACACTCTAAAAAATGCTGGGTTAAAAATGACCCAAGTTGGGATGAAAATAGACAAACCCAGAACATTTAACCCAACTGCTGGGTTAAAACAACCCAATTAATGGGTTTGTCCATTTTCAACCCAACTTGGGTTGTTTTTAACCCAGCATTTTTTAGAGTGTACTGTGAAGATGCTTTAAAACAGTCTGTATTGTAAAAAGTGCTATATAAATAAACTTCCTTGACTCTTCACTCGCATTTTCTTCAGAAAGTTTAAAAGTCTAGTTATACATTAAGTTTTTATGAGTGACCAAATGGAATATTTGGTCTACATTTGTTACTAAATAAATGAAATGCATACAAATCTGATGATTAAAAAGGAAGAAAGACATCTAATGTGTGACGTTTTTATGAGTAATGTTAGGAAGTGCGTCTAAAAGAGAATATTACAGAATAAGCGTTTGCAAATAAATCAGCGTTGATAAAGTTATTGAAGTTGAGTATATGAAAGTGCTTGTTATGTTAGTTCAAAACCATAATGCTTTGACAACAAAAAAGAGCATTCAGTGAGAAAAGAATTCAAAAGTATGAGAATATTTCTTTATATTCAGTGAGAGAATTTATGCATTGCATTGAGCCAGAATATGAAATGTATGTAAAGCCATTATTAGTCAGGTCCTGTAATCTTTCAGATCATGCAATGCAATGTTACAGCCCTTATCCATGCAAGGGCGGAAAATGCATTAATGCAAATAATATTATTATTGACTGTGAGCTCTCTGCAAACATGCACTACTTAAATCAACAGTACTGTTCCCTTATATTCTTTAAACATGTGATGCCATGGGACATTTTAGATCACATCCATTCATACTGTGTTATTTAGGAAGAACCTGCTTTGGGGAGCAGCCAACACCGGCTTGGCCAGATGGCTCCCCGCGGAGTACGAGGATGGAGAAAACCAACCCAAAGGCTGGAACGCTGGACGCCAATACAGCGGCTTCCAACTTCCTCTGGTGAGCTGCACAAGAATATCCACAGAACGCATGAAAGAAATGACTAGAAATAATGTGCAAAAAAAATGATTCACTGGGGGGATGAGTCACCTTGAATGAAACATGCAAATGATATGCAAATGCAATGCAAAAATAAATTAAACCTTTATATATATATATATATATATATATATATATATATATATATATATATATATATATATATATATATATATAAAAAGTTAAATTAAAATGAAAACTAGAAAAAAGAAATAATAAAACAACACTGTCACCAATGTGGAAAAATACTGTTTTCCAGTTTGATTTGAGCTACAGAAACAAAATCTATGATTAGGGTTAGAATTTACACTCATCTTCTGTGAACATTAAGCCCCGCCTCCTTTAATTAGATGGGCCATCTCAAACATTTTGACATTAATGAGCACTGTTTGACCGGCCTAAACATGTAACTTTTAAAACTTTTTGTCATCTTAACAACAAACGGAGTGGTACTTTATCGTTTTTATTTCAGTAAGTTGCCATGGCAACTTTTTAAAGTTTTTAAAAGTTTAAAAGTTTTTAAAAGTTTAAGTTTATGCTTTTCATCTAATATTTTATTGTATTTTTTATTTCCAGTACAAATATCTAAACATTCTAAAATCATGATACATTTTTCTTGAGAAGCAAAATGACTTAATACTTGAAGTCTTGTTTTCTGAAAAAAAAAAAAAAATTAAGTGAGTTTTTGCTGAAAACAAGAACAAATATACAGGTGCTGGTCATATAATTAGAATATCGTGAAAAAGTTCATTTTTTTTATTGTAAATTATTTTTAAAAATGAAACTTTCATATATTCTAGATTCCCTACATGTAAAGTAAAACATTTCAAAAGTTTTTTTTTTTTTTTTTTTTAAATTTGTTGATTAGAGTGTACAGCTCATGAAAGTCCAAAATCCAGTATCTCAAAATATTAGAATATTTCCTAAGATCAATCAAAAAATGGATTTTCAAAACAGAAAAGTTCAAGTTCTTTAAAGTATGTTCATTTGTGCACTCAATACTTGGTCGGCAGCACATATTACAGCAAATGACTTGCTCCTAGAACAAATTACAGCATCAGTGAAGTGTGGCATGGAAGTGATCAGCCTGTGGCACTGCTGAGGCACTATTGAGCCTTCAGATCATCTGTATATTGTTGGATCGACTGTTTCTCATCTTTCTCTTGAAAATATCCCATAGATTCAGGTCAGGCATGTTGGCTGGCCAATAAAACACAGTAATATCATGGTCAGCAAACCACTTGGAAGTGGTTTTTGCACTGTGGGCAGGTGCTAAAGTCCTGCTGGAAAAGGAAATCAGCATCTCCATAAAGCTTGTCAGCAGATGGAAGCATAAAGTGCTCCAAAATCTCCTGGAAGATGGCTGCATTGACTTTGCACTTGATAAAACACAATGGACCAACACCAGCAGATTTCACGGCCCCCCAAATCATTACTAACTTCAGAAACTTCCCACTAGACTTCAAGCAGCCTGGATTCTGTGCCTCTCCAGTCTTCCTTCAGACTCTGGGACCATGATTTCAACATGAAATGCAAAATTTACTTTTATCTGAAAAGAGGACTTTCGACCACTGTTCACTGTCCAGTTCTTTTTCTCCTTAGCCCAGGTAAGATGCTTCCGACGTTGTTTCTGTTTCAGAAGTGGCTTGGTAGTCCTTTTCCTGAAGATGTCTGAGTGTGGTGACTCTTGATGCGCTGACTCCGGCTTCATTTGACTCATTGTGAAGCTCTCCCAAGTGTTTGAATCGGCTTTACTTGACAGTATTCTCAAGCTTGTGGTCATCCCTGTTGTTTGTGCACCTTTGCCTACCCAATTTCTTCCTTCCAGTCAACTTTGCATTCAATATGCTTTGATACATCACTCTGTAAACAGCCACCACATTCAGTAATGACCATCTGTGACTTACTCTCTTTGTGGAGGGTGTCAATGATTGTCTCCTGGACCATTGCCAAGTCAGCAGTCTTCCCCATTAGTGTGGTTTCAAAGAACAAGAGATACCCAGAATTTATACTGTAGGGATGGTCATTTAATGAAACTCAAATGTAAATATTCTAATATTTTGAGATACTGGATTTTGGACTTTCATGAGCTGTACGCTCTAATCATCAAAATTAAAAAAAAAAAAAAAAACTTTTGAAATGTTTTACTTTACATGTAGGGAATCTAGAATATATGAACGTTTCATTTTTAAAAATAATTTACAATAAAAAAACTTTTTCACGATATTCTAATTATATGACCAGCACCTGTAGCTGCAAGCAGCAAGTAATGGAGTTCAAGAGATCATAGATGGAAAAGACCATTTACAGCCAATACAGGCAATTTACCATAGCAAATATATGGTTTTAACAGTTATCAAGGTTGAGCCAAAAACCTAGGACTACTTCGCCAAAATTGTTTTTTGAAATAATCTCCAATATTTAACAAACGATTCAATGGACAGCAGCAGTCCTAGATGCAGTTTCTCAGAATGAGAAGCTCTACCATGGGGCATGAATATCATGGGTGTGTGCGAAAAATTGTGTGATATACAATCCTTTATGCACGTGAAAAATATTTTGAACATTTTTTCCATGTTATAACACCACCATGTGGCCAGTCAGCACGAGTGGCGCATCCTTTTTCAAGCGACCACAAAATGAGCTCTGAGTTTGGTGAAGTACCACCAGCCCTCAAAGTTTCAAGTCTCAGTACTATGTGCTTGAACACCTAAATATCTGCCAGTGAGGTCAGAAATATAAACCTGTTTTCCTTTTGAATTATGCTTTAATTTTCTTACCCCACTGGCAGATAATTATTATTGATTTAAACATAAACTTACTTAATGTTGATACATTTGTCAGAAAACAAGACCTAATATCTTAAAGGATTAGTTCACTTCAGAATTAACATTTCCTGATAATTTACTCACCTCCATGTCATCCAAGATGTTCATGTCTTTCTCTCTTCAGTTGAAAAGAAATGAAGGTTTTTGAGGAAAACATTCCAGGATTTTTCTCCATATAGTGGACTTCACTGGGGTTCAACGGGTTGAAGGTCCAAATGTCAGTTTCAGTGCAACTTCAAAGAGCTCTACATGATCCCAGACGAGGAATAAGGGTCTTATCTAGAGAAACAATCGTCATTTTCAAAAAACAAAAAAATGTATGCTCGTCTTGCCTAGCGCCACGCATTACGTAATCATGTTGGAAATGTCACAAGGTAGGCGAAAGTACTCAGCGAGTGCCTACAAAGTGAGCATGCACAGACTAAGTCAAACGGCCTTTACAAAAAAAGGAAAAACAATGATGTCGGACGATTTTGAAGTTGGAGGACTTTTTCGCCCTACTGCGTGACCTTTCCAATGTGATTACGTAATGCGTGGCAGTGCAAGATGAGCATTTGTGGTTAAAAAGAATAGTCACCGCACGTCACTCCCGGATAACTGAAAATGGGCAAAGAGGCGGAGCCGCGGGACATAGTTGATGAGGTGCCATGGTTACTGAAACTATGCTGCCTAGCTCGACATTACCATGTAAGCAGGCAAAGGGATCTAAAATATTAATATTCTAATGATATAACTTATCTTTATTAGTTAATAAAGATAAGTTATATCATTATATCATTAGAAAGTTAGAAAGGTTTACTGTCAATCTACAGTGTCTTTTTTACGATATGCTCCAGCACTAGTAATTGAAATTTGTGTCAGGTTTGCACGTGACAACACGAAAAATCAAACGGGACTTCATACCTTTATGATGAAATAGTGATCGCCACATGAATCCAATCCGTTGCACTTGGGTAAAATGTCCATGAGTGTCCATTGAAAAACATAAAAACAGTACTTTTTGTCCACAAAAGCGTTAAATCCATGAAATATTAATAGATATTATCCATTGTTTGCATCACATTTCTTTTGAATGATCTGCTCTCCATCATCGTTCTTCAAGAAATTATGCAAACTGGGCAGCGTTTATGTTGTAAAACTGTATATATCTCACAAAAAAATGAGCCTGCGTCCAAAATGCAGCAGTTTTAGTTATAATATCCAAGCAGTGCTGTCGGAGTTTGAGGGATATTCTCCAGCCATAGTCATAGTAAATCTCACTAACAAAACTTTTAGCCAATGCCACGATCCTTTCCTTCCGCATGCGAGCACATCTACACAGACGCACATCTGTCACGACCATTAACGCAGCAAACCATATTATTGTATAATTGTATAAATTAATCCCGAAAAAAGCACAAACACGACAGAGATGCCAAATTCAGCGGCTGGAATTAGCTGAGGTAACATGACGGCTCACAGACAGCAGCGGCATCTACCTGTCAATCAAGTGACCACGCCCTTAATTATTCAGAACTTTAAGGCTTAATATAATTTAAACGGATGAGTTATAAAAAAAATTAATTCCCCCCAGAGTTGTCATGAAGGGCAAAATGATCAGTATAGACCAAAACCACAATTTGTACCAACATGTTTATTTCTGCTGTAAAGTTAGGCACTTTAACATGGGACTCTATGAGATTCTGCTCTCTTTTGGAGCCTGTCCCTAGCGGCCAGTCGATGAATTGCAGTTTAATTCACTTCCGTATTGGCCTCACGTGAAAAGGAGGGAGGTTGCTGCTTGGTTGAACCCCAGTGAAGTCCACTATATGGAGAAAAATCCTGGAATGTTTTCCTTAAAAAATGTAATTTCTTTTTGACTGAAGAAAGAAAGTCATGAACATCTTGGATGACATGGGGGAAATTATCAGGAAATTTTAATTCTGAAGTGAAACAATTTTTTTCTTTTTTTTCAGTGCAGTAATAAACTCATGGTGTACAAAATCATGTTGTTTTTTTGAACAAGTTGTTTTTGCCGTTTGTTTTCTGGAAATGGTCTGAATGGACTGAGGGAGATTTGAGTGAGCGTATACTTGTTTGCTTTGCATACATATAAGCAGATTTATTATAAAAACTCTGTGAACGTCTGCCAAATAAGCTTGAGAAACCGTTACATATTAAACAGCTCGATCTCACATCTACCTGTGACACATTGGCCTTTCCCTGCTCTATTATCGCATTAAAAATGCAAAGCTATGCGCGCTGTTTTAAATATGCACAACCTCTTCTTTCCAAATGCAAAGAAACATGAGCATCTCTGCCATCGTGTCTCAATGAAACTATTTTTTTTAATGAGGCGAAGGCTGCAGCACTTCAGTGCAAGAAGTGCCATGACAAATGTTCATATTGTCACTTCTCACATTGTGCAGAGAGAGCTCGCAAAAACACTTCCATCTAATTTAGCTACACCGGTTTAATTGCTAGTGGTTTTAATGGCATTTAAACAGGTAAACAAACTCTGGAAGAGGGGTATAATGAGATTTCCTTGACTGCCCACACACACAAAATATCAGTGTATCAGGATTCGTTTTCATGCATTTATTTTATTTACCAGAACAAATCCCGATGTTTTATATGTTTAGGCACCACTGCATCAAATTAAGATATGGTGTTAGGTATAGAGTTAAAGTGCAAAGGTTGCACAAGCCTTTTAGTGTAATTGTGCAAACGTCTACCTTCAGCTTGTGCTTTTTGCTGTGAAATCTGCACTGATTTTTCTAAAGGAAACATAAGAATAACTTTCATATTGTTAGTAATATTTCAAGATGAACACCTACTGGATTAATGCAACTCAGGTTTACTTGATTATTCATACATACTTTTTTAGTAAAATCATGTTCAAATGTGAGGCTTTTGAGGAAGGATTTTTTGTTAATCTCTCAATCATCATTGCATTGCATTATATGTTTTAAAATTACAGCTTTGAACATAAAACTAAGCATTTAGATATCTTACTAAAAGGCCAAAAGGCCTGTAGGTGGCACAAAGACTTAAATTGAACCAACTATGATAACTTCGTTAGATGGTAAATCAATACAAAACATGGTTTTGGTGAGCGCTTTGTAATATGTATTCACATTAGATTTTAAAGCAACACAATTCGTTTGCAATAAGACAAACCAGATTCAAATTGCCCGGCAAATTCGTAAAGCAAAGAAAAATCATTTCTCGCTGATCAACATTATGAAAACTGGTAAAACCTTTAGGAACTTCAAAAGATAAAACAGCGAAATTGCTAATATTACTTCCAATATTTCCAAATTATGTTCATTTTCATAGAGCGGGCCAATATCGTGACGATTATTTAAAATCAATCGAGAGAAGCAGATATCGTTATCGTGATAAAATACGATTAATCGTGCAGCCCTAATTTAATTTAATTTGACTTGACATTTGATATTCAACAGTATCCTTGACATTTATTCAACAGTGCTTTTGATCTGCCTGCATTGACACTATTCTTTAAAAGGAAAAATTATATACCAATTATCAATGTAAAGCTGCTTTGACACAATCTGCATTGTAAAAAGCGCTATATAAATAAAGGTGACTTGACTAAGACATATTATTGGCAGATGTAGAGCGATGACTGATATTTATGTCAGAATTTCGTCAATTTGGCCATATAAATATCAGCATCTGCACCAAATTGCATATTTTTGCTCATTTTGGGTAAAATGGAGCTGTTTTTTCTCCTCAGGTGTGAGATTCATATTCTCACTATGTCATATGAGCATTATAATAATAAATGGATGCGCTTTTTTGGGCTTCAAAATCTCGAAGAAAGTCATATACAAATAGAATGGCTTGAGGGTGTGTAAATCATGGAATAATTTTCCTTTTTTGGTGAACTATAAGTATTAACCTTCAGCTTGTAACTCGTCCTGCGGGGTTTGTGCTACAGACATGATTTATCACAGACTTGAAGGTGAATTCTTCTGACTTTAAATCATCATGGCAGTGAGTTTCACAGAGGAAAGCATATATATATATATATATATATATATATATATATGTTCAGTAGCTAGTGTTTGAGATAACTGGAATGATGACAGAGGGAGAATATGTATCTTGTCTCATTTGCTTTCATATTTTGCATTCTGTATTTTAAGGTTCGAGAAGTCAGTAACAAAATCATGCGTGGCTCCAGCACATCCGTCCAGGAGGATAACGCTTACTCCCAGATGCTGGTGGACTGGGGCCAATACATCGACCACGATATCTCCTTCACACCTCAGAGCTCCAGCCAAACCGCTTTCTCGGAGGGACAGGACTGTCTGCACACCTGCACCAATGCCAACCCCTGCTTCCCAATGCAGGTAACCTCTCAAGATCTGCTCAACAACTCGACGCCTCAAGTCATATTTAGTCATGTGAGTCAGTGTTGAGGGAGCCACTCTGAAGCTGTAGCTTCCCAAGATACAAGATACTAGTCATTTCAACTACTTTTGGCTAATGATTCATAACAATTCACAAACAGAATTCATATTTATATAGTGCCGGTCAAAAGTTTGGAAACATTACTATTTTTTATGTTTTTGAAAGAAGCCTCTTATGCTCATTGAAAGCTGCATTTATTCGATCAAAAATACAGAAAAAACAGTAATTTTCTGAAATATTATTACAATTTAAAATAATGGTTTTCTATTTTAATATAATTTAAAATATAATTTATTTTTACGATGCAAAGCTGAATTTTCAGCATCATTACTCCAGTCTTCAGCGTCACATGATCCTTCAGAAATCATTCTAATATGATGATTTTTTTTTATATAACCTGTGATCATTTTTTAAGGATTATTTGATGAATAAAAAGTAAAAAAAAAAAAAAAAAAAAAAAAACCAGAACAGAACAGTATTTATTTAAAATAAAAATAAAAAATTGTAACAATATACACTCAAAAGTTTGGGGTCAGTATTTTTTTTTCTTTCTCTTTTGGAAAGGATTTAATACTTTTATTCAGCAAGGATGTTTTAAACTGATAAAAAGTGATAGTAAAGATTTATATTGTTAGAAAAGATTTCTATTTTGAATAAATTCTGTTCTTTTTTAACTTTTTATTCATCAAGCACAACTGTTTCCAACATCGATAACTGAGTATCAAATCAGCATATTAGAATGATTTCTAAAGGATCATGTGACACTGAAGACTGGAGTAATGATGCTGAAAATTCAGCTTTGCATCACAAAAATAAATTATAGTTTAAAGAATATTAAAATAGAAAAACATTATTTTAAATCGTAATAATATTTCACATTTTTACTGTTTTTCCTGTATTTTTGATTAAATAAATGCAGGCTTGATGAGCAGAAGAGACTTCTTTCAAAAACATTACAAATAGTAATGCGTCCAAACTTTTGACCAGTATAATATATATATAGACACACACACACACACACACACACACACACACACACACACACACACACACGCATTAAAACAAAACTTCAATCCATCCCTATAGGTTCTATATAGATAATGTGTAACATAGAACCCTATAAAAAAGTTCTAATTGGAATCCTTATAAAATAGAACCCTTTCTATTCAATAGAACAATTTCTTGTGTATGCCTTTGCCAAAAAAAAGCGATTGGCTTTTTAAATTTAAGGGCGGGACTTCCATTCTTCAGCTGGCATATCGATCGCTGCAATTGCTTTCATTCATTATTCTGTGAGGGCTCCGTCTCCTGCTCATACTGTCTCTGGTGTTGTGTATTATTAATCACGAGCAACATCTATTTTCATATGAGAGTCACCGGCAGCTAGTTTTCTGCTATTGACTGGATAAGACATTCCCCCAGACATTTCATTAGAATTATCTCCTGCTTTGACATCCCGTGTCAAGGAGCAGGTTACTGTTCTCATTTTTAGAATTCACTGACAGAAGTTCATTTCGTTTAAACAGATAAAATGCCATGCGTTTCCTCAGGGGCGACGTCATTGTCTAGCGCTCGCTTTGTCTGACGGCCTCCGATGAGTCAGAGGTGGGAATATATTTGACTCCGAGGACAGTTCAGGACTGTTGGTTCGGAACAACGAAGATGAATCCGGGAATGTGGCTGAGCCTTATAATTAAAAACAAAATATATCTCATTGATTACTTCTTTATCTCCGGCGAACCTCAAACGGCATTGAAAATGAGGGTCACGGCAGCACCTTTTTGTTGGCCGTTTGGAATCCTCCGGGGCTCCAAATGCTCATAAAAATGTGGGGAGTTTGTGCTGGTTTGTAACTAATCTCACTGTCCCCAGCCAGAGGCAAGGAGGACACTTCCATAGATATACAAAATAGCATTTTATTCCTGCCCACCCTGAGCCATATATACTGCATACTGCATACTAATACTCAGAGCTTCACTATAGACCGGCCGCTCTCGGCATCCTGCCGTAAATGACAGACAGAAAATTAACAAAAAGATTTGTGATCAATTTTGCAAGCGAGTCCATCCCGGAGGAGCATGTTTTTGCTCTTCCAAAGCTCAGGAGACTCACTTTCATTATGCATTTAATTGTTTATTCGACATGAAATGACATTCCATTTCGGCTTCCATAATGTGAAAATTCCATAATGAGAAAAACGTAAAGCGAAACTGGATTTTATACATTGGGATTTCGCAAGAGGGACATTTAACTGTCAACTTCATTTCCACAATGCATCACAACGTACTTAGCAAACAACCTAGAATGAATGTTGTGTGCTTGTGCACTTTGTAGGGAACAAATTAGGAACTCATCTGAGACACAAGGCTGTGAGGCAATATAACATGGAAATGGAATGAAAATATAATATAAACTCAGAGTCTATGTGCAAATATGCTTTTTAGTTTCAGCTCAGTATTGATCTTTATCATACCATACTTCAGAAGCAAACTACATCAGTTTAGTTTCCATTGATAATTTGCACATGAGTAGATTCATAAATTGAGGAATATAGTTCAGCCAGTGCCCCCTCATGACATTTACAACCTGTATGACTTTTGTTCTTCTTCCATGGAACACAGAAACTGGAAAAATACAGAAACTACAGAAAATTAATGCACTATAAATATAGGACTGGGTAATAACTAAAATTATATTCTCTGTATGCTTTTGACCTAAAATATATACATAGTATATATTAACACAAGTTAAAAGTTAATGTTTCAATAATTTAGCAACAAGTTCACAGTTCTAATGTAGATTAATGATCACACGACAAATATTTATTATGTTTTATTTTTTAGATTATTTGTTTATTTTAATTTTACATTTTATGATTTAATTAAAGGTGCTATAGAGGATGTTTTGTTTTATACATTTTTGCAATATTACTTCAAACTGTCTTTACTAACTGATAAAAGACTATTTATTAGGCGCACTGAAAGGAATAATATCTCTGGCTTGTCAATCACTGCCATGATGGGCCAATCCGTGCACGTCTCTTACAAGGAGAGGCCCTACCTCATGCACAGATGATGTATATTGATATTTTTCCTTTCAGTGCACCTAATAAATAGTCTTTTATCAGTTAGTAAAGACAGTTTCAAGTAATATTTCAAAAATTTATAAAACAAAACATCCTCTATAGCACCTTTGACTATTAGCTTTTCGTCAACGCATGAACCCATGCTCTTTGTTTATAATGCTATTTATCTGTACTTACATAATATCTCTATACAGTATTTATGTATTTTGCTCTAAATGGCTTAAAAATACATTTCAATGAAAGGAAATTCATTTCAACCATACTGACATTAATATCAGAACCATCTCTGGAAAAATTAGACTAGAAAGCACATTAAAATCATGCAATACTCACAATGTTGCTTACACTCTAAATAAAGCTGGGTTAAAAACAACCCAAGTTGGGTTGAAAATGGACAAACCCAGCGATTGGGTTGTTTTAACCCAACTATTGTTTAAAAATGGCCATATGGCTGGTTTAAAATGGACTCAAAATAGGTTGGAAATTAAAAATCAGACACATAATTACTAGAGTCAACAATAATAATCAAAAGGTGAACATTTATTAATAAGCAATTTAATAAATGTTTATTGTTTAATTATTCATTAAACGTATTAATAAATGTTCATTTCCAACATATTTTGGGTTCATTTTAAGCAAGCAATAAAGTATTTTTAAAAAATAGTTGAGTTAAATAAAACTGACCAGCACGTTGAGCAAACATTTAACCCAACCGCTGACTTAAAACAACCCAATCACTGGGCTAAAATAACCCAATTGCTGGCTTAAAGCAATCCAATCACTGGGCTACAAAAACCCAATCACTGGGTTAAAACAACCCAATCACTGGGCTAAAACAACCCAATCACTGGGTTAAAACAACCCAATTGCTGGCTTAAAACAACCCAATCACTGGGCTAAAACAACCCAATTACTGGGTTAAAACAACCCAATCACTGGGCTAAAACAACCCAATCACTGGGTTAAAACAACCCAATCACTGGGCTAAAACAACCCAAACACTGGGTTAAAACAACCCAGTCACTGGGCTAAAACAACCCAATCGCTGGGTTAAAACAACCCAATCACTGGGCTAAAACAACCCAATCAATGGGTTGAAACAACTCAAACGCTGGGCTAAAACAACCCAATTGCTGGGTTAAAACAACCCAATCACTGGGCTAAAACAACCCAATCACTGGGTTAAAACAACCCAATCACTGGGCTAAAACAACCCAATCACTGGGTTAAAACAACCCAATCACTGGGCTAAAACAACCCAAACACTGGGTTAAAACAACCCAGTCACTGGGCTAAAACAACCCAATCGCTGGGTTAAAACAACCCAATCACTGGGCTAAAACAACCCAATCAATGGGTTGAAACAACTCAAACGCTGGGCTAAAACAACCCAATTGCTGGGTTAAAATAACCCAATCACTGGGCTAAAACAACCCAATCACTGGGTTAAAACAACCCAATCACTGGGCTAAAAATAACCCAATCACTGGGTTAAAACAACCCAAACACTGGGCTAAAACAACCCAATCACTGTGTTAAAACAACCCAGTTGCTGGCTTAAAACAACCCAATCACTGGGCTTAAAACAACCCAATCACTGGGTTAAAACAACCCAGTTGCTGGCTTAAAACAACCCAATCACTGGGCTTAAAACAACCCAATCACTGGGCTAAAACAACCCAATCACTGGGCTAAAACAACCCAATCACTGGGCTAAAATAACCCAATTGCTGGCTTAAAACAACCCAATCACTGGGTTAAAACAACCCAATCACTGGGCTAAAACAACCCAATCACTGGGCTAAAATAACCCAATTGCTGGCTTAAAACAACCCAATCACTGGGCTAAAACAACCCAATCACTGGGTTAAAACAACCCAATCACTGGGCTAAAACAACCCAATCACTGAGTTAAAACAACCCAATCACTGAGTTAAAACAACCCAATCACTGGGCTAAAAATAACCCAATCACTGGGTTAAAACAACCCAATCACTGAGTTAAAACAACCCAATCACTGGGCTAAAAATAACCCAATCACTGGGTTAAAACAACCCAAACACTGGGTTAAAACAACCCAGTCACTGGGCTAAAACAACCCAATCGCTGGGTTAAAACAACCCAATCACTGGGCTAAACAACCCAATTACTGGGTTAAAACAACCCAATCACTGGGCTAAAACAACCCAATCACTGGGCTAAAAATAACCCAATCACTGGGTTAAAACAACCCAAACACTGGGTTAAAACAACCCAGTCACTGGGCTAAAACAACCCAATCGCTGGGTTAAAACAACCCAATCACTGGGCTAAAACAACCCAATTACTGGGTTAAAACAACCCAATCACTGGGCTAAAACAACCCAGTTGCTGGCTTAAAACAACCCAATCACTGGGCTTAAAACAACCCAATCACTGGGTTAAAACAACCCAATCACTGGGCTAAAACAACCCAATCACTGAGTTAAAACAACCCAATCACTGGGCTAAAAATAACCCAATCACTGGGTTAAAACAACCCAATCACTGGGTTAAAACAACCCAATCACTGGGCTAAAACAACCCAATCACTGAGTTAAAACAACCCAATCACTGGGCTAAAAATAACCCAATCACTGGGTTAAAACAACCCAAAAATTGGGTTAAAACAACCCAGTCACTGGGCTAAAACAACCCAGTCACTGGGCTAAAACAACCCAATCGCTGGGTTAAAACAACCCAATCACTGGGCTAAAACAACCCAATCACTGGGTTAAAACAACCCAATCACTGGGCTAAAAATAACCCAATCACTGGGTTAAAACAACCCAAACACTGGGTTAAAACAACCGAATCACTGGGTTAAAACAACCCAAACACTGGGTTAAAACAACCCAATCACTGGGCTAAAATAACCCAATTGCTGGCTTAAAACAACCCAATCACTGGGCTAAAACAACCCAATCACTGGGTTAAAACAACCCAATCACTGGGCTAAAACAACCCAATCACTGAGTTAAAACAACCCAATCACTGAGTTAAAACAACCCAATCACTGGGCTAAAAATAACCCAATCACTGGGTTAAAACAACCCAATCACTGAGTTAAAACAACCCAATCACTGGGCTAAAAATAACCCAATCACTGGGTTAAAACAACCCAAACACTGGGTTAAAACAACCCAGTCACTGGGCTAAAACAACCCAATCGCTGGGTTAAAACAACCCAATCACTGGGCTAAAACAACCCAATTACTGGGTTAAAACAACCCAATCACTGGGCTAAAACAACCCAATCACTGGGCTAAAAATAACCCAATCACTGGGTTAAAACAACCCAAACACTGGGTTAAAACAACCCAGTCACTGGGCTAAAACAACCCAATCGCTGGGTTAAAACAACCCAATCGCTGGGCTAAAACAACCCAATTACTGGGTTAAAACAACCCAATCACTGGGCTAAAACAACCCAGTTGCTGGCTTAAAACAACCCAATCACTGGGCTTAAAACAACCCAATCACTGGGTTAAAACAACCCAATCACTGGGCTAAAACAACCCAATCACTGAGTTAAAACAACCCAATCACTGGGCTAAAAATAACCCAATCACTGGGTTAAAACAACCCAATCACTGGGTTAAAACAACCCAATCACTGGGCTAAAACAACCCAATCACTGAGTTAAAACAACCCAATCACTGGGCTAAAAATAACCCAATCACTGGGTTAAAACAACCCAAACATTGGGTTAAAACAACCCAGTCACTGGGCTAAAACAACCCAGTCACTGGGCTAAAACAACCCAATCGCTGGGTTAAAACAACCCAATCACTGGGCTAAAACAACCCAATCAATGGGTTGAAACAACTCAAACGCTGGGCTAAAACAACCCAATCGCTGGGTTAAAACAACCCAATCACTGGGCTAAAACAACCCAATCACTGGGTTAAAACAACCCAATCACTGGGCTAAAAATAACCCAATCACTGGGTTAAAACAACCCAAACACTGGGTTAAAACAACCCAATCACTGGGTTAAAACAACCCAAACACTGGGTTAAAACAACCCAATCACTGGGTTAAAACAACCCAGTCACTGGGCTAAAACAACCCAATCGCTGGGTTAAAACAACCCAATCACTGGGTTAAAACAACCCGATTGCTGGGCTAAAACAACCCATTCACTGAGTTAAAACAACCCATTCGCTGGGTTAAAACAATCCAATTGCTGGATTAAAACAACCCATTCGCTGGGTTAAAACAACCCGATTGCTGGGCTAAAACAACCCATTCACTGAGTTAAAACACCCATTCGCTGGGTTAAAACAACCCAATTGCTGGATTAAAACAACCCAATCACTGTGTTAAAACAACCCAATTGCTGGGCTAAAACAACCCAATCGCTGGGTTTGTCATTTTCAACCCAACTTGGGTTGTTTTTAACCCAGCATTTTTTAGAGTGTAGATTTATATCACCATCATGAATATTCAAAATATCGCCCAGCCATAAAAGTATCATAAAAGTTCATATGACTCATGCACCATGATTTGACGTCAATGAGTGTAAACGACATTGATTTTTGGGTGAACTATTTGTATATTTGTCTATTTTCATCATTTGCTCATATTGTTAGGTCTTGCTCATATTGTTAGGTCTGAGCAAATTGGTTTAGAAACACTTCTATATACAGTAATCTCTCTCTCTCTTACACACATAGATTCCCAAGGATGATAAACTGCCCAGAAACAAAAGCTGTCTTCCGTTTTTCCGTTCTTCACCCACCTGCCTAAATAGCCAGACAGACACACAACACGTTCGACAACAGATGAATTCAGTCACGTCCTTCATAGACGCGTCAACCGTCTACGGCCATTCGGCAAACCTCGAGAAAATCCTCCGAAACCTCTCTGGCTCTGAAGGGCTGCTGGCTGTCAATAGTAAATACACGGATGAGGGCCGGCCGTACTTGCCCTTTGTCTCTGTCCAGCCATCCGCGTGCCTCCAGGATCCCGGGTCAGAGCGGGTCGAGTGTTTCGCGGCAGGTGACAGCAGGGTAAACGAGATCCTGCCCCTGTCTGTCCTCCACACGCTCTGGGTGAGAGAACACAACCGGCTGGCCAAACACCTGACACGACTCAACCCTCACTGGGGGTCAGAGGTCATCTACCAGGAGACACGCAAAATCATTGGAGCGCTTCATCAGGTAACAGACACTGCTACACTGTGAAAAACTGCTTTAACGACCAGCTGAAGACTTGTATTAGTGCATTCCTTTAAAAAAAAAAATACTATAGTAATTTTTTTGTTAATTGCAACACAGAATCACATGTGATTAAAAAATATTTTTGAACTCACAAATGATGCATGCACTGATAATGCAGGAATAAAAATGATAGCCAACTGTCACTATATTTTTTTTTTATTTAGCACAGGTGAAAACATTCGTCCAGACTCAGAACTGACAGTTTTTTTCTTAAGCGGAGACAATGAGACCCAAAACTGGACATTTGAAATCAGTAATTGCCCATCAGAGGGCACGTTTGTCAGGCAGAAGTAATTTATGGAATATAATTAGCATAAATTTACACAGGAAGTCAAAGTTTCATTGTGCATCATCATCAAAGAAATGATTTATGTTAAAACACTGCAGCAGGAGGCAGTAAGTGGAAAGAAATCATTGTCTTAATGAGTGAGTCATTGAATCATTCATTCAATCGATTCATTCAAACGGCTGATTCATTCAGGAACTAAGCATTTGACTGCCTTAATGAGTGAGTCATTGAATCATTCATTCAACCAATTCATTCAAACAGCTGATTCATTCAGGAACGAAGCATCTGACTGCCTTAATGAGTGAGTCATTGAATTATGAGTCAAAGGGCATTCCGGGTGCAGAATGATGTGCTTGAATCAATATGGAGTCAGAGCGCGCAGTTGAGCGGCGCATTGAAAAGTTCACGGCACAAAGAGAATCACTGTGTATATCTGCATTTAACAGTTTATTAATCATATGTTTCTTCTCACTTTTTTAAATTCCAGTTATTGTGCGTGTGACGCCAATTCATAGTCCTTGTGTTGTGCGATCTAACAGACACCCTGTAGCCAGTATGATGAAATCGTTCAGAAACAACTCCAGCAAGATTAAGTCATTTTATGCAAATCCACAGCTCTTTATCTATCAAGTATTATAATGGGAATATATCATATTGGACAGTTTTACCTTACCGTGCTGACTGTCGTTACCGAACGCGACGCGCTGTTTGAGTGCTGAATGGTTGAAAGCTGCAGCGGAGGGAAGACGAGTTTCTGACCGTGAACTTAACGATGTACATATCCTTCTGTCCCTCACATGAAGCTATGGAATGGCTTCAGATGACTTTGAATATAGTGCACGAAAACATAATTGGGTGCTAGTCTACTTATTTTGCTCTATGACTCCCACTTTTGCCATATAATAGAGCGCAATTATCAGACGGTAATTTAAATATCGCGACAAAACTAATTTCCGTTTCATTTTGAGACTGTGGCGGGACAAATTAGAATGTGGCGGGCCGCCACAGTCTAGTCAATGTATGGGAAACACTGATATATATATATATATATATATATATATATATATATATATATATATATATATATATATATATATATATATATATATATATAATTTTATTTAAATTACAATTTATTTTATTTCAAGTAACAGAAGTTATTTATGGTATTACTTTATTTTTAAAGTTTTAGTAATTTTGTAGTGTTTTTGTCATTTTTTATCAGTTTTATGTCTAACATAAAACAAAAAATAATATTAATAATAATAATAATTCGTTTTTGTTTTTTGTTGCATATTTAAAAAATTAAATAATATTATTTAGATTGTTGTTTTTAAAAAAACAAAAGTGTAGTATTATTATTATTGATGTTATTAATATTATTAGTTTTTGTTTTTAAACATGTCTAACGAAAAACAAAGTATTATTTTATTATTATTGATATTATTATTTTCTGTTTTTAAACATGTCAAAAACAAAACATAATAATTATTAGTATTTATTATTAATATTATTAATTCGTTTTTTTAAAAAAAAACATGTCTAACAAAAACAAAGACTAAATGTCTACATAATATTTATTTATGTACATCAAATTAAATCAAATCTGTATAAAAAAATGTAAACTAGAATAAAGCTATAAGGGGGTTAATATCTTTAAAAATAAATAGCAGATGATTCCAAAACCTAGTGAGCATCCTACCTAGACAGACAATCTGTAGTCCCCCTGTAGTTAACTCATCATTATTCACCAAATTGACATATTTAACACATTTTTTCCTGTGAAAAAAAATTCTTCATGCCTTAAAATAGCTTGAATGTAACTCGACACCCTTGCATCATTTAGTATACGCAGATCAATGAATATGCAAATTAGCCCCGCCTCCACTCGCTCACGCCAGCTCGGAGATCCACTCGGTCAACTTACTGAGGTAAACGCTGCACGATGGTATCGCTTTTTACAACGTCGGACACATAACGGTAATTATTATGATTGGCCTTTTGCTTGCCATTATCAAACAGCTAATAATGTTTTTCTAATGTTACACAAACCATTGGTGCATCCCAATTCGCGTACTTATGCACTATTCTATGATGTTTTTAAGTATAAATAGTGCGAGTAGTGCGTTCACACTGAAAGTTCCAAAAAGAAAAAGTGCACTTTAAATACCCGGATGATGCACTAAATTAACGGAAAAAAATGAAGTGTGTAATGTTGGATTTATTTATGTACATCAAATTAAATCAAATCTGTATAAAAAAATGTAAACTAGAATAAAGCTATAAGGGGGTTAATATCTTTAAAAATAAATAGCAGATGATCAAAGCAGTATATACTTGGAAAAAACAACATCACTGGATGTCTTTGCATACAAATGAAAACTCATGAAAATTAACAGAATAATGTTCATTTTAAGATTTGTCATTAAGGTGTTGATTAGAAGGGGGTGCGTATACTTTTGGCCATGCATTTTATCTATTAATAAAAGTTACAGTAGGCTATACAGAATGCAGTTAAATGATTAGCCTGATGAATGTGGCGGCACCGCTCTATTTCTGACAGCAAAACAGTTTCGCCACACTGGGCAGAGAAGAAATTTAGGGATTAAAGGCCTTGAGCCGTGGATGTAAAACCCTCCTCCTCTCCGAGCGGTCCTCGCCGAATCAAAGAGACATTTCATCGCTCTCACAAGCATCTCTAAGGTTGAATGCTGCCCGGGTCCCATAAATTAAAGTGGCAGAGAAAGTGACTCTAAAGTAGTACAGAATCCAAGGAAATGGCACACATCAAACGGAGCGCAGTGTTTTAACAAAGTCCCGCAGGGGCCGACTTCACACAACCAGTAAAAACAGTTTCCAGTCCGCGGCGGTGAAGCTGCTGTATTACGGTTTTATGGACAGCGGGTTTTGATTTATACGTCCCCTCCGTGGAGGGCCGGCCGTCAGTCAGACATGCTTTTGAAACCCGGCTGTAACATCTCTGTGCGGGGTGCCGCGCTTCTCGAGGTGAAATGCTGGACTATTTTCATAAACAGCGATAAGACTGGATGAATTTCTGAGGCGTATCACAGGGAGAAAGAGCCGTACAATCTCATCTTATCTCCAGGCACAGGATGTCCCAAACGACCATCTCGCAGAGCTGAGTACATGTACAATATCCCCCATAGACGAGTCCCATTCGCATTAGCGAGCAAATGAACCGTGCGCTTCTCAAATTTGCATCTGTAGATTTCAGAATCAGAGTATCATTTAGCAGATCTCTGGATTTTGCACCCTGGGGCACATAGAAGTGTGTTCAGAATTACAATTTTGTAGTTTTTTATTTTATGCTGTCCTGGAAAAGATGCTAAATTGTTCAAGCAAATCTGCAAAATGCATTAGATCTGTTCCAAAACCTAGTGAGCATCCTACCTAGACAGACAATCTGTAGTCCCCCTGTAGTTAACTCATCATTATTCACCAAATTGACATATTTAACACATTTTTTCCTGTGAAAAAAAATTCTTCATGCCTTAAAATAGCTTGAATGTAACTCGACACCCTTGCATCATTTAGTATACGCAGATCAATGAATATGCAAATTAGCCCCGCCTCCACTCGCTCACGCCAGCTCGGAGATCCACTCGGTCAACTTACTGAGGTAAACGCTGCACGATGGTATCGCTTTTTACAACGTCGGACACATAACGGTAATTATTATGATTGGCCTTTTGCTTGCCATTATCAAACAGCTAATAATGTTTTTCTAATGTTACACAAACCATTGGTGCATCCCAATTCGCGTACTTATGCACTATTCTATGATGTTTTTAAGTATAAATAGTGCGAGTAGTGCGTTCACACTGAAAGTTCCAAAAAGAAAAAGTGCACTTTAAATACCCGGATGATGCACTAAATTAACGGAAAAAAATGAAGTGTGTAATGTTGGACACTTCATGCACTCAACTGTCGCAGCTTTAATCATATAGCGGAGGGGAAGGGAGGATCGGACTCCGTTGTTAAATGACAAAATAACCTTATACAATTCACGCACTACATGGATGAGTGCATAGTGCACAAGTGCATAGTGTATAAGTGCATAGTGTATAGTGCGTCATTTGGGACGCAACTCATGTTCACATGAATTTGCACATTGTTTGTCTTAAAGCATATTAAAAACACCACATAGACATATAAACAACATTAAAAACTTGATTTTCACCACAGGGGGACTTTATGCCCTGCGTATACTTTGTTTTTTTATGCGTACACGAATGCACAGCCTTGCAAAGTATACTTCATTTGACGCATAAACACAGGTGTTCGACGCATGCGCAGTTTTTAAGCAATCTCTCGCCACGAGTTACAACTCATGTAAATGTCTATGTATTCTTTCATGCTAGAGTTGTATAAATGATGGTACTTTCTGACCTCTTCTCACAATGTCTCGTCTATGTAGGCCTCCATCGTCGCTGTAGCTCGCATGTGTTCCGTTCTGTTCTGTTTATGCAGTTTTTCTTTGACTGTCTTGTGAATCGATGCCCCCAGTGCATGGTTGCCACCTTGTGGATAAAATAATTACTGCAAAAAACTTAAATGAGCGTACAAAGTACACGCAGTTACAAAAATCCAGCGGTGTGCGTACAGTACGCACATAATCTTCAGATGATGAAATTTTGGTTATGCGCTGACCTTCATGTATGCTTAAAAAGTGAACTATAAATATTAATATTAAATGAGAAACTTAAACTTGAAAATGCAAACAAAAATTTGAAATGTTGCAAAATAAGTGCAAGCTAAAAATGAAATAAAGATAAATTAAAGCTAAATAGAACTACTTAAAAAAGCAAAAACTAATAAAAATGACAAAATTACTAAAACTAAAAAAATTTCTTCCTCGGTATTTCTGTCGTTTTCCTGAAGAAATATCAAAACATTCTTAAATCAAGATACATTTACTTGAGAAGCAAAATAACTGAAGATATTGAGTCTTAAAATATCAAAATTGAGTGAGTTTATGCTTAAAACAAGGAAAAAAATATCTGCCAATGGGGTCAGAAAAATTATATTTTTCAGTAAACAATACTTCACATCTTAAGTCATTTTGCTTCTCTAGTAAATGTAAGAATGTTTAGATATTTGTACTTGAAAACAAAACAGAAATACTGAGGAAGAACATCATTTTTTTTTTTTTTGCAGTGTGTCAGAGAGAAATGCTGATCATTAATTATCTTATGATATTCAGTATTGAAAATATCAATAAAAACAATTCAGTCTGATTAAAATGGGCTGTTTTAGCCAATAATGTTATGTTATTATCTTAGAAACACATGATCTGAGTTGAAATAAATTGTGAGTCTCTGTGATTCTGCATGTCGGCAGTAAATACTGACTCTGTCTCTATATTGTTCTTCCTGCAGATCATAACCATGAGGGACTACGTTCCAAAAATCATTGGACGGGAAGCGTTTGATGAGTATATCGGACCGTACGAGGGCTATAACGACTCTGTGAATCCTTCTGTGTCAAACGTGTTCGCCACGGCCGCGTTCCGTTTCGGTCATGTGACCATCTCACCGGTGCTCAGGAGACTGAACGAGAGCTTCCAGGAACACGAACACTTCTCTTCTCTGAATCTCCATCAGACTTTCTTCAGCCCTTGGAGACTGATAAAAGAAGGTGTGGTGGATTTTCCTGCTTTTTTTAATTCTGATCTAGCCAGACTTTTGATTATTACTCTATAGTCTGGTCCAATTTACAGTTAATTCTGATCAAGAACTGTCCATTTACACTGCAAAAAACTCGTTTTTTGTTTTGCTTTCCAATATATCTAAAAATGAGATGAGTGTGAGAGTGTGTGTATGTGTGTGTGTGTGTGTTGATGGAGACTCTGCTGCTGCCAGATGTTCTTTTCACTCATGCAAAATATTGAAATGCATGTTGATAAGAAAGAAAAAGTAGCGTTTCAGGGAAGGCTGACTTCATTATAGAGCTGATTCATACGTACATGTCCAGGCAAGGGACAGAAATATTGAATATGTCAATATTAAATTATTACTGCTGCAACTGGCAGACTCATTAATGAAGCACTGAATAATTTCACTGAATGATTTATCATTTGAAGTTCAAATCAGTTGCACATCTAGAGGACATTTTACATGCATCCTGATTTATAGAAAATAACTTGATCTTGATTACAATGACAATAAATTGTTTGTTGTTCAGTTTGTTATACTTATTTACTAGTGAAAATTAAGTTTTAGTTAGCATAACTCCTCAGCACTGTATTCCACACATTTGCAAATGGGACCAAAAATATATTTTGTCTGTCTGTCTTGGATGGTCAGTGTCTCATGGCATGTTTTGTGCTCTGAAGGCGGACTGGATCCGGTCCTGCGGGGTCTTCTGGGCCGGCCGGCTGCCCTGCAGAGCCAGGACCATCTAATGACAGAAGAACTGACGGAAAGACTCGTGGTTCTCAACATCCCAGAGACTTTAGATCTGGCAGCTCTGAACCTGCAGCGGGGACGAGATCACGGCTTACCAGGTTACTGCCTTCACATCAAATTTAGCAGCAGGTTTATTAGGCTGCTGTCACTTTAAGATCTGACGCACGGATCCATTATACTGTTACAAATGTTTTCTTTCTCAGCTGTTTGATTTTGTGTGTATTTGACTGTTTAGGCACAAAAAGCAGTGAAAAAGAACTTAATTTAGTACTGAGAGGAGGCTTTATGTGTGCACACTTTGGGTGTGAGAACAAATGAGTGAGTGAGGGGAGACGAGTTTGTGTGTGCAACTACTAACCTGAACCCTAACCTAACAGTCTACTAATGAGAGTTAGTTGACATGTAGTTACTTAGTAGAATGTCTGAAGTGGACTATCGAATAAAGCCTAACCAACACTTGATCTGTAAACCTGACTGGCTGTTCTCTTATAGGTTACAATGACTGGAGGCTTTTCTGTGGATTTGACAGAGTTGAAACCAGATCAGATCTGGCCGAGGTGATCGGCAATGATGTTTTGGTAGAGAAAGTAATGGATTTGTATGGACATCCAAACAACATTGATGTGTGGCTGGGAGGAGTGCTGGAGCGACCGCTGTCTGGAGCCAGGACCGGACCGCTCTTCGCATGCTTGATTGGAAAACAGATGAAGACGCTGAGGGAAGGTGACAGGTGAGCTTTGAGTAGTGTCGGCAGTAACAGCAGAAACACTGCTCAACTACAGTTAACCTGCAGTCACCACAATAGAGTCACTCACTAGTCAAGCTTTATTTCTATAGTGCTTTATACAATACAGGTTTTTTTAACTTTAGTTAGTGTGTAATGTTGCTGTTTGATCATAAACAACATCTGCAAAGTTACAGCACTCAAAGTTCAATGCAAAGGGAGATATTTTCTTTTTAAAAAATCTCTGTTTAAGGACTACAACAAACAGCTGGTAGGAACTACAACAAGCTTCTTCCTGGGTTAGGGACGTCACTAACCCTAAAATTTACATAAACCCTGCCCCCGAGAACACACAACAAAGGGGGCGAGGCCATGTTGGGAGGCTTTAGAGAAGAGGAAGAGTTGTTGTAGTAGAGTGTTGTTGACATGCCGTCATTTTCACAAACGAGGGTCAATTCAACACAACAGATGAACATGACGGCACATGCTAGTGGATGAGTTGAATCAACTCCACAGCAACTACATCAATTTATCCACTAACCATTCAGAAACGTCCAGTCCAGTTTCTAAAAGTTGTAACTTCTTCCTGAGTCTCTCCATCAGTGTCGACTCCGGTTTGAACAATGTAAGGCTGAACACCGTTACTGACAATCCTCATTTTGGCTGCGTGAGATTCTCCAGCTTTGTTGTTGTTGAGCTGTTAAAGCTCCGCCCTCTTCTGGAAAGTGGGCTGGGAGCAGCAGCTCATTTGCATTTAAAGGGACACACATAAAAACGGTGTGTTTTACTGTTTACTTAAAGGGTTAGTTCACCCAAAAATGAAAATGATGTCATTAATGACTCACCCTCATGTCGTTCCAAACCCGTAAGATCTTCGTTCATCTTCAGAACACAGTTTAAGATATTTTAGATTTAGTCCGAGAGCTTTCAGTCCCTCCATTGAAAATGTATGTACGGTATACTGTCCATGTCCAGAAAGGGAATAAAAACATCATCAAAGTAGTCCATGTGACATCAGTGGGTTAGTTAGAAATTGTTTAAGCATCGAAAATACATTTTGGTCCAAAAATAACAAAAACTACGACTTTATTCAGCATTGTCTTCTCTTCCGGAATCCTTTCCATTGAACTGATTCCATTGAACTGATTCCATTGAATTGATTCCATTGAATCCTTTCATCTGTCGGCGTTGGTAATGCACTTTTACGTCGCCGTGGTTGTTTTTGGCGATTAGGACATCTGTGACATTTTGAAACATCGAAAATACATTTTGGTCCAAAAATAACAAAAACTACGACTTTATTCAGCATTGTATTCTCTTCCGGGTCTGTTGTCAATCTGCGTTCACGACTCTGCTGCTTCTTCTTCTTCGGCGGTTGGCATCCAGCTTATTGGTGCATTACCGCCCCCTTCTGCTCCGGAGTGTGGTTCACGACTCCGCAGTGACGCTGCTGATGTAAGACGCTGCTGACGTGTTATCCGGTGCGCCCGAGCTTCGTTTACAGTCTGAGGAGACGCACGCTGTATTCAAGCTATTCTACATTGTTTGTATTTTGATATTGCTATATTTTTTAAAATGGTGTGTAAGTGTGCATGTCGCGGATGTCCTAATCGCTAAAAACAACCACGGCGACGTAAAAGTGCATTACCAACGCCGACAGATGAAAGGATTCAATGGAATCAATTCAATGGAATCAATTCAATGGAAAGGATTCCGGAAGAGAATACAATGCTGAATAAAGTCGTAGTTTTTGTTATTTTTGGACCAAAATGTATTTTCGATGCTTCAAAAACTTCTAACTAACCCACTGATGTCACATGGACTACTTTGATGATGTTTTTATTACCTTTCTGGACATGGACAGTATACCGTACATACATTTTCAATGGAGGGACTGAAAGCTCTCGGACTAAATCTAAAATATCTTAAACTGTGTTCTGAAGATGAACGGAGGTCTTACGGGTTTGGAACGACATGAGGGTGAGTCATTAATGACAGAATTTTCATTTTTGGGTGAACTAACCCTTTAACAGCTTTAGTGAGGGAAAGAACTACAATCCAATGAAGCATTGCTTCATGGTAGTGGGCGGAGCTTTTGACACGTTTTGCTTGTTTTGACTCTGATTGGTGGAATTTTCTATACAGCATCATGGGTATTGTAGTTTTTCAACATGAATTCCACTGTTAAACACTATTATTTTAAATCTAAGTTAAAATAATGCAGACTAATGGCTTCAATACAAGCAAATACCATCGATTAATGACCTCAGAGCTCACAATAGATCTGACTTTAAATGGTTAGAAGTTCAATTTTTTTTCAATTTTTTGCTTCCGGAACCCGACTGTTGTGCTCATTATTCAGTGTTGATTCAGTTTAGTACAATAACTGTGTAAAGTAAAAAGTACAGAGGTTAAATGTTTAAACAAGATTTGCTTTTGTCGATGTCATTGTCATGTCATTCCAACCGCTGAAGCACAAGAGATGTTTTTTGTCAAATGATTCCTTTAACTTGTCTGAGTTCACGTCAAAATGATAAGAATAACACATCGCATCAATCAAAATGTGGATATTCTTGGTGTTATTCAGATTCTGGTGGGAACATCCTGGCGTCTTTTCCTCAAAACAAAGACAGGAACTACAGAGGCACTCTCTGTCTCGTGTCATCTGTGACAACAGTGGTGTGACGGAGGTTCCTCTTGATCCGTTCAGAGTAGAAACTTACCCGGAGGACTTTCTCTTCTGTGGAAACATCCCGTCACTGGATCTGGAGGAATGGAAAGAGCAACCTGATGACAGTACGTATGTGACATGCTGCCTTTAGACTGAGATATTATGTTCAAATTTACATATACACTACTGTTTGTTTGGTTTTACATATTCTTATATAATTTTTATATAAAATTAATATTTTATTTTATCTTATATAATTCTATATTTGTATATTATTTTTATCAAACAAATATATTTTTATTCCTGTGATCAAAGCTGAATTTTCAACATCATTTCTCCAGTCTTCATCAGTGTCACATGATCCTTCAGAAATCAATTTAATTATAATTATAAAATATATATAAATATAAAATTATAAAATAAATATAATTGTATTAAATCAGCTCAATCATAATCAATTTAATTATAATATAATTATAAAATAAATATAAATATTAAAATAAATATTAATATAACATTATAAAATAATTATAATTTTACTATATATTATATAAAATTCATAATATATTTTCTTATATATAATTATATATTTTTATATTATTTTTTATAAAACAATTATTTTTATTCCTGTGATCAAAGCTGAATTTTCAGCATCATTACTCCAGTATTCAGTGTCACATGATCCTTCAGAAATCAATTGAATGCATCCTTGTTAAATAAAAGTAATAGTTTCTTAAAGAAAAATCTTACTGACCCCAAACTTCGGAATGGTGGTGTATTTACAGAGAAAAATGTATATTATGCGTCTTGTTTTTCGCCACTAGTTCATTTCAAATAATGGAACAAATGATTCCATGTTGCCTTCCAATTAATTTAACTCATAAACGCTGCATGCATAATAATCATATAATAATTAGAAATAGTTTTGCATTTCAAAATAACTTTAAATGAAGTGAAGCATGTCACACCGCAGGACACTGCTTGAAGTTTCATGTCAGCCTACTTTATGTGTCCATGTGCAAACGCAGCTAAACACTGCTGTGGAAATTCATGAATACCAAAGAGGCTCTAATTTGAGGAATTACACAGTCTCAATGAGGAATAAAAGACATGCAGATTCACTCAGTATAATGAACGAGTTAAATCGCTTGTGTTCAAACTGCAGTCCCAGGTGAGACGCAGAGCTGTGATTTTATCCCCAGTGTGGCAAATTGATGGTGTAAAATAATCTGTTTCTATGGTAATAGTTGTTTCGTCACCCTAACTTCTCAAACACAAATCACTGTTTGAATCTTAATGAGAAATCTGCTGCTTTTTCTAAGTGTGAACACTCTGTGGAATGTGTCATGTTCTGACAAAAGACCATTTTTCATTTTTACTTGCAATACACTATAGTTCAAAAGTTTTGGGTCAGTGAGATTTTTATAAAATTAAAACTTTTATTCAGCAAGGATGCATTAATCAAAATGACAGTAAAGATACTATTTCAAATAAAAAAAAACTTTGTTCATCAAGAATCCTGGAAAAAAATGTATCAGTTTCCATAAAAACATGAAGCAGCACAACTGTTTTCAACATTGATAATAATCAGAAGCAGCAAATCATCATATTAGAATGATTTCTGAAGGATCATGTGACACTGAAGACTGGAGTAATGATGCTGAAAATTCAGCTTTGATCAAGGGAATAAATTATATTTTACAAAATATTCACATAGAAATACAGTTATTTTACTTTGTAATAATATTTCACAATATTAGTTTTAACTTGTGATCAAATAAATGCAGTTTTGGTGAGCAGAAGAGACTTCTTTCAAAAACATTATATAATCTTACCGACCGCAAATTTTAAAAGGCTTTCAGGAAATCTTTCAGTGTGACCAATATAGCTTTTTCAGTGACTCACACTGTTCTTCCTCAGTATTTTTCCAGAACAAATCTCAAAACAGACATATTTTTAAAATATAGCTGCAAGCAGCAATTACGGGGCCAAGCACAAAAACGGCACAAGAAGCCAGCCAACACGGCAGAGAGCATCAGACCAACTGCAACAGTGAGCAATTAAAGACCTATTAAGATCATTTTAGGCAAAAGAACTGAAAAATGATCAAAAATGAGGATTTACTGGTTCATCACTTTCGACCAATAGGTGGCGCTGTGACCAAATTAATGTGGTATGGTCAGAGTGAGGTGACAATGACACTTGCAAAGTTTGGTGTCAATATGTCAAAGCATTGTAGAGATACAGCTTCAGGACTGGGTTTTGCATCATGCCTCAAATTCGTTGCTCCGGTATACGAAAATGGTTTGACGTATCGACTTGAAATCCATAACTTTTTGTCGGCATGGTCTGAAGATGATATGGTTAAATTTTGGTGAAAATCGGAGCAACGGTCTAGGAGGAGTTCGAAAAAGTAGGTTATTAAAGAAAAACAATATGGCAGACAGGAAGTTCAAATTTGATATCTATGTTCTCAGCATGAACCAAGGAATCAACTGAGACCAGTTTCATTACAATGAGTTAAAATAGTCAAAAGTTATTAGCATTTTTGTAAATTTTGTTATAACTTTTGACCACAAGGTGGCGCTGGTCCGAAACTTCTCAGGCTCCTTCAGGGCATTGTGCTGATGACCCATACCATGTTTCGTAAAGATACGCTAATGCGTTCGTAAAATACAGCATTTTAGCACAAAATTCAAAATGGCCGACGGTCAAAACGTCCGATATAGGAAAATTGGATATCATTCGACTCGGCATGATGCCCCGAATCTAACGAGACAAAATTTATTTTTAATGATTTTTGGACAAACACATCAGAAGTTATGAGCAAAAATATCTATTTTTCATATCTCCGCACCAGTAGGTGGTGCTGCGCCGAAATACTGCATGATGCCTCAGGTCATGCTTGTAATGACATGCACCAAGTTTGGTCTGAATACAATAAAGCGTTGCGGAGATACAGCCTTACGTCTATTTTCGCAAGCGCCACGTACAATTCGTTTGCGAGTTTTTCGAAAACGGTTTGAGAAATCAACTTGAATTCGATAACTTTTTGTCAGCATGGTCTGAAGATGATCTGGTTAAATTTTCGTGAAAATCGGAGTAACGGCCTAAGAGGAGTTCAAAAAAGTAGGTTTTTCAGAAAATTCTAAATTTTCATGACGTTAATGCATTCGAATCGGCTTGACCCAAGGAATCAGAGGAAAAAATAATTTTGTTTCTATCCCTTACGGTTCAAAAGTTATTAGCATAAACATAAGTGCAACTTTGGACAGCTGGTGGCGCTAGAGGGATTGAGTTAGAGACTCCAAATTTGCTATGGACAAAGGTCAGACTGTCCTCTAACTGTGTGCCAAATTTCACAACTTTCCCGCAAGCACTTCTATGGGCTGCCATAGACTTCAAGAGAGGAAGAAGGTCTATGACCGGGCAAGCACTTTAGGACCCGCGTTAATATTAGAAAAGATTTCTAGTGCTTGAGAGAGCTAAGCGGGAAGGCCTGAAATCAGACGCGGAGGATGATTTGTTTCCGCTTCTCATGTGAGTAACACTGGGTTTGATTGTCTGGAGCTGCTGTGCTGTTGGCGACTAACAACGTACACTTTATATTTACTCTGTACGTTCATTTTTTGTGCTTCCTTGTCGTTCGTTCATCAGCTGCACGTTATTTTTTAACATTACTGAAACAGACAGCCTATATTATAAGACCTACTGTACCAAACGGATGTAATATAATGTTACACATCAGATGTTTTTTTCCCAGTTAACCAAACGTTCACTTAAGACATGACAGATAATGTTTGCATGAATACTCGCCAAGACAGATTTTTTGAAATACTGTAATTCTGTGTAAATATGTATATCGAGATTGCGCGCTGTCTGAGGCGTCTTTGTGCACACGTTTCGGATCTGTTAGTCAGCGCGAGTAAGAACGTTTTATTTACATCAGCATGAGTTTTCAAATCACATTTCATTGGTTCAGACTCTTGCCATTGAGAATTCACTATGAATATTCACATTTTTCATGGACAAAGGAAAGGTACTCCTCTCAGAAAACATACAAATAAAGATTTAAATGCTATTTGGAGCATTGGGATCACTAGACGAGGACAATATCTAGAGACCGCAGAACATGACTTTTGCTGGACTCTTTTCAATCAGACTGTAAGAAAACACCTATAAACCACCTGAACATCTCAGTAACTGCTCATTTCTGCTCTGGCAACCAGCAGCAGTTTGACGGATGTTTGTTCCTGTTCAGTAATTCTGGTTTGTTCACACAGACATTATTGGGCCACAGGTTGTTGGACTGCAGCCGCTCATGCGGTGTATTAACAATCATTTTCAATGTGTTCGCCGCTCCTCAGAGTCTGTAATTCTCACAGCGCCGACGCTTGTAATCTCGACACTGGAATCCAGCCCAATGATAAATATTGATCCATTATGAGCCCGCGACGCTGCCAAAACAATTAACGTTAGCAGTCGCACCTGTTACGTGCAATAGAAATGAATCTTTCTAATGAATATTAGGCAAATCCCACGGTTGGTGCGGCGCAGATGAGAGTCCACGTCATGCCAGATGGAGAAACATGGCAGGTTTGCATTAGCTTGGCCTCCTGACATCACGGGTCCCGACCCGTTCTCAACCCATCTACAGTGTTTATTCAGTCCCGAAGCTCAAGATGCCTATGAAATAGACTGCTGTCGGCTCAGAACATGTCCTCTGGAAGAGATTGAGTGAGTAAAATGGAAGTCACACCGATGCCTGGTCCTCAGGGCATCAATGGCACACGGCGCCCACATGACAAAAACGGCTTTCAATAATAGAACACATTCTTAGAACAAAAGGCTCAATGGGGTTCTATATGGAACCATATTCTTGACTTTAAAGAACCAACAAGATTCTGTATAAGGAGAAATTTCTTAAATGATCACATAATACTTTTCAATATTTTCCAGTAATGAAGTCAGTTTATAAGCTGTTTAATTTATTAAAAAAAAATTAATTGAGCTGTAAAATTGTAACTGTAACTGTAAAAAAGTTTTATTTTAAGTAGAATTTTTTTTTTTTTTCTTGTCAAATCAACTAATGTTGTTCAAATAACATCATTTTGAGTTTCTGCTAATCTCTAAAACTCAAATGTTTAGTTTCAGTGAACTCAACATTTTAAGGTAACCAGGTTAGTTACTTTTCGTAAGTTAAACCAACAAATAATTTTTACAGTTAGGTGTATTCGCTTTTCATCAACTCATAAGCTCCAATTTGGGAAACCCTGACGTAATGTGATGCTTAATATGCTTCATTATGTTGCTAAAGAATGGAATATATTTTCTTTCTCTTGTATTTTTATATAAATAATCCTATTTTCTAATCTGTGCACAAATGAGTTACATCAAAAGTAATAAAAAAGTAGTCAGAAATGTGTAATCTAATAGATTATGTTACTAACTACAATATTCACTGTGTAATCGATTTGTTGGTTTAACACAAAGTGACTTGGTTGTCTTAATATTTTGAGTTCAATGAAAATTTAGTTAATACAAAGAAAGAGAACAAAATCTCTTTCTTTGTATTAACTCAAATGTTTAGTTTCAATGAACTCAAAATATATAGGCAACCAAGTTACTTACTAAGTAAACCATTTTTTAAAGTAATGGATTACAATTTGTAAGTAATCTAACAATGCTTATATAGTACACACACAACAACAATATCTGAAGGACAGATATTAGTTGAATAGTATATTTGGTAACTTCACTGCATAAAAAAAAAAAAAAATTTCATTTTATCACTCTATTTTAAAAGTTGAACTATTGAATGCAGAATAAGGAGCCGTTCACACAGAACACGTTTTTCCATTCCTATTCACTACTTTTCCATTGTTTTTGTGTGTAAACGCGCTAGACGGACGACGTGTATGACAGTTGCACTCGCGTCTTGCGTCTTTTGCAGTGTCTCACGCATGACACGGCGTTCTAAAAACGCAGCACTCAAGTTAAAATCAGTTCAACTTTAAAAAAATAAATAAATGCATCTCGAGACCTTGTATTTTCCCCATTCCACTGCTCCGCATCTTGCATTCTGTGTGAAAGAGCCCTAAACTGGCATTACTCAAAAAACAAAACAAAAAAAAACATCAATTTTAATGCAATTTAGTATGGGCAACTTAAAATATTAACAGCAAGAACTTACAATGTCAAGTTTGGTGGTGAGGGTTCAAATAACAGGCTGCGGGGCTCTGATGATGCTCTTAAATAATCTGTGCTTTAGGTCAAAGCATGTTTTAATTATATTTAGCTGTAAAAATGTAAAATGTTTAGAGTGATTAGTGTTCCCTTCAGTCAAGTCTACTCCATTTCTATAAGTTATATACACTGCGTTCCAAATTATTATGCAATTGACATATCAGTAAGATTTCAGTACAATAAACATTCAGATTTTAGTTTTTCTAAGAAAATGTTTATTTGTTTATTTATCCATGTCTTTTTAGATAACTGGTATCAATCTCAGACAAAATAATTTGCCAGATCTATGGAAACCCTACTTAGAGTTTGTTCCACATTATTAAGCAAGTCACAGATCTTTCTGAAGATGAAAAGCATGAAATGGTGCGATGTTGTGCAAAAGGCATGAAAACAACTAATATTTTGTGAAACTGAATGGAGATTATCGAATTATCATAAGATTTGTGAGTGATTCAGATAAAGGCTTATTGATGAAAGTTCCTGTCAAAAAAAATTAATTGCATTAAAAGGGCAGCTATAAAAAAGCCAGTGTTGAGCAGCAAACAGGTATTTGAAGCTGCTGGTGTCTCTGGAGTCTCAAGAAGCTCTCCATGCAGGCTGGCAGTTTTGCGTAAAGATGCATTTTAGACACCACTAACCAAACCTCACATAGAGAAACATTTACAGTGGGTGTAGAAATATCCTTCTTTTTTTGCACTATCCTTCTTTTTATACCATAGCTGAAAATGGCCAGTTATGAACTCCACATATCTTGCAAAAGTCATTTTAATACCCTCCATCTCACTTCCCAGTATTCCAGCCCAAATAATCACCCTCCAGCTCCTTGCTGACGTCACAGTCTTGTTGGAACGTGGTGGCCATTCACCAGCCATCCAGAAATCCATCCATTGTAGTACGCCATTATTCAGTGAATAAAACTATTTAAAAATGAGTCTTCATGTATTTCTAAACCCACTGTAAATGTTTCTCAACACTGGCTTTTTTTATAGCTGCCCTTTTAATACAATTACATTTTTTGACAGGGACTTTCCTCATTAAGCCTTTATCTGACCGAGTTCTGCTGTGCTCTAAATCACTCACAAATCTTATGATAATTCGATAATCTCCATTAAGTTTCACACAATATTAATTGTTTTCATGCCTTTTGCACAACATTGCACCATTTCATGCTTTTCATCTTCAGAAAGATCTTTCTTCCTCCCCATATTGCATGAGAACTGTGACTTGCTTAATAATGTGGAACAACCTCTAAGTAGGGTTTCCATAGATCTGGCAAATCATTTTGTCTGAGATTGATACCAGTTATCTAAAAAGACATGGATAAATAAACAAACAAACATTTTCTTAGAAAAACTAAAATCTGAATGTTTATTGTACAGAAATCTTACTATTTTGTCTCTTGCATAATAATTTGGAACGCAGTGTAGTATATAACTTGTTTTGTTGTATAGACTCTATATAACCATGGATCCAAGCATGCGATGCAGCCGATAATGTGCAGAATTTCTTTTTGATTAATTGACTTTTTTTTCTCTTGGCAGACTTGAGACTCTGACTGCAAGACGAGTGGCAGTTTCTCCGAGATGCCGTCAGCGACACCAGCGGCACAAGAACTTTGACGTACCGCACAATGACACACCGTTAAGACAAAAAAAGAGCTGCCGAACATCGAGCACGTAACTACAGGACGCCCGTGCAGGTCTGATGAATCAAGACTCTCATTATGTTGGAATATAATACACTGAGCTGCACGGAGCGCATACAGGCCCTAATTAGTGATGGATTAATATTCTTTACCTGCCTCATTCTCCAACGGCACAAAAGCACTGATCAGTGTATCATTTCAAAGCAATTATGAATGAGTTCAACTCTGAACCGAAGACCATGTAGCTCCATGTAAAATGCATTTACTGATTAAAATATATTAATTCACTGTATGTTGACTAATGTAAGTTCACCATCATATCTGGTTTCAAAACTAAAATATAAATGCAATAAATGTCCATTTCCCAGTTTGTGACTTTACTGCATAGGCTGCGTATAATCCATGCATATTTATTATTAAAAATATACAAATTTATCCTAAATGTATGTAAGCAAATAAGTAATAATTTGAGTGTTTACATCCTTTTGCATTAAGAGAAAATGGTGCAATCAAATTAAGTAGGCTACTGAGTTAGTGCACTAAGTAGTAGCTACTAATCCCTGAGCGTGAACTAATTTAAACCATACCATATGAATACTTGATGAACCGAGTGTTCAAACCGAAAGCAATGTCCTTTCTTCGCTATTAAATGAGTACAAATCTATTCAAACAGATGTAGGCTACATTTACATTTTAAACCTGAAATTAAACTCTTTGGTGAGGACGGACTCCTCCATTTTTGACACAAATAGGCATCACATTTGCATTCAGCCATATCTTGTCCTGGTTTTGTTTTAGATAATGGAATACAAAAGCAATCAGTTCTGGAAAATGAGACGGCCAGAATTAAATAAAATGGAGCCTTTTAGGCAATCCACTGCAATTTCTGATGTGTTGACCAATTACGCCTCTCTCCTGTTCACCGTAATTCAAAGCAGCATTTGTAGCGTGGAGCTCTTAGAGCAATCTCAGCATTTCCACATGCTTAATTAGAGCAGATCTGTTATTCAGAATGAATGCGTCTGTACTGTTTGTGTATGTGGATCACTGATAACACACACAAAAAACCGCACAGCACTTCCTTTATAAAGTCTGCTAATGCAATAGACTGTATGCATCACTCTGCATAGAATAAGTGCAGTTACAGTACTTCAAGAATCTTTCTACCTGATCTAAGTAGTATAATTTCAGTGTACTTATTGGTTACCTATAATGTAAAGCTCATAAACACGTACTGTAAATGCATAAACAGAAGCGTGAATTCACACAATTGTTCTGAAATGTCAAAATGCAGTTTATTATGATTACCAACAATATTCGTCATGAATTTGTGTTTGTCATGCTCCTGTACAGCACTTTGAACAGGATATTTAATGCAAAATAATAAAAAGATTGGATGGTGGAAAGTAACAGGTAGAATTTATGACTAAGAAGTTGAAGTTACATTTTGATTTGATTTTAATACTGATGAATCATTCACTAGGGATGCAAAATTCTGGGAATTTAAGGCTGGAAACTTTCCATGGGAATTAACAGGAATATATAGGAATTCACTGCAATTAATGGGAATTTGCTAAATTGCATCTTAGCCTATTACAGGGAACTTAAATGTAATTTGAAAAAAAAAGTCTTGCAGCATAATCTTGGTTAAAACAACCAGATTTAATGCAGTTTGCATAAATTATCACCGCCCACCCCCTGCATTTGAGCCCAAGGACTACATCCAGTCAGGTAAGTTTTGATAATATTACTTGGGTAAATATATTTGATCTATTGTATTAAAGTTTAGCTAGCAAATACCAAAAAATGTTTATACAGTAGCTAGCTAGCCAGTAAATCAGATATGCTAAATGTAAGCTGCAGTTAACACTATTTCATTGACAATTTACAAAGCTAGCTTTCATGCGCTAGCTAGCTCAAGTTGTGATGCTCTTTCTTCTACCTTCTGCTAGCCAGTTTTCTGTTATCATACAGAATTATATATACTAGGTTACAGATTGTTTTAGCAAGTTTATATAAATTTTCCCAAATTTCCCAGTTCTCAGAAATTCCCCAGATTAAGTTCCCATGGAAAGTTTCTGGAAATTTACCAAGATCATTAAAGGTGCCATCGAACGTTTTTTTACAAGATGTAATATAAGTCTAAGGTGTCCCCTGAATGTGTCTGTGAAGTTTCAGCTCAAAATACCCCATAGATTTTTTTTAATTAATTTTTTTAACTGCCTATTTTGTGGCATAATTAGAAATGCGCCGATTCAGGCTGCGGCCCCTTTAATTACTCGCGCTCTCCGCCCCCTCCCGAGCTCTCGACTCTATCACTGCATAAACAAAGTTCACACAGCTAATATAACCCTCAAAACGGATCTTTACAAAGTGTTCGTCATGCAGCATGTCTAATTGCGTAAGTATGGTATTTATTTGGATGTTTACATTTGATTCTGAATGAGTTTGATAGTGCTCCGTAGCTAAAGCTAACATTACACACTGTTGGAGAGATTTATAAAGAATGAAGTTGTGTTTATGAATTATACAGACTGCAAGTGTTTAAAAATGACAATAGCGACAGCTCTTGTCTCCGTGAATACAGTAATAAACGATGGTAACTTTTTTTTATCAGTACATTGGCAACATGCTAACAAAACATTTAGAAAGACAATTTACAAATATCACTAAAAATATCATGTTATCATGGATCATGTCAGTTATTATTGCTCCATCTGCCATTTTTCACTATTGTTCTTGCTTGCTTACCTAGTCTGATGATTCAGCTGTGCACAGATCCAGACATTAATACTGGCTGCCCTTGTCTAATGCCTTGAACATGGGCTGGCATATGCAAATATTGGGGGCGTACATATTAATGATCCCGACTGTTACGTAACAGTCTGTGTTATGTTGAGATTCGCCTGTTCTTTGGAGGTCTTTTAAACAAATGAGATTTACATAAGAAGGAGGAAACAATGGAGTTTGAGACTCACTGTATGTCATTTCCATGTACTGAACTCTTGCTATTCAACTATGCTGAGGTAAATTCAATTTTCAATTCAATGACACCTTTAATTTAAAGAAATTTCCAATTAATTCCCCAAAATTCCCATAAATTCTCATAAATTCCCCAGATTACGTTCCCATAGAAAGTTTCAGAATATTTATCAAGATCATTCATTTAAAGAAGTATCCAATTAATTCCCATGAATTACCATAAATTCTCAAACATTCCCTAGATTAAGTTCCCATGGAAATTTACCAAGATCATTAATTTAAAGAAGCCATATCATTCCTTTTTACAAATTGTTGGTTTTGTTTTCAGGCTCTATTAGAACAGGTTTTCATGCTTGAATGTTCAAAAACACATTATTTTCCTCATATCCTCCATTGTTGCAGCTCCTCTCTTCCCAGTCTGTCAGTAACGCTCTGTTTAGTTCCTGTCTCTATGAAGCCCCTCCTTCTGAAAAGCACAATATGCTCTGATTGGTCGGCTGAAGCAATGTGTCGTGATTGGTGTTTGCGAGATGTCCCGTCCCTTACTATAACCAGCAGTTTCCACACACTACTGACTAACTAACTCAACCAGGCCCCGCCCCTTTATTATGCATACGAATTATTTAAATGAGGAATTTTGTGACGTGTTCGTTCCTGGAAGAAAACTCAAGACTACAATGGAGGCATTTCAGAGAGTTCATAAACATTGACACTGATATAGAAAATAACTTTGTGCTTTGGGACTTTTCATTTTTCTTTTTCATACTCAAACATCAACATTACACACTAAAGAAAGATGAATATGAGGAAAAAAAGGATAATAGCACCCATTTAAAAAGGTAAACAGAATCAACCTGTAAATGAATTCTACAGTATATGTAGCCCAAAATATCAATGCATGCAAAATGTAAAAAAGACCTTCTAGTACAGACATTCTGGGAGATTTTCTAGCAAAAGGGAAAGATGCTTGCAGTGGTGTTGCGCTATGCTATAGTGTTCTGAAAATTCGCCCTCAGGTTCCTACACATGCTCCTAAACAATTTCTTGTCTCACGCAGTTGAGATGTGAGAGAAGAGCAGCTCTGCAACAAAAGCTCCTCATGATCGCCTCTGACTCATCTCAGCAAATAAACACATGCCTCTGCGTAGATGACCACAGCGAGCAGGAGATAGAAAAGACGACTGGTCCACCTGCACCTTATTCCGTCCGAAAACACCCACATGAAGCAAAAGAAGAGGTCACATGACCACAGTTCGTTTTTTCTTTATGTGCCGTTAGGGGTAGATGAATCTGCCAGAAGAAAGAAATTGATTGTACAGAATATAGAGCTGCTAAGAGCTTCTTCCTCTTGACTACATCTTCATAAGCATTCGTAGTATCAACCCAGTACCTTTTAAACATGATTTTATTTCCCAGAGGATCGATTAAAACCCATGCACTCGACTCTCAGAAGTTGCGCTGCTATGTTATTAAATCAAGTGCTTAACAGTTTTGGATGCAAAATTCATCAGCTGGTCAGTGAGCGAACTGTGGGTGGTCTGTTTAACAAAGTTATGGTTTATGTGTAGCCTAAAGAAAAATACAATGTACAGACTTCACATGGGGAAAAATGCATTAACATGAACGCTGTGCAAACATATTAGTTTTATATGATTTGAAAATGGCAGGGGGGAAGATGCATGGACATTCATTTGTGTTATACTATGGGGCTGCTGAATGCTTGAATCTGATTGGTTGACAAATGTTCTAAGGTCTGCAATTTTTTTCATGGCCATATCACTTCGCCAAATGATTTCAGTTATTTCAAAGTCCTTACAGCCTACAACAGCAAAAAAAAAAAAAAAAAAATCCCTCGATGACTGATCAAGCAAATAAATATAGTAAACAGAATAAAAACGACAAATTATTTCCATGTTTTTTTGCCACAAAATTACATTTTATTATGTAAGGAAGGCACATACTCTTTCTTCTGCTCTCTGTCCCACTCAAATGTATGGAAGCTTGTTTCTGCCACTAAATAAAAAATAAAAAAAGGTAATAGTGACTTTTTATCTTACAATTCTGACGTTTTTTTCTCAGAATTGCAAGATTTAAACTCACAATTGCGAGATATAAAGTCAGAATTGCGAGATATTGCAAGTCAGAATTGCAAGTTATAAAGTCAGAATTGGGAGAAATAAAAGTCAGAATTGCGAGATATAAAGTCAGAAATGTGAGATATAAAGTCAGAATTGTGAGATATAAAGTCAGAATTGTGAGATATAAAGTCAGAATTGCAAGTCAGAGTTGTGTGATATAAAGTCAGAGTTGCGAGTTATATAAAGTCAGAATTGCAAGTCACAGTTGTGTGATATAAAGTCAGAATTGCAAGTCAGAGTTGTGTGATATAAAGTCAGAATTGGGAGAAATAAAAGTCAGAATTGCGAGATATAAAGTCAGAATTGTGTGATATAAAGTCAGAATTGCGAGATATAAAGTCAGAATTGTGTGATATAAAGCCAGAATTGCAAGTCAGAATTGCAAGTTATAAAGTCAGAATTGTGTGATATAAAGTCAGAATTGTGTGATATAAAGCCAGAATTGCAAGTCAGAATTGCGAGTTATAAAGTCAGAATTGCGAGTTATAAAGTCAGAATTGTGTGATATAAAGTCAGAATTGCGAGATATAAAGTCAGAATTGTGTGATATAAAGTCAGAATTGTGAGATATAAAGCTAGAATTGCAAGTCAGAATTGCGAGTTATAAAGTCAGAGTTGCGAGTTATAAAGTCAGAATTGGGAGAAATAAAAGTCAGAATTGCGAGATATAAAGTCAGAATTGCGAGTTATGAAGTCAGAATTGGGAGAAATAAAGTTTTCTCAGAATTGCGAGTCATAAAGTCAGAATTGCAAGTTATAAAGTCAGAATTGCGAGTTATAAAGTCAGAATTGGGAGAAATAAAAGTCAGAATTGTGTGATATAAAGCCAGAATTGCAAGTCAGAATTGCAAGTTATAAAGTCAGAATTGTGTGATATAAAGCCAGAATTGCAAGTCAGAATTGCGAGATATAAAGTCAGAATTGTGTGATATAAAGCCAGAATTGCAAGTTATAAAGTCAGAATTGCAAGTTATAAAGTCAGAATTGTGACATATAAAGTCAGAATTGCGAGATATAAAGTCAGAATTGCGAGATATAAAGCCAGAATTGCAAGTCAGAATTGCGAGTTATAAAGTCAGAATTGCAAATTATAAAGTCAGAATTGGGAGTTATAAAGTCAGAATTGGGAGAAATAAAAGTCAGAATTGAGAGATATAAAGTCAGAATTGTGTGATATAAAGCCAGAATTGCAAGTCAGAATTGTGTGATATAAAGTCAGAATTGCAAGTTATAAAGTCAGAATTGTGAGATATAAAGTCAGAATTGTGAGTTATAAAGTCAGAATTGTGTGATATAAAGTCAGAATTGCGAGATATAAAGTCAGAATTGGGAGAAATAAAAGTCAGAATTGCGAGATATAAAGTCAGAATTGCAAGTCAGAATTGCGAGTTATAAAGTCAGAATTGCAAGTTATAAAGTCAGAATTGCAAGTTATGAAGTCAGAATTGGGAGAAATAAAGTTTTCTCAGAATTGCGAGTTATAAAGTCAGAATTGCAAGTTATAAAGTCAGAATTGCGAGTTATAAAGTCAGAATTGGGAGAAATAAAAGTCAGAATTGTGTGATATAAAGCCAGAATTGCAAGTCAGAATTGCAAGTTATAAAGTCAGAATTGTGTGATATAAAGCCAGAATTGCAAGTCAGAATTGCGAGATATAAAGTCAGAATTGTGTGATATAAAGCCAGAATTGCAAGTTATAAAGTCAGAATTGCAAGTTATAAAGTCAGAATTGTGACATATAAAGTCAGAATTGCGAGATATAAAGCCAGAATTGCAAGTCAGAATTGCGAGTTATAAAGTCAGAATTGCAAATTATAAAGTCAGAATTGGGAGTTATAAAGTCAGAATTGGGAGAAATAAAAGTCAGAATTGCGAGATATAAAGTCAGAATTGTGTGATATAAAGCCAGAATTGCAAGTCAGAATTGTGTGATATAAAGTCAGAATTGCAAGTTATAAAGTCAGAATTGTGAGATATAAAGTCAGAATTGTGAGTTATAAAGTCAGAATTGTGTGATATAAAGTCAGAATTGCGAGATATAAAGTCAGAATTGCAAGTTATAAAGTCAGAATTGGGAGAAATAAAAGTCAGAATTGCGAGTTATAAAGTCAGAATTGCAAGATATAAAGTCAGAGTTGCGAGATATAAAGTCAGAATTGTGAGATATAAAGTCAGAATTGTGAGTTATAAAGTCAGAATTGTGAGATATAAAGTCAGAATTGCGAGATATAAAGTCAGAATTGCAAGTTATAAAGTCAGAATTGGGAGAAATAAAAGTCAGAATTGCGAGTTATAAAGTCAGAATTGCAAGATATAAAGTCAGAGTTGCGAGATATAAAGTCAGAGTTGCGAGATATAAAGTCAGAATTGTGAGATATAAAGTCAGAATTGCAAGTTATAAAGTCAGAGTTGCGAGATATAAAGTCAGAGTTGCGAGATATAAAGTCAGAGTTGTGAGATATAAAGTCAGAAATGCAAGTTCTAAAGTCAGAGTTGCGAGATATAAAGTCAGAGTTGCGAGATATAAAGTCAGAATTGCGAGATATAAAGTCAGAATTGTGAGATATAAAGTCAGAATTGCAAGTTATAAAGTCAGAGTTGTGAGATATAAAGTCAGAGTTGCGCGATATAAAGTTAAAATTGCAAGTTCTAAAGTCAGAGTTGCGAGATATAAAGTCAGAGTTGCGAGATATAAAGTCAGAGTTGCGAGATATAAAGTCAGAATTGCGAGATATAAAGTCAGAATTGTGAGATATAAAGTCAGAATTGCAAGTTATAAAGTCAGAGTTGTGAGATATAAAGTCAGAGTTGCGAGATATAAAGTTAAAATTGCAAGTTCTAAAGTCAGAGTTGCGAGAAATAAAGTCAGAGTTGCGAGATATAAAGTCAGAATTGCAAGTTATAAAGTCAGAATTGCGAGATATAAAGTCAGAGTTGCGAGATATAAAGTCAGAATTGCGAGTTCTAAAGTCAGAGTTGCGAGATATAAAGTCAGAGTTGTGAGATATAAAGTCAGAATTGCAAGTTCTAAAGTCAGAGTTGCGAGATATAAAGTCAGAGTTGCGAGATATAAAGTCAGAGTTGCGAGATATAAAGTCAGAGTTGCGAGATATAAAGTCAGAATTGTGAGATATAAAGTCAGAATTGCAAGTTATAAAGTCAGAGTTGTGAGATATAAAGTCAGAGTTGCGCGATATAAAGTCAAAATTGCAAGTTCTAAAGTCAGAGTTGCGAGATATAAAGTCAGAGTTGCGAGATATAAAGTCAGAATTGCAAGTTATAAAGTCAGAATTGCGAGATATAAAGTCAGAGTTGCGAGATATAAAGTCAGAATTGCGAGTTATAAAGTCAGAATTGCGAGATATAAAGTCAGAGTTGCGAGATATAAAGTCAGAATTGCGAGTTCTAAAGTCAGAGTTGCGAGATATAAAGTCAGAGTTGCGAGATATAAAGTCAGAGTTGCGAGATATAAAGTCAGAATTGTGAGATATAAAGTCAGAGTTGCGAGATATAAAGTCAGAGTTGCGAGATATAAAGTCAGAATTGCGAGATATAAAGTCAGAATTGCGAGATATAAAGTCAGAATTGCGAGTTATAAAGTCAGAATTGCGAGATATAAAGTCAGAATTGCGAGATATAAAGTCAGAGTTGCGAGATATAAAGTCAGAGTTGCGAGATATAAAGTCAGAATTGCGAGATATAAAGTCAGAATTGCGAGATATAAAGTCAGAATTGCAAGTTCTAAAGTCAGAATTGCGAGATATAAAGTCAGAGTTGCGAGATATAAAGTCAGAATTGCCAGTTCTAAAGTCAGAGTTGCGAGATATAAAGTCAGAGTTGCGAGATATAAAGTCAGAATTGCGAGATATAAAGTCAGAATTGCAAGTTATAAAGTCAGAATTGCGAGATATAAAGTCAGAGTTGCGAGATATAAAGTCAGAGTTGCGAGATATAAAGTCAGAATTGTGAGATATAAAGTCAGAATTGCAAGTTATAAAGTCAGAATTGCGAGATATAAAGTCAGAGTTGCGAGACATAAAGTCAGAATTGTGAGATATAAAGTCAGAATTACGAGATATAAAGTCAGAATTGCCTCTTATAAAGTCGCAATTCTGACTTTGTATCACGAAATTCTGAGTTTATAACTCACAATTGTTAACTAAGAAAAGTACCTTCTTTCAATAACCTTTTTTAATTTCATGGCGGAAACAAGCTTCCATACAAACACACATACACACACTCGCACAGAAATGTGTTGTCAGCACTGGCTGCTCTGTCGATTTTATCAGTAAAATAGTTTAGCAACTTAAGTTACTCAAGAGAGAGAGATTAAGCTTTGCGTTGCGGCCACTTTACGACCACGGGTGTGCATTATTTTCAATTAATTCAACAACTCGTCGTCAATTATTCCTTACTTAATCCACATTCAACCATTTCAATTGGCTTAACCAGCTTGCCTTTTAACATCAGTTTAGTTCACGCATAACTGACAGTCGTGATTTTAATTTACAATAATCAATACTAAAATTCGTCACTAGTAACTAACTTTTTGTCCGCACTCAAGATTTGATATCCTTGGCTCATTTTGTGTCTCTCTGAACGGATACGGATCAATGAATCAGTGAATACTCTTATAAATTAGGTAAATTAGGTAGAGATGCTTGTAAAATGAAGTAAATAAAGCCTACTTCGTCAACCACTGCATACTGTAACATTAATGGGGTATTTTGAGCATTAGACTATATTTGAACTGAAGCGCAGTCCATCTAATGAAGAAGGGAAACACGGCCCTGTGTCTGTTTGATCAACCTGAGCCTGTTTAATATTCTCCAGGAGTGTTGCAGATATTCATGCGTGTACCGCAGTGAAAATGCAAATATTAAATTAATCTTCATTTTCACTCAAGCTTGTTAAGTTCACTCTTCCGTACAGAATCGTGCTGAAACACAACCACATCGGGATCTACAGTTCCTCTAAACGTTACACGAGGGTTTTTACATGTTAAAGTGATCATCTCTTGTATGATTTATTAACCAGGCTGTGCATTTAAATTCTGTGTGACTGTGAATGTAGAAGCCGTAATGAGAAAGATGTAACACAGCGGTAAAATAGAGCTGCTTTTGATGCTTCGTTGTTCATATCAAAGCATATTTTCTCCTTTTTGTGTTTAGGAAACCTCCATTATGTTGTCCATTACTTTTCAGGAAAGACAATGTTCTGAACACATCTGATGCAAATATAGACAGCAGTATCTCAAGGCTTAAAGCAAAATTAAAAATACTGCATGTTTATCATATAGGCGTAATGTCTGCTGCGTGACAATATAGTTTTACCCTTCAGTTTTTAACACCTTTTAATGAGGTTTCATTTGTTAGCACTAGAAACTACATTAGTTAACATGAACAATATACCTCAAAAATATTTATTAATCTTAGGCTTAGCTAATATTAATCTTCTCGACATTTGTTTTCAGATGAAATGTAATCTGTTAACATTAGTTAATGCACTGTGAACTGGACATTTTATTTATTTATATATTTCAGCTATGCCAAGGCAAAATTTCTCATTAATTTAGTTTAACTTAAAGTACTAAAATTACTAAAAGTTAAATAATGTATATATTTATATATATTATAACATATTTAAGGAAATAAATTAATAAAAATGACCAAAACACACAACAAAATTACTAAAATGTTAACTAAAATAAAAGTGAAAACAAAAGAAATATATAAAAATAAAATCTAATTCAAAATAGTAATGATACTAAAACTTATTTTATTTGAGCTATTTCAACATTTCTCATCATAAAGTACTAAAAGGGAAATAAAAATGTATAACTATATAGACATATTTAAGAAAAAAATAATAAAAATGACAAACAGAACAACAAAATTACCAAAACACTGAGTTAACTAAAAGTGACAACAGAAAATATAAAATTAAAATTCAAAATATTAACAAAAATATAATTTACACCGGTCACAAGTTAAAGTACAAAAATAAGAGTTTATGTGAATTTTAACACTACACATTAATATTTGTTCAGCTTTAACAAACTAATGGAGAAAAATGATAATCTATGGTAATTGGCATGCTGCAGATGCAAGAATCTGAAAAAAATCATGTCATGGGTCAAATTTTTTTGTCCAAAGGCCTTAATAATAATAAAAAACAAAGATATGACATCCAAAGTATGTAAGGTAGTACAACTAGATCTCTTTTATTGAATCCAGAAGGTTTTATTTATATTTTGCTATACATAAAGGTATTTTGAAGATTTTGAAGTGTCAAAAGGTCATTCGGTTTAACCGTCCAAACACCAATACAGCCATTTCATTTGTGATTAAAATATCTTAAAATGTAATGTATTTTTTATTCTGACATGATTTTATAACATCATATATCAACACAGTGCAAAATGGAATTAAAATTATGTGTAGAAGTCGTTGCTTTGTTTCTGTATGAGAAAGAATGTCTGTAAAAATGAATTTCATTGATGTCATTCGGAGTAACCAATATAAAGAGACCATTTTGGATCAAGTCATGCGGTCAATATCATGCGACAGGATGTGACATCATTCAGACACCTGCAAAGGATCACATGGTTGTGAAGCAAAGTAACTAACTCTCTTTTAACAATTTGAAAAATTAATGTTTTCAATTGCTCATAACATCAGGTCATTTGGTGCAACCGCTATAAAACATAGAAAATGTTGTAATATTTTAAAAACTTGTACTAAATATAAAAAGTTAAACTGACAAATTTTGTCCATCTTGTAAAAAATGACAAAAGCAATGTTAATTGATTATAAAAACCACATAATCTCATTGTTAACACTTAATAAAACATCAAAATTAATTATATCTCCATTATGTTTTTTTTTTACTCTTTTAAAGGTACCCTAGTTTTTACAAGATGTAATATAAGTCTAAGGTGTCCCCTGAATGTGTCTGTGAAGTTTCAGCTCAAAATACCCCATAGATTTTTTTTAATAAATTTTTTTAACTGCCTATTTTGGGGCATTATTAACTATGCACCGATTCAGGCTGCGGCCCCTTTAAATTCTCTCGCTCCCTGCCCCTCGAGCTCTCGACTATAATACAGTGCATTTACAAAGTTCACACAGCTAATATAACCTTAAAATGGATCTTTATAAGATGTTCGTCATGCATGCGTCAGATCATGTGAGTATAGTATTTATTTAGATGTTTACATTTGATTCTGAATGAGTTTGAGGCTATATGCTCTGTGGCTAACGGGCTAATGCTACACTGTTGGAGAGATTTATAAAGAATGAAGTTGTGTTTATGAATTATACAGACTGCAAGTGTTTAAAAATGAAAATAGCGACGTCTCTCTTGTCTCCGTGAATACAGTAAGAAACGATGGTAACTTTAACCACATTTAACAGTACATTAGCAACATGCTAACTAAACATTTATAAAGACAATTCACAAATATCACTAAAAATATCATGATATCATGGATCATGTCAGTTATTATTGCTCCATCTGCCATTTTTCGCTATTGTCCTTGCTTGCTTACCTAGTCTGATGATTCAGCTGTGCACAGATCCAGACGTTAATACTGGCTGCCCTTGTCTAATGCCTTGAACATGGGCTGACATATGCAAATATTGGGGGCGTACATATTAATGATCCTGACTGTTACGTAACAGTCGGTGTTATGTTGAGATTCGCCTGTTCTTCGGAGGTCTTTTAAACAAATGAGATTTACATAAGGAGGAAGCAATGGAGTTTGAGACTCACTGTATGTCATTTCCATGTACTGAACTCTTGCTATTCAACTATGCTGAGGTAAATTCAATTTTTGATTCTAGGGCACCTTTAAAAACATTATTTTTTAATGACCTATATGTTGAAGATTATCACAAAGCAAAGTTTTATAATGTCTATCTGAGCCGTTACAGCTGCAGAGCAGGAGAAACACTGCGCTTGTGTTCAGTGAGAGATTGTACAGTACACACACACACACACACACACACACACACACACACACACAGTCTTATCAGTGTTGGTTCACCTCCATGGCCAGCAGTATGTCAGCCATTAAACTCCTGATATCAGTAGAACAGACATTCAGAGTCCAGAGCTGCATTGCCATCAACTGTTCAAAGCGAGTTTAACCTGAAGGAGAAGAAGTAAAATTATCCTTAAAACAGGCTTTAAGCGCCTTTTATCCTCTCAAAAAACCCACCATAAAGTTAGCATAAAGGCCATTTTATTACACGCTTTCAGTTTTACAACCCTCCTCTATCATTTTACTGGGCGCATCCACGATCGCTTTCCTTTCAAAGCTGTTGTTTGGTTTCCGGGCGTATCATTTTTGACCCCCTCTTATTATGGCCTCATCAAAAGTGTGCCAATCTATCAAAGAAAAGGTTAAATGATTGACTGGTTGAAGTGATAATTGCACGATTGCCTTCTTCCTCTCGCCAAGAAAGTGGCAGAATATATATCAGCGTGTTTGCGTGTGTTAAAATGTCAGATCGTAATCATCAGCCAAGTGGAATAATGATGAAGTGCTTGTGTCTTAATTGAAATTTCACCTCGTGAGTGGCGTGCCGGCTGTATTTTTAGTCCCTCTGCACTTCAGCTCTGCGTCGGCCCACACACTGCCCTGACAAGAGAGCGCTGCGTGTTTTTCTCCATATCCATCCCTAGAGTATGAGAGAGAGAAGAGAACAGTACACTACTCACTCTACTTCAGCTCTGTCTGTACTGTGCGTAGTATGTGCTTTTTCTGTGTGCAACTGCAGTAGTTTGGATGAACTACTGCAGTTGCTAAAATGAAAATCAGAAAATCTGTATCCCAAAATGCAATGCACGCCACTTGATCTGAGTATATTGTGAAATGTATATTAATAGAAATGCACATCATTTCGATTAGACATCATTTGCACAACTAAACATGCAAAAATGTGTATTCATTCATATTGATGCTTTTTGTACTTATTTTATGTTCAGATAAAAACATGCAAAAAACAACATGCAACATAATGAGGTCTACTGTTGAATTTTTTTGCTTCATTGAATGAGATGACACTTGGTGACTTTTGTCGAATTAACAATGTGAACACACAAAAAAATCATGGACAAACCTGTTCATTTTGTTACATTTTGATGTTGTGTGTAACAAAACGTCCTCCGCTGTGTTCAGGTTTGACTGTAGTAAAATTCATGCAAAAACTGACACTTCAAATCAACATTTCAAACAAAATAAATCTAAACCTTGACAAAAAGTAGTCTTTGAGAATGTCTAAGTATAAATCCAAATCCACAGCTTAAAACAAATAAATATTTATGTCTAAAAACCACTAGAGAATTTATAAGCCACTTTATATAGAGCTATATAGGAATCTAGTGGTTACACCATGGCAATACATACGTTTTTCTTTTTTTACTCCCACCAGATGGCACTAATCTGCCTCCTAAAATTGGATTTTAAATGCCTTGTCTCTATTTTAACATAGAATACTGCTTGAAAAATAATTTAAAAATATATTATAAAAAAAAATAAAATTGTGCATTATTTTCAAAGGGCAAAAATAGCTATTAAATTATAAAAATATTGCACAGTATCATAAAATACCCTCAAAATTTTGAATAATAATCAAAAAATATTATTGAACAAAAACATATTACATTGGTTTTCCTGAAAAACAAATAAATTTAAATTTCAAAGCTTCTGTCACATTTGACCATGAATGAGCCAAGTGTGACCCCTAAACAATCTAGTTTAGTTTATCTAGTAATATCTTAATTATATTTGGGGCCGTTTACACAACATCGTTTTCAATTAAAACTGAAAACGTTTCATGCGTTTTGTCTGTTACACGGCAACAGCATTTTGGCGGTATAAAAACTATACCATTATTATCTCTGTGTAAACTAACAATGCGTATTACACATAGGCACGTAGTTTCCTTACAAGGTAACATCGCCATCTACTGGCCTGGCAGCAGAATATAGCGCTTTTATTTTTTTTTCATGGATCATTTTGACAAATTTGTCATCTGTACGTGAAAAACGCAAAAGGAAAAACTTCAGTTTTTAGTACATTGTTGTCGAGTAAACACACGCTTAATTAAAGGTGCAGTAAGTGATTTGAAACTCTGTTGAAAGTGGATCTGACCGAGAACCACAACACACTTGTAGCCAATCAACAGTAGGGGGCGTGTCTACTCATGAAAGGGGAGGAGACAGAGTGAGCAAGAGGGAGATTTGAAGAAAGAGAGATGGCTGAGAGACATTGCAAAAGAGAAATTTCAGATTTCAAATTTCAACAGTGTTTCTCAGAAATCACTTACTGTACCTTTAAATGAAAAGTATCACACAAGAATGTTTTATAGAAGATTTTTCACTTCCAAAAACTGTACATGTAACAGTATTTCACTGTAAAAATACGCAGCCTTAGAATCTGGCAAGATATCCTAAAAGGCAGGATAATTATGATTTTTACCTTTTGGAAGCAGCAACTCGGCAGGTTCAGGAACAGCGTGAGCGCGACAGGGTCACACACTCCCCCTTCATCACAGTCCCGCTTCAGTGAGCGATCGCTCCCCTCCTCCTCCTCCTCCTCCTCCTCAGCGATCACCACACACCGCTGCTCTCATCCGTTCATTATGGCCTCTGATTATGTTTCAGACTTATGAAATATTCCCCACAGTCAGAGGGATATTTAACCTCAGGCGCTGCTCGACAGGCGCAGTTAATGCTCCATATTTAACCCACTTGTTGGATATTCTGGAGAGAAACGTCTGGAGAAATCTACCTCACCCGTATTTCCTCGGAAAATAATCAGTTTCATCAGTGTAAGGAGTCAGGATGCGAAACAATCCTCAACTTGTTCTGTATTATTTATTAGACTACAAGAATTGCAGTAAGACCGGAGGCTACAACGTGTTCAGTACAGTATTATGAAACATAACCGAGTTTGATGTGTAACAGAAAACAGGGTTTATGAGAAACGCAATCAAAACAGGATGTTGTCTCACTGTGAACCTCCCGGAAGATTCCGCATAGCCTACGCAACACGAGTTCATACAGTAACATTAGATGTTAGCCATCGAGCTGGGCCTGATGCCAAAGTGCACGCGATGCTAGAACAAGATCATGTCTCTTCGACATACATTAGTGCCTCAAAACAAATGAGGAAAACTATACAATGCCACAAATACAGCAAGCCTGTTTAAAGGAATATTCCATGTTATTTCCAGTTTCATGTTGTCTGTAGTAGTCAGAACAAGTCAGGTGGTCAGAACAAAAGTGGCAGACATGTTACTTATTATATTTCCCAGTGAAAATTCTTATTTTGGTCATACTTCCAAGACTACAATCTGTGATTGCGAAGTACGGTATCCTCCGGTGCGGTGACTGACAGCAAACATTCTCCTCAAAACATTACATTCATCCGTGCTGAGGAGCCGTGCCGACGCACAACCCACGTAAAGATGATAATTCCGCAAATAACTGCAGTTGCAGGTTTCGAACAGAGGTGGCGACAAAGAGGCAAAACCTACGGACTGCAGCTTTAACGTTCTGACAAGGTTCTCTCAAAGTTATGAACAAACATTCTTCCAGTAATGTTAATATCATTTTCTTCTTATGTTATCAGGTCTTTAATAACGTTCTTGAAACATTAGCTCAAAAACATTATTCATATATCGTTCATGGAAGTTATTTTTTTCTGAAATGCTTTAGTTGGACGTTCCTGATTTTTTTCAGAACGTTCTGAAAATGTTCGCTTAACCAAGAAAAAAATGTTTTAAACCATTTTTTAAAACTGGACGTTTTAAACATTCAGCAAACTTTAGAAATAACATTCTCATAACCTAATGTGAATGTTAGCAAAACGTTCTTAGAACATATTTTTGCACATATAACAGAGGTCTAGCATGTTTCTTAGACATAACCTATGTGTTGGTAAAGAATTTCAATATCTTGATAAACAAATTAAGAAAATATTTGTTTCTTTTAACATCACATCCATATATAATTACTAGTGATATATCATTCCTAAATTATATTTTTATATTTGTAAAGATGTGCATCAGAGGGATAACAAAATATTAAATAACAACAATAAAATATTGTAATATAGGTTGTTTTATAGGTGTATAGAGTCAAATTGTCACAGTGGTTTAAATTGTTTTATTAACAAAGTTTGTTTGTAACATTTAGAAAGTTTATAAAGAAAATGAAATTAAATGAAACGATCTACCCAATAATCTCGAGAGAAGGCCAATATTCAAAGCTGACTCCTACAGTTTTTTGCATCTCTCCACCACCACATTTTACAGGTTTGGAAAAAACATATGATCACTTTGTGTGAACTATCCCTAGTATAAATATGTTTATACTAATATTTAACCTCAGTGGACTGATAGCTGCATTAATATTAACCATATAAGCAACAAACAGCAAAGAAAAAAATATTATTTATTTATTTATTTTAATTATTATTAGTGATGCACCTATTTTGATTTTTCTTGGCCAATAGAAGCAAATTGGCCGATTCTGATACTGGTTGCAATTTGTTGTTTATTTGTTCAAAAAATATGTGTAGCTCTTTGATATTAGAGGCAAACACTGGATTTTTATCACAGTCCCAACAAAGATGTTATGAACATGAGCATGATCAGTTGTTTTTCATTTAAATTATTGTATAATTTCAAGATTAACAGCAAAAACAGCATGGTCTGACTATAGCTTTGTGAAATTATGCTACATAAGACACCTGCATGAAATGTAAATTCACTCTCTGACAGTAGGTGGCGCTTATGGAACAGCAGTGATATAGCGTTTCCATGGTTACAGCTATACACAATGCAGCGCTGCGCTGGAGATGAGAGGAAAAGCCATCAAAACTTTTCTGAAGACAGTTCCCTTCAGAGATACATTCATATCAACCCCACTTTAATATTTATATTATTCTTCCTATATTTGGCGAGCAGTGAGCTTGTGCATGGTGCAGTATTTTCTCTGCTGGAGCATCTGTTCAACTCTTTGTGTCCGTATTCAGCGTGTGCCTGTGTTAACGTCCTGTTGACAGGCTTAGATATTTCCAGAAATTTTGGGAAATTATTATAAAGCTGTTTGTTTGCAAGCCCGGAATAAAAATAAAACTAAAAAACCTTTGGATTTATGAGCAGTGGACTACTGCATCTCTACTTTTGATCATGAACTCGCGCACGCGCCATATAACTAAACATTTGGAAAGAATGATTAAGATTTAAAGTTTGTCTGTAAAGTACACCAAGAAATTGGCTTTATAAAACATTAACGCATGTGGATGTTAATTCTATGAGGATTGTGTTATTTTTCAAAGACCTAATAAATTCTTAAATATTAAATGTAGGCTAATGATAACCATATAAAGCTCAACGTACGAGTAAATGGGAAAATAAGGAGTAAATAAGGAAAATAACATTTTCAAAGACCAAGAACAGCTCAGGCCTACCTCAAGATGCTTTTTCAGATGTTGAATCCTTTGAAGCCGATGGAAGTTTTGTTGCAGACATATAGCTTGCATTGCACTATGATGTTACTGTACGTCCTTTTTCACGTTTATAAGTAAAACTGTCTTTGAATTTACACTAGAGAAATGTGTTATGCCCTGTTTTCCCGTCTATTTGCGTGTGATCTCATGTCTGATGACTCTGCAGGTTGCTAATATCTGAACAGGCTGCGCGCGTTTTTTTAAACAGAGTCGGAGAATCAACATTGGCTCATTGGTTAAATATCCTCAAACAGCTTACATTAATAGCCTATTAAATTAAATAAATGACATTAAAATTCAAAGTAATCACTTTGGTAATCTAAAATACTTTTTGAAAGTAACTGTAATTAGATTACCATCCATTTAAAATGTAACTGTAACGAAATACAGTTACTCAAATTTTGTATTTTAAATACGTAACGTCGTTACATGTATTTCGTTACTCCCCAGCCCTGAGGGTAACGCATTACAAGTAACATGAGTAACGTAATCAGATTACTTATTTCAAGTATCTATTAAAAGTAACGTATTACTTTTACATTTACAACCAGGGCCAGCCCAAGACTTTATTGGGCCCTAAGCAGAATTTTATTTGGGGGCCCCTCGTTAGAATAACTTAAGATAAACAGTATCTTATTATATAAAAATAAATGTTAATTTACAAAACGCACAATATTAAATCACATACTTAAATAAAGACATAAAATGAACAGATCAGGTGGATCTGTAACAAGATAACAATCATAAATGTATTAACATTAAAGGAATAGTTCACCCAAAAATGAAAATTCTGTCATTTCCTCACTCTCAGGTTGTTTTAAACCTGAATGAGTTTCTTTCTTCTGTTGAACATAAAAGTTATTTTGAAGAATGTGGGTAACTAAACAGTTGCTGGTCCTCATTGACTTCTATAGTGTATTTTTTTCTATTAAGTCAATGGGGACCAACAACTGTTTGGTTACCCACATTCTTCAAAATGTTCAGCAGAAGAAATAAGTTAATACAGGTTTGGAACAACATGAGAAAGAGTAAATAATAATTTTTCATTTTTTGGGTGAACTATCCCTTTAAGGACAAGCAGCAGCATGTTTAATATTAAGCTGCTGTCACTTTAAGACCTGCACGCATGTAACAAAAAGACACACATTCATTTTTTCTCAAATGATTACTTTAGACATAACCAACTGTGTTTATGTAAACCTAGTGAGTATTTGACAATATTAGCGCAATCAGACGTAATCGGGCGCTGTTTGCCAGGCTTTTAGTGTGCATGCGCTTCAAGTTTCTGCTCTTAGAAAAAGCGCATGTCAGAACAGCATATGAATGAAATGTTTAACCGGCAAGGCTTTAAAACATATGCAAATAATGAACTTTTGTGATTGTGAATAAGTGCAGTGTCCCGTGAGTGTAACTCTATTGCTGCGTTAACATGTGATGTAGGGCTGCACGGTATTGGAAAAAACTGACATTGTGATTTTTGTTTTTCTGCAATATATGTTGCGATATGAAATAAATGTAACAGATTACTTGAATAGCTCTATTTGGAAAGAATAATTCTAGAACGATTGGGGTGATTTAAATGACATAAATGAGTGTTTTATATTTTTCAGGTAAGTATTCAGGTCCAGAAAATGAATAATCAAATGTAAAATAACACTGCATAGTCTTCACTGTATGAATTGAATATAATTAATCTGTTAAAGCAAAATTTCTCTTTGTATTTTGTTGTTTGTTAACATTCATGAAACAGAAAGCAGCAAGCCTGCTGTGACTTTAAGACACATCCGTTTTCTTTGTTTGCATTACCTAAACCATAAGAAAATGTGTTTACAAGGACATTTTGACATAATTCTGCGTGTATATGTCCGTTCAAACACAAATATGCGGAACTGGTCTGAACGCAATTCGGTGTTCATGTGCGTCTGCGCGGCTCCGTGTGACAGGACCTAAACACGTGTAACTTTGGTTAATCATTGCAATTCCTTTGATATGACTATCGTGGATACGCACATCGCAATATCGATGCTAAAACGATGCATTGTGCAGCCCTAATGTTATATGAATGTACGTCGAGTTGTACAGTATTATTGGGACGGAGGCACTAGAACTGAAACTGATCAAGCTGTCATTTCATATGCTCTTGGGGGCCCCCTGGTGGCTACGGGGGCCCTAAGCAGCCGCTTAGTCCGCTTATGCCTTGGGCCGGCTCTGTTTACAACAAAATATGAGTTAGGGGAGAACCGGGGCGAAAGTAACGCGGGACGAAAGTAACAAAGCGATTTTCTCAGAGCCCCGACTACATTCGCATTTCAAGTTATGACAGCATGATCAGCACGCAACCCTTGACGGAGCTGCCGAACATCTTGTGATTTCGTCATCGTTTCCCGCGGTTAGGTCAGGAAAACAGTTTTCGAGTACGGTAAATAAACTTCTGAAGCGGTACATTTTTTTCTAATTACAAGTTGTGTTTATCCTTTCATGCGTCACAATAATTATCAATCTACAGGTTATTTAGTGCTGTAACACATCCTGAAGTTTGACTTGTCAGTATTTTTCAATATGAAAGTAATTCGGGTTTAAATGTCAGATGTTCCTGTCGGGACGAAAGTAACACTTGTTACTTTCGTCCCGCTGCAGTGACCACAAGAGTTTATTTTGTCCCGCTGCTAATGTGGTGGTTTTCTCTGCATTGCAGCATTTATTAAAACATGTTCATATTGTAGGCTTATTATACTAGCAGAATATGCCAGGGGTGAGGGTCAGAAAAACAGACATAGGTCTGATTCAGCCAGATGTTTATGAGAGGGCGTTTCTGGACATATCTGTTGCTGATTTCGGTATGTCACCATTTATTCACTCAATCTGTTTACATTTACCATACTCACATTTAGTTTTTAGCCATACACTCAAAAAAATAACTTGTTGGTCTAACTTAATTCAATTATGACACCTATTTCCACACAGTTGAACTGATTTATTTGAACTTAAGATAGGTTAATTGTACTGATGAGTAAAATTCATGCTAATTGAATGAGATCACACCAGTTTCATTTGACATATTCTGTGAATGTTTCCTGAACATAATTCATTCTTGTTGATCCAACCAGTGCTATTGCAATTCAGACTGGTGCCCTTGTGCAGTGTTGCTCAAGTTTTCTGCACTTTTAAGGAAATGGAAAGACCTGTTAGTGTTTAAGTGTTTAATGTTTAGTTATTTTGAACATTTAAAAGAGTTTGTAGCGTATATATATAAAACATTTTTTGTTACCATCATGGTGAAGATGTGCGCTTGTGCTTAGGTTGTGAATAGCTGTTGTACACAGACATACATGTTTCATGACCATTGAGAGGGATAAAGCTGATGACCATATGTAGACTGTGTAAGTTATGTGCTGGTCCTCAAACTAATTTATTTATATTTCTATAAAAACTAAACTAAAATATCACTTTTTCATATGCTAAGTAACATTTATAGCATGCAAGTAATGATCAGGTAAAGAACTTCTCATCACTGGCTTTAGCACAGTTAAAGCTTGTTGAGAACAACATAGATTTATTTCATGCAGCCACCCATAGCCTAACCACAAGGTCTACACTTCAGCATAATGGTAACCTCAAAAAAAATCGACATAACAAACTCTTTTAAATGTCAAATATAACTGAACATCAAACTTTAAAAGGTATTTCCCTTTACTAAAAACACATTAAACAGCACTTAAGTTCAACATTTACTTTCCTGATCTTTCCCTACGCAAAGCATGCTGGGAACTAGAAATCCACTGCCCAGTTTCAATCAATGCAACATAAATGATTCATGTCATCCCAACACAAATGGTTTAGGTTAACCTAACATTTTGCAAATTTAATTTCATTTAACATAATACAATTGAGTGCAAATGCCAATTAAGTAAAAAACTAAAGATTTGTGTTGGTTCAGCTTATTTTATTTAAATAAACTGAACAAGCAGCTAGAATCATTTTTTTGAGTGTACCTTAGCTTTTCCACACCCACCTATGAATTTGCAGTGTTTCTATTCAGAAGTTTTATGCATATTTTGAATGTATGCCTAAAAACAGCTGGATTGGAAACATGACTACTGCTACATTATGTTGAGAATGTATATTATGCTAATTTAATTTAATTTTCTTATTGTTCAAACTGTTGAAAAAATGTTTTATAAAATAAATTGACATTGTCCCCCAAAAATATTCTAAACAATTCAAGTTTGTACTGTCAGGTTACTTTTGAAACATTTGATGAACCTGAAATTCTCAATTTGAAATGAAAATGTAATTTAATATTTTTTTTGCAAAGATAAAGGACAAAATATGTTTGCAGTTACTTATGAACAAGGTCATGGTCAGGTATATTTAATAAAAACAAGACTAGCACAAAAAAAATCTAGCTTGTATTGTAGTGTTACTTTTGACCCACTTGTGTGTTACTTTCGTCCCACCTGACTGGGTCGAAAGTAACAATGTGCAACTTATGTTCAAAGTGAAATTATACTGAAGCCGTTCTACATTTGTACAAAATACCACCTGGTATTGATAGACCACACTTGTGAGTTATTGACCACAGCAAAAATATATCGCTGTCTAAAACATTACCTTTTAAAATGACATTTTTGTTTTTTTTCTCTAATTGCACCGTGAGGAGGCGAGGAACGAGGAGTGAGGAGGCTTCCTGAGGAGTTATGAGCGAGGATACACAGGTGCATCCTTTGCGGAAGTCTTTCTCATTGAGTAACCTGACGCACGCATAAATTCTCCTCCCCCTTCTTATCTGTCACAATAATATAAATGTATGCTTTACTTTTACAGATTAAATAAACTTTATATCTCATATATTTCAACGGGGCATCTTGCTTTATTCATATTTATTATATTTTTTAAAATAACCAAACTTTAACAACATGTGGGTAGATCCCTCGAGTGTAGCTGACGAAGCTTTGAAGTGACGCTAAAAGGAGCGAGGATTTATCATTTCACTTGATTCAATTCCTTCCTCCTCTCGTCTTTTCCTTGCGTCCTTCCCTCGCATCCTGGAGGGGTGGAGCTAAGACGCAAGGAAAGGAAGCAAGGAAAGGAAACGAGGATGCACAAATAAGAATTGAGAAGCACCCTTGGTGTGAAAGGGGCCTTAAAGGATTAGTTCACTTTCAAATTAAAACTTCCTGATAATTTACTCACTCCCATGTCATCCAAGATGTTCATGTCTTTCTTTCTTCAGTGGAAAAGAAATGAAGGTTTTTGATGAAAACATTCCAGAATTTTTCTCCATATAGTGGACTTCAATGGAGCCCAAACGGTTGAAGGTCAAATTACAGTTTCAGTGCAGCTTCAAATCGTTCTACATCATCCCAGATGAGGAATAAAAGTCTTATCTAGAGAAATCATCAATCATTTTCTTTAAAAAAAAATAAAAAATAATATATGTTTTAACCATACATGCTCATCTTGAACTAGCTCTCTTCTTCTTCCTCTCTATTTGAATTCCAGCAGTGAAGACACTGCTAAGTGTATTACTGCCCTCCACAGGCCAAAGTTTGAACCAATTGTTATATACTTGCACTAGCATATTTTTACTTTCCATAAAAAGTAACGCAATTAGTTACTTTTTTTAGGGGGTAACGCAATATTGTAATGCATTACTTTTAAAAGTAACTTTCCCCAACACTGCAACTTACAACATACTAACATTATTTTCACCCAGCATATTTTTAATATTCTAATAACATTAAAATGTCCAGTCTATCATAATTAACATTATTTAAAAACATTTCTTACAATATTATCCTAAGTTTATTTTTTTACCAAAAATACACATTCTTTGAACTTTGAATTTATTTTTTATATTCTAAGAACATTAAAATGTCCAGGTGGAAGAGCTTGTTTATGCATCACGAATTTGCTCCATATGCTGTAGCCAAAGTTTAAAGTAGCATATTAATCTTACTGTTTCTGCACTATGTACATTAAGTACGGTATGCAAATTGTCAGTAATAGTATGCATGAAAGAGTCAAGACCTAAATGAGCTACTACTGTACATATGCCAAAATGTGCACATGCATTTAGAGACAAATGAAGCAAAGTTAACTTTTTAAGTTTTTTGATCAGACGTCTTTGCACACTTACCAACCGTAAGTATGGGTTTAGTTGACATGGTCTAAAATAACAACACACCACAAGTTTTATGTATTTATTACATTGCAAACAACCAGGAATATTGCTTTAGTGTAGCCGCTATTCCTTCAGCCGCATGTATTCATGCACATTTCAGTGGGAGGAAATAAAAACACACGCATTTGAATCATAAAAGCAGATGTTCAAACACAGAGATATCATAACAAACACACTCCGGCTTTGCATTTTCGCTCAATTAACTCATAACCTGCTTCAACGATCGTACGACTAATTCAGAGCCTGAAAACACACGACGAGTCAGTGTGTGTCTGTTACAGCATGTTGACTGCTCACGCAGGGAAGTGCGTTTGTTGCTGCAACCAACGCTAATTGAGAACGAATGTGTGTGGCTCACTTCCTGCAGACTTTATGCAAGACTTGATGTATCAATAGAAAGGCCGTGTCTGTCTCTCTTACAGCACCGCATGTTCAACACCGCCCCACTGCGATTTCCTTTGTGAAGAGACATTTCATTGTTTCATTCGGATCATTTGGCTCAGTGTTTTATGTGAAGAGGTCGGCAGACATTTGAACTCGTCTGGATGATGAAACCGCCTGCAATCACATGCTTTTAAAAAAGCAATAGTCCTGATTCATTCGATCATCATTATTTTAGTCAGAACATTTTCACATGAAACGAGTCGTTCAGTGCCAGTGATGCTCTTGACTTTTAATTTCCTGCACTGGTGTCGGTAATTGAATTCAGATTGTGGAATACAAACGATATAAACAAACAATGATGATAGCTACGGTTCGTAATTATTACCAACGAGTTGGTTAGTTAGTGTGCAAATAAGTCAGTAAGTATTACACAAAATAATATTAAAAGCAATTTTCTGTGTTCAATACTATACATCTCTGACATGCTGCTGACTCCCTCAGATAACCATTTCAAATCATCCCTCAGTTTAACAAAAAAACAAAAATCATGTTTGCAGTAGCGCACTTAGAAAAATAGATGGATGACTATGAGGGAAAACACTGCGACATGAAAAAAATATGAATAAAATAAACATTATCTCCCGGTTTCACAGACAAGGCTTAAGTCTAAAATCCTAGACTAAAGTGCATGTTTGAGCTGTTTTAACTGAAAGTAACTTGCACTGACATATATTAAAACATGTCAGTGCCATTGTTGTGTCAAGATCCACACCAGTAATGTTATTTTCTAGGGTGTGTTTATAAAAGCTACTTAAATATCCTAATTGAAATAAGGCTTAATCCTGGTTTAGCCTAAGCCCTGTCTGTGAAACCGGCCCTATATGTGTTAAAGCAGAACTAAGTAACTTTTTTACCTTCATAAATAGTCCTTACGATGGTTAATTGACTTGTAGTGGTGTGTTTGAGGCGAGCACTAACCCCCTCTGGCACGTCTACGCCAGAAAACAGCACTTGCAAGTTGAGCTGCGCCGACCCGACACAATCTCACCTCGTGTTCACGTTCACGCGAGAGTGACAAAATGCTTTACGGTAATTCAAAAACAATGTATAGCCTATATTATAACTTTATAAGACAATTTCGAAAATACCTTAATTACAACCTATTTCACTATTGTATGATGTTGATTACATTAAGTGCACAAACAACGTGCTTGAAATATAAAATGAATGCCTATGTATGCATAATAAAACACAACCATGCCTAAAAATGTATATTTTAGGATAAGGACTGTTGCAACATACTATGTTCTGTAAAAGTGATTTAATATTAATTTTACGCAATAATAGTAATGTGGTACAGTATACTACTATAATAAATGAATTGTCATGTTAAGTACACAAAAGCATCATTAATTTAAAACATGTAATTTGGAACTATATTGGCAGCCAAAAAATATCACCTAATATAAGCTAAGCTAGGCTAGCAGGCTAATCGGGTAGATGTATGCTATGCTAGTACATAAGCTACTAAAAAACAGTAAGAACGAGAAATGCTTGTTTTCACAACCAATAGCTTCAGTTATATACTAGTATATATGAACCATGTACTTTAAAAGATATTAATGGTCATTATAACACATTTTAAATTATATAAATCGTATTATAATCAGGTGCTAAAAATACAACCCAATAAAAGTCAGTTGAATCACTGGGATCACTCTGGGTCCTAAAGGAGACCTTATTCCTGGGGGGACTCGATTTCTCACCACACCGGCGACAGTGACCATTGGCTACAGGATGTGGGTGTGTCCAGTGAAGTGACAAAGATGATTTAAGCAAATGAAGAGTGACTTAGGGGAGTGGCAACCAATTGGAGTGAAGTCAGTGGAGCTCACGTGATCCGTCACTACATCCTGTAGTGGAGAGCGTCGTCGGTAAAATGGAGGAGAAGCTATCCGGGTATGACGGATGCCTGGTCAGGTCAATGCAAGTAATATATTTTATTGAGTTATATTACTACATGTAATTTTTATTGTAATTGTAAAATAAGTAAATTAAAGCGATCTGGTTGTTATATTTATGCCATGCGAGTTCAACGACGCTGCCAAAATGTCCCTTTACAACAAGATTTTGCAGTGTTGAGTATTGTAGCCAATCACAGGGATTTCTGTTGAAAGTAATGACCAATCAGAGGTGTTTAAGTTACCAGTAGTGAGAATCCACTCAGTATCTCTCAAAATGTTGAATGAGTTTATATTTAGCACAACTTTACTAAGTTCTGCACAAATCCTCTCAGTATAACAAAGCGGAGATGCAATGTAAATAAGATTCATTGTGCAGTTTTAACAGATTCGTTGATTAAAATGATAGTTTTTGACTTCGGTAAAGTTGGTTTTATATTCGCACATTCGGACATCCGTATTCAATAGCCTTGTTAATCACACTACATTGGACATTCAGTGGACATTCACAAGTAAATATGCCATTAAAACAATACTTGCCTATTTTGATCGACTGTGAAAAATGTTGTAAGTTGACAATCGTTGGTTTTCGCAAACATTAATTTATTGCACATTTATTGGAAAGTCTGAATTTATCAGAAGTCCGAATGTGCGAATATAAAACCAACTTTACCGAAGTTAGTTTTTGCTGTACAGACAGCTTCAGTGATTATAAAGGATGCGCTCTTTATTCACCGACTAATTTCATTCACAATTTGAAGAAAAGTTTTTGTTTTTCATGAGACTTTGTGACTTTTCCTACATACTTCAGTACAATTTTTTTTTTTTTTTTTGCAAATGTTATAATAGTGATTGTTGGTAACTATTCTGCTGGCTATAGTGGTAATTTAATGTCTTTTTAGATTTTAAAATAAAAGTTTTTGTTTTCCATCAAGTGATAGTTGTCTTTCATCGTGCAACTTTTAGTTGTACAAATTCAGACAATCTTTGAAGGATGTACAAAAATGTTTAGGTCATCACATCACATTTAATAATAAGCATTTTATGTTGCGTGAATGCAGCTTTCACTCCTATTGGTTGTTGCTTCCAAAAGTCACTTTTCATTTGCATAAAGTTAAACATATCTCACCTTTATCACATCGCAGAACACGCCCACATCTGGTGTAGTGGCACTAGTAGGATTTGTCATGATACCGGAAATCTGCAGCTCTCTTCATTGAAATGAATGGGATTGTGTCGCTGGCAAACCGCGCTTTGAGGCAAGACTAGTGTGAGAAAATCACTTACTAACCTTCTCTGTTTTTACAAACTGAAGGAGTGATTTTTGTTTCTGTGATCAGCAGCGAGTCTTGGCTTTGGTCCGGAGAGCTTCATCTGTAATGAACCTTGAACTTTCATTTCCATGTAGTCCCTGAGCAGACGGATATCATCCGAAGCCATTCAAAAATAAGGGACATCACACGCATTTCAAAGTGTTGAAGAAAGAACATCTGGGATGAAAACACAAAGTCTACCAAGAAAATTAAATTATGATTTTCTATCAATTCAACACATGTACAAAGATTAAGTATTTTGCATGATCTTTATAATATATCAGTATGAAAATCAGTGTTTTTTCTTAAGACTCAAATACATAAATTATATTTTGCTGTGTATTTTACAGCTATATTTCACTTTAGAGGATATTTAAAGTCAACATGAAACAGCATTCACAATCCATTTATGGCATATGTACAAAATATATTTCTGAATATACAAAAATAAATTGATTGCAAGGTAAAAAAGTTGCAGTTCTGTACCAGAATAGCTATCACAGGTTTACAACCACGGTTAATCTTGTTATATATTTTAAAAAGGACAAACAAACATTTAATCTTTATAATAATATGCACTGATAAATAATTTGCAATAAGACCAAGAATGTGTATTAAAAAAAAAAAAAAGAAAAAAAAATGTCAATTTTAATTTCATGCTGACTTTGGGCTTGTAAAACAAAGAAAATCAAATGCTCAGTTTTTCTCAATCATAAAACATCTCTTTCAACATTCATAAAATGTAAATAAATACCAAGCAGACATTACTAAAAACAGATTCCATGCATAAAACGTGCATTTAGCAGTAAAAAAAGTGCGTTTGCGGGTGCGTTCTCACTGCGTGATCTCAAATGAACCGTGAGTTTGACTGGTCAGCAGTCTGTCCTCTCTTGTTTCTTCATGCGCCAGGTCTCTTTGGCCTGTAATGATGACAGTGAAGCATATTAAAGAAGCCATGTTATGCCCTTTTGTTTTCAGACTCTATTAGAACAGATTTTCATGCTTGAATGTTGATTATTTTCCTCATATTCTCCATTGTTGCAGCTCCTCTCTTCCCAGTCTGTCAGTAACGCTCTGTTTAGTTCCTGTCTCTATCACATGACACGTCATGTGTTTTAGTGAGATTAGGCTGGTTGGGAAGCGCCGCTCTGCACCAGCCATCAGTGGAAATGCAATGTGACGTTTAGCGTTTCCTCTGGTGATTGTAGTGGATGGAAAATCTACTCATTTATGCACTGCATTTAAATCAGCAAATAAAACAATCCACCAGCAGACAAAAACATTTCAGTTGTGAACATTTGCAATTTGAAACATGTTAAAGAAATAGTTCATGCATTGCAAAAAAAGATATTTTATCAGCTAGTATTTTTGTCTTGTTTCCCAGTACAAATATCTAAACATTCTTAATTTAAAAAACATTTCCTGGAGAAAATTACAAGTTTTCTACTCTAAAAAAAATGCTGGGTTAAAAACAACCAAAGTTGGGTTGAAAATGGACGAACCCAGCGATCGGGTTAAATGTTTGCCCAACCTGCTGGGTAGTTTTATTTAACTCAACCATTGTTTAAAAATGACTGTATTGCTTTCTTAAAATGAACCCAAAGTATGTTGGAAATTAGCATTTATTAATATGTTTAATAAATGAACATTGAATAATAATAAAACAAACATTTATTAAATTGCTTATTAATAAATGTTCACCTTTTGATTATTAATGTTGCCTCTAGTAATTATGTGTCAAATTTTTCATTTCCAACCTATTTTAGGTTCATATTATACGGAAGAGGATTAGGGCCAATTAATAATAAAAAAATAAAACCATCTCGAGATTAAAGTTGTCAAATTTCGAGAAAAAAGTTGAAATAAAATGTTGAGAATAAAGTCATTAAATTATGAGAAAAAAGTCGTTAGATTATGAGAACAAATTCGTTAAATTACGAGAAAAAAGTCGAGATAAAATGTTGAGAATAAAGTCATTAAATTACGAGAAAAAACTTGTTAAATTACGAGAACAAATTCGTTAAATTATGAGAAAAATGGTGTTAAATTTCGAGAAAAAAGTCGAGATAAAATGTTGAGAATAAAGTCATTAAATTATGAGAAAAAAGTCGTTAAATTACGAGAACAAATTCGTTAAATTATGACTTTTTTCTCGAAATTTAACAACTTTAATCTCGAGATGGTTTTATTTTTTATTATTGCTTGGCCCTAATCCTCTTCCGTAATATTAAGCCAGGCGTATATTCATTTTTAATCAATAGTTGAGTTAAATAAAACTGCCCTGCAGGTTTGGCAAACAATTAACCCAATCACTGGTTTTGTCCATTTTCAACCCAACTTGGGTTGTTTTTAACCCAGCATTTTTTTAGAGCGTATGCTTAAAACTATAAAAATATCTACCAATGGAGTCAGAAAAATAAAGTTCTCTTTTCCTCTTGAATTAAGTTTAGTTTTCTGACCCCATTGGTGGATATTTTTTTCTGTTTTAATCATAAACCAATCGCTTTATTTTGGTACATTTTTCAGAAAACAAGTCTTAATATCTTACATGATTTTGCTTCTCAAGTAAACGTATCTTGATTTAAGATTGTTTTGATATTTCTACTGGAAAACAAGACAAAAGTACATTTTTTTGCAGCGTGCAAAAATTCAAATTCCACCATTTCACTGGAAAAAAATGCTTTTCTTATTTAGTATTTTTGTCTCGTTTCCAGTCTAAAAATTCTTAAATCCAGATGCTTTTACTAGATAAGTAAAATGACTCTAAATTTTGGCAGATAATTTTTCTTGTTTTAAGCAAAAATGCTTTCCCCCCCCCCCAGTTAACAAGAAAAAATATCTGGATTTAAGAATTTTTAGATATTTGGACTGGAAACAAGACAAAAAAATACTAAGTAACAAAAGCATTTTTTGCAGTGTTGTTGCTCCAAACCTGTAAGACTTTCTTCAGTAAAACCTAAAAGGAGAAATTTTAGGTTATTTTGTCCTTTTGGATCTTGACAGAACTGAGTGAACTCTCAGAACAAAGAAAGTCAAATGGGTTTAGAAGGCATGACGGAGAGAAGTTTCACTTTTTTGATCCAAAATTCAGTATTCAATCTATTTTTTACACTGTTGTTTATAGTTTGTACACGCACTGACATCTCCGGATGATTGCAAGCAGAACAAACAGAGAACCCATGAGGAACGACTCGACTTCCTCACACGGCGTCTGTCTGCTCAGTAGTCTGTGAACGTGTGGAGGAGGAGCAATAATTCACAGAAATGATGGAATGGACATCCATACGGGGAGAAATGAAAGAATCATGGGAAAGGGGAGGCGTTGTAAAATTGATTTGTGAGAGGAAAGTCCTACCTTGGCATTGTGATTTTGCATAGCAGGAGTTCAACAGCTAAATAGAAGAGCAAAATAAAATTCATGGTGAGTGATGATTATATCCACATGACAGTTTCATGCATCATCAAACGCGTCATTCCTGCCATGCATTATGTTTTCATGCCACACCATCATATATCTTTAAAAAATCCATCCAATATTTTAAGAATTAAACCATATTAGCAATTTATTAGGATGTAATTAATTTAGAAATATTCCTAATGCTTCTTTTTTTTTGCCTCTTGGCTCCTGTTTGATCAAATCATCATGTCAACAAATTAAAAATACGAAAGAGAAGTCTGAGCGCTTCTGAACGTCTGTTACACCTTTATATAGAAATACAGCCTTAATTACAGAAGCACATTCATTATGTAGAGATTACAGAGTTCAAATGTTACTGCACAGCAGGAATGACCCAAACATTGAGGTACCGGCGGTGAAATACCTCCTCGTTGTGTTTCTCCAGCCTCTCCAGCTGTTCACGCTGAGCTGCCTGGAGTTGCTCGCTCTCTTTGGACTGTTTCATGGCGAGCTGTCAATCAACGCCCATGTTAATTTGCATAATTAGAAACATGCATTTGAAAAAACAAACAAAAAAAAACACATCTGAAACAAGATTAGAAACCTTACCCTCTTTCTTTCTGTAAGAAACTTCCTTGTGTTCGTGCTGTTGAGCTCTCGAACTCTCCTGCAGAAACACCAGCCGTCAGTTGGGTCATTTTTAAAGGATAAAAGTAGATTATTGCTTATAACTTTTGACCAGTAGGTGGCGCTGGCATAAAATTTTGTGCGTGCCCTAAGTGGATGATGACAATGATAATTCTCAAGTTTCACTACAATATACCAAAGCGTTCCCAAAAAACAGAGTTAATTACGTTGACGAATAATTTTCGTAACATTTTTCACTGACGAAAACGAGACGATAACTAAATGAGTTTTGAATGACAAAAACTATGATGAAAATCTATTGACAATTTCTTCAATGAATAAAAATGAGATGGAAATGTTACGGAGGTATGATTTGGGAAGAGATCCAGTCATGTCCTGTGTTGTAGATGCGTACATTTGAATTGTAACATAAGACATAAGTTGGCATACATGGCTCATAAAACGTTAAAAAAAATCTGGGAGAAAGAGAAGAGCAGACATATAAATCTGAAAAAGCGTGACGACACAAAAGAGAGCTCTATTCGGTGTGGTTTTCTGTACGCACACACCAGAAGCGTGCAGCCGCGCTTGAGTACTGAATTTCACGTCTGAATGGACAAATACACACAACATGATGTCAAAATGTCCATTTTGGAGAGTATTCATGTTGTGAGAATATTGCATGTGCATCAGTGTGTTGGATTCCAGCATTCGGTCTTAAAATATGTCAGAGCCATTGTTTTGTCTCAAAATGCACACCAGTAATGTTTTTTTTCTAAGGTACGTTTATAAAAGCTACTTAAAAACCCTAATTGAACCAAGGCCTAGGCTAAGCCCTGTCTGTGAAACCAGGCCCATATGTTCTTCTTCAGTAGAAGTGGTTTTATTTCATTTTAAGATAATGTATTATATGTCACAGCAGTTACGTGTCTGTCTTGCATGTTTAAATTTTAATATCATTCATATTAACAGGTTAATAGATGTTTTCTCCAGGAGTAGCCTATATATAATGCATTTGGAAATTAATGCATTACAGATTTCGTCGACTAAAATCGTCAACTAAAACTAGACTAAACCTAAAACCAATTCAGATGACTAAAACTAAATGATGGCATTTTAGTCAAAAGACTATGACTAATACTAAATCAAAAAAAAATTGCTGTCAAAATTAACACTGCCCAAAACACACCCTCAGTTCCTCTTTGACGTTCTCAATTTATTGGTGTGTTCAAGTCAAAATGTTATGAAAATCAAGTTTGGTCTGAAGATTGATGATAAGAGGCAATTGTTTTTGAAGTTTTGTAGAAAAAAAACTGTCTATAAAGGGGTTCAAAATGATGCAAAAGCATATATGGTTTCCTCCAATTGTTGTTTTGAGGTTTTGACCAACACCTTTCGGGATAGTGCCAATAAAAGTTTCATCTCATTATATCGAAGCATTGTGTAGATGGGGTTTATTTTCCTGAATGACGTAGGCTACTTACTGTATGGTCAAATTTGGGGAGAATAACAAGAAAGTTATTGAAACAAGAACTGAGCATCATCCATGCAATCAGAGAAGAACAGAATAATACTTCTAGATGGTGTTTTACCCTTAAAAAAGAGCAAATTATATGGATGAAATTGCTCAAGATGGTTCTGTTTGGCCATTACACTGTAATAGCAATGTCTCAAAATACAAGCAAAACACAAAGAAACGGCGTAATGCTGCTCGCATGAGCTTTAAAGGGAATTGCTGCTGAGCAGTTATTATTACCGTTCCCTCTCAGCCTTGTTCTTTATGCTTTTGTCTTGACTGATGGCTTTGCTGCTCTCCATCGAGGTCTTTGCTTGGGTGGTTCGCAGCTCTTTACTCTGTCTGTAAGAGGAGGAGGAAAATAATTCAATCGGTTTTTATGACAAACATCGGTTTGCTCTATAATGTTAAAAGTAGGGATATATTTATACGCTGTGCATCGGTAGAGATTTTCTTTTTTTTTTTTAAAGTTTCCCATACAAGTTTTGCACTTTGACTGTAAGTATTTTGTTATGAATCACATGGTTATTAAATATATAAACAATTTTTATTTTATATCCAGCAAAAATAACTAATTTGTGAGACTTATTGCAATATAAAAGGATATAAACTGGTGTGATAATATCTTGTTTGCACTGTGCAACAAAAGTATTTGCTGTTATAATAATAAACGCTTGATAACTATGTGGAGTTAATGTAAAATATACAATAAGAACACAGAGAACAAAACAGCAGCTGCAAGAAAAGATACACACGTCATATGGAACAAAAGCCCATAAGAAACACACACAAGGGAGAATTCAGTGAGAATGAATTGCACCTGCTGATAGCGCTGTTTAGCAAGCACAGACTGCATTGTTTCAGCACCCGATTCACTAAAGGAATTATGCAAATCAGGTAATGCCTCAAACACGCCCACAAAATTAGTGCTGTTCACAATTGGCATGGAGCAATTCCCCGGCGCACAGGCCGGATCCGAGCGGCCGTTTGTGGAGGATGCAGCAGACGACATTACCGGGATTGCAAATGCTTGACTTCACACTTGGATATATGCCCGGTTATATCCATCATTTAATGAATTACTGCTGACATGATCAATAGAAACTGTACACACACGTTAATTGCAATTAGCAGGCACACAGTGATGTCCTTTGTGAATCCAGAAGGCACTGTTTGCATAGAAAGGAGGCAAGTTTGCCCAGAAAATAATGACACTGACTTCATTGGTATCAAATAATATCCTCATATAACCTTTTTGTTTACAACTTATATAATTTAAATATATTAATAAATACAGGTGCTGGTCATATAATTAGAATATCATCAAAAAGTTGATTTATTTCACTAATTCCATTCAAAAAGTGAAACTTGTATATTATATTCATTCATTACACACAGACTGATATATTTCAAATGTTTATATTTCTTTTAATTTTGATGATTATAACTGACAACTAAGGAAAATCCCAAATTCAGCATCTCAGAAAATTAGAATATTGTGAAAAGGTTCAATATTGAAGACACCTGGTGCCACACTCTAATCAGCTAATTAGCTCAAAACACCTGCAAAGGCCTTTAAATGGTCTCTCAGTCTAGTTCTGTAGGCTACACAATCATGGGGAAGACTGCTGACTTGACGACCATTGACACCTTGCACAAGGAGGGCAAGACACAAAAGGTCATTGCGAAAGAGGCTGGCTGTTCACAGAGCTCTGTGTCCAAGCACATTAATAGAGAGGCGAAGGGAAGGAAAAGATGTGGTAGAAAAAAAGTGTACAAGCAATAGGGATAACTGCACCCTGGAGAGGATTGTGAAACAAAAACATTCAAAAATGTGGGGGAGATTCACAAAGAGTGGACTGCAGCTGGAGTCAGTGCTTCAAGAACCACTACGCACAGATGTATGCAAGACATGGGTTTCAGCTGTCGCATTCCTTGTGTCAAGCCACTCTTGAACAACAGACAGCGTCAGAAGCGTCTGACAAAAAGGACTGTCTATCAGTCTGTCTGTAATGAATGAATATAATATACAAGTTTCACTTTTTGAATGGAATTAGTGAAATAAATCAACTTTTGATGATATTCTAATTATATGACCAGCACCTGTATATACACTACCGGTCAAAAGTTTTTGAATGGTACGTTTTTTTTAAAGAAGTCTCTTCTGCTCAACAAACATTTATTATTATCAGTTTTGAAAACAAGAATAAATTACAGCTTACTATATATTCACATAGAAAACAGTGATATTAATTTGTAAAAGTATTTCACAATATTACTGTTTTTACTGTATTTTGGATCAAATATATGAAGCCTTGGTGAGCAGAAGAGACTTTAATTAAAAAGATTATTGGAAAATGTTTACACACGATCATACTGTTTTAGGCTTTTCGCTTCAAAGTAGCACATTTGATTCAACTACTATGTATGTCTATTATTATTATTATTATTATTATAAATCAATATATTATATAAAACAAAATACATTGTAAATATAAAAAATACTTATTTTGGTAAAAATATAAATATTTAAAATATTTTATGATTAAATATAAAAAGGAAATATGGTAACTTTTCATGTTGACTCAATTAGCTGCATGCCACAAAATTTCCCAACATGTCAGAAACTGAGTGATTCATTAAAGCAGAAAGCTTTAAAGACATGAAAATCTTTGTAGAGAGATCCAAGTTCTCCAACGACGCAGGTCATTGTCCTGAGGCCAGCGATGAAGAGGGGAACAGACTTCACGGACACTATACTAGCTTTCATCTACATTCAGTCGAACTCAAAGTTTGGTGGTTTCTTCAGAACAGAGCTCTCTCTCACCTCTCATGGACGAGCGTGAGATGATGTGTTTGCTGCTCCTGCTCCACGAGCATCAGCTTTCGGAGCTGCTCACACTGCTGGATCACGTGCTGCTCCCTCACATTCTGTTCCTCAGCCGACTGGCATCTGATCATCTCAGCCCATTCTGACGCGTGAGCCGCAACCACGTCCTTTACCTGCCGTACAGGGACAAAACAAAACTTTGTTTTAATATTCAAATTGCCAAAACGAGAAGCTGGAAATTGAATGAAACAAATGAAATTCAACTCGATACCTTGGATTTGTGATTTATTGTTACAGTCTTAATTTGCCTTTCGATGTCTCTGCTCATTTCAAGGCTGTAACTTTCACTGAGGATGAACACATAATGAGTGTGTTATACTTCACAATGTTCTGGCTTTGTTTTACAAGGTTCATAGCGTGATATGTAAATATTTTAAAGGATATTCTTCAAATTTTTTTATAAATATTGCCATATAGTATGTAATTTTAATCTCTAACTAATTGAGAGACTGACGAGTTCAGAAATCACTGCATAATCATTTAAAGTGAACTTGAAATTAAATTTCACCTTCATTTACTTTTTAAAACTAATTTTCACATCCATCCATCCATCCATCCACCAATCCATCAAACCATCCATTCAACATCCAACCATCCATCCATCCATCCATCCATCATACATCCAACCAACCAACCAACCAACCATTAATCCATCCGAACGACCATCCATCCATCCACCCACCAATCCATCATCCATCCATCCATCCATCAACCAACCAACCATCCACCAATCCATCATCCATCCATCCAACCAACCATCCATCCATCCGAACGACCATCCATCCATCCATCTGACCAACCAACCATCCACTGATCCATCCATTCATCCATCCACCAATCCATCAAACCATCCATTCAACATCCAACCATCCATCCATCCATCCATCCATCATACATCCAACCAACCAACCAACCAACCATTCATCCATCCGAACGACCATCCATCCATCCACCCACCAATCCATCATCCATCCATCCATCCATCCATCAACCAACCAACCATCCACCAATCCATCATCCATCCATCCAACCAACCATCCATCCATCCGAACGACCATCCATCCATCCATCTGACCAACCAACCATCCACTGATCCATCCATTCATCCATCCATCCACCCACCCACCAATCCATCTAACCATCCATCCAACCAACCAACCAACCATCCATTCATCCATCCGAACGACCATCCAACTATCCATCCATCCAACTATCCATCCATCCTTCCATCCATCCATCCAACTATCCATCCAACTATCCATCCATCCATCCATCATACATCCAACCAACCAACCAACCAACCATTCATCCATTCGAACGACCATCCATCCATCCATCCATCCACCCACCAATCCATCATCCATCCATCCATCCATCCATCCATCCATCAACCAACCAACCATCCACCAATCCATCATCCATCCATCCAACCAACCAACCATCCCTTCATCCATCCGAACAACCATCCATCCATCCATCTGACCAACCAACCATCCACTGATCCATCCATTCATCCATCCATTCATCCATCCATCCACCCACCAATCCATCTAACCATCCATCCAACCAACCAACCAACCATCCATTCATCCATCCGAACGACCATCCAACTATCCATCCATCCATCCATCCATCCATCCATCCAACTATCCATCCATCCTTCCATCCATCCATCCTCCAACTATCCATCCATCCATCCATCCATCCAACTATCCATCCATCCATCCAACTATCCATCCATCCTTCCATCCATCCATCCTCCAACTATCCATCCATCCATCCATCCATCCATCTATCCATCCAACTATCCATCCATCCATCCATCATACATCCAACCAACCAACCAACCATTCATCCATTCGAACGACCATCCATCCATCCATCCATCCACCCACCAATCCATCATCCATCCATCCATCCATCCATCCATCCATCCATCCATCCAACCAACCAACCAACCAACCAACCAACCAACCATCCACCAATCCATCATCCATCCATCCAACCAACCATCCATTCATCCATCCGAACGACCATCCATCCATCCATCTGACCAACCAACCATCCACTGATCCATCCACCCACTGATCCATCCATCCATCTAACCATCCAACCAACCATCCATTCATCCATCCGAACGACCATCCATCCATCCACCCACCAATCCATCCATCCATCCATTCATCCATCAACCAACCAACCATCCACCAATCCATCATCCAACCAACCATCCATTCATCCATCCGAACGACCATCCATCCATCCAACCAACCAACCAACCAACCAACCATCCACCCACCAATCCATCATCCATCCATCATCCATCCAACCAACCATCCATTCATCCATTCGAATGACCATGCATCCATCCACCCACCAATCCATCATCCATCCAGCCATCCATTCATCCATCAACCAACCAACCAACCACCAATCCATCATCCATCCATCCAACAACCATCCATTCATCCATCCATCCGAACGACCATCCATCCATCCATCTGACCAACCAACCATCCATCCACTGATCCATCCATCCATCCTTCCATCCATCCATCAATCCATCTAACCATCTATCCAACCAACCAACCAACCATCCACCCACCAATCCATCATCCATCCATCATCCATCCAACCATCCATTCGAACGACCATCCATCCATCCATCCATCCATCCATCCATCCATCCATCCATCAATCCATCCAACATCCATCCACCAACCAACCAACCATCCAGCAATCCATCATCCATCCAACCAACCATCCATCCATCCATCCATCCATCCATCCATCCATCCATCCATCCATCCATCCATCATACTAATTGGAGAGTATTTGAAGACTTCAGATTCAAAAGCCTCAAAGTGCCATCTGAAATTTTCTTCTAAAATGAGCATTTTTATCAAGCTCGTATTTTTAGGTTCAGTAATTTCACTTTAATAGCAATCATCCATCCAATCCATCATCCATCCATCCAACAACCATCCATTCATCCATCCATCCATCCGAACGACCATCCATCCATCCATCTGACCAACCAACCATCCATCCACTGATCCATCCATCCATCCATCAATCCATCTAACCATCTATCCAACCAACCAACCAACCAACCATCCACCCACCAATCCATCATCCATCCATCATACATCCAACCAACCAACCAACCAACCATTCATCCATTCGAACGACCATCCATCCATCCATCCATCCACCCACCAATCCATCATCCATCCATCCATCCATCCATCCATCCATCCATCAACCAACCAACCATCCACCAATCCATCATCCATCCATCCAACCAACCAACCATCCCTTCATCCATCCGAACGACCATCCATCCATCCATCTGACCAACCAACCATCCACTGATCCATCCACTGATCCATCATCCATCCAACCATCCATTCGAACGACCATCCATCCATCCATCCATCCATCCATCCATCCATCCATCCATCCATCCAACATCCATCCACCATCCAACCAACCATCCATCCATCCATCCATCCATCCATCCATCCATCCATCCATCCATCCATCCATCCATCATACTAATTGGAGAGTATTTGAAGACTTCAGATTCAAAAGCCTCAAAGTGCCATCTGAAATTTTCTTCTAAAATGAGCATTTTTATCAAGCTCGTATTTTTAGGTTCAGTAATTTCACTTTAATAGCAATTAATAGGTCATTTTCATTGCCATTAAAGTGAAATAACTGAATATAAACATACGAGCTTGATAAAAATGCTCATTTTAGAAGAAAATTTCAGATGGCACTTAGAGGCCACAAACATCAAGAAAATTTACATTCATAAATGTGCCTGAATGAACAATGTATAAACTGAAAACCTGAAACTTTGATGTTGAATAATCAACCACTTGGCAACCCGACTATATACAGCATGAAGAGAAAAGTACATCTGAGTGTAACGAAATAATATCACATTCACCTCACTTTCTTGCAGCTTTTTTCGAGTTGCTTCTCCAGTGCTTGTTTCTCTTTATCATGTTGAGCAACAATCCTGTCCACTTGAGCGCAGTGGGAACTCTGCAGTGCCGCGTGTGCCTGAAATAGGAAGCAGGATTGTTTTCTCTTCTGTCTTTGTATCCGCGCTGTCAGTTCTCCTGCCCTACAGGCTTCAGTGTCTGTGACACTCCGGCAAACTGTTCATAATCAATTCAATGAACTCAAGGAAACAAAAGCCTTCGGTCACCTTCGCCTGCTTCTTCTTCAAAGCGTTCACATCCTTCTGCTGCTTCTTGACTAGTTTCAAGTAGGTCTGAGGAAAGGTTGTAAAAACATGAATGCAGCACTTTTCATATTTCACATTTCAGCAATGCAAATCAAATGCTTTATTCTGTTATTTTTATGTTTATTCTGTTAGGTTGTTACCTTCGTTTGCTTTAAGTCATCAATGGTCAGTTGAGGTGTGAGCACTGATGTATCTAGAGGTTCACAAAACAACATATATTAATACAACATATATTAATACAACTCAACTGATTGTGAGAAGGTTTGTGCAATATTTTAAGACGGATACATAATGGATGATTTTTGCCACAATTTTGCTTTTGGGCATTTCAGAAATCGCTGTAGGACAGTCTTGGATTGCTTTTTGATGTCAGTGTCAAAGTCTTTAATCTGCCTGAGCTTTACCCAAGATCTCACTGGAGCCATATCTCAATCTGACAAGCAACAAGACAGAAAACACACACACACACACACACACACACACACACAGTCTACATGCTGAAACAAGCAAATTATTTTAAATGTATGTAGATTAAAGGGGTCATCACATGGATTTTTTCATTTTAATATGTTCCTTGAGGTTCAGTAAAAACACAAATATAATATATTGTGTATAAATATTTATATTTGACTGATGTCTGTCTGTATAAGCTCTGCATAGCTGATGTCTGCGTGAACAGGGTGCGAGAGGGTATGTAAAAACATACGTTGACAGGAAGGTAGGACATCGCATTATTTCATTCGGACCAAATATAATAATTGGATGAACATTTACACCTTCCACAGATGATATATATTTATAAAAAATATATTTAGACCGTTTAAAATAGTGATTGCTATCAGAATATGAGGAGAAATTCAACCAGTATGACAAAAAATGTTTATGTAGAGAATAATTTCTTGCACCTTTAAAGGTACAATATGTAACTTTATTTGTTCAGAATTAAAGGGTTAGTTCACCCAAAAATGAAAATGATGTCATTAATGACTCACCCTCATGTCGTTCCAAACCCGTAAGACCTCCGTTCATCTTCAGAACACAGTTTAAGATATTTTATATTTAGTCCGAGAGCTTTCTGTCCCTCCATTGAAAATGTATGTACGGTATACTGTCCATGTCCAGAAAGGTAATAAAAACATCATCAAAGTAGTCCATGTGACATCAGTGGGTCAGTTAGAAGTTTTTGAAGCATCGAAAATACATTTTGGTCCAAAAATAACAAAAACTACGACTTTATTCAGCATTGTATTCTCTTCCAGAATCCTTTCCATTGAATTGATTCCATTGAATTGATTCCATTGAATCCTTTCATCTGTCGGCGTTGGTAATCCACTTTTACGTCGCCGTGGTTGTTTTTGGCGATTAGGACATCCGCGACATGCACACTTACGCACCATTTTAAAAAATATAGCAATACCAAAATACAAACAATGTAGAATAGCTTGAATACAGCGTGCGTCTCCCTCAGACTGTAAACGAAGCTCTGTCGCACCGGATAACATGTCAGCAGCGTCTTACATCAGCAGCGTCACTGCGGAGTCGTGAACCACACTCCGGAGCAGAAGGGGGCGGTAATGCACCAATAAGCTGGATGCCAACCGCCATAAAACAGGAAAGAAGAAGAAGAAGAAGAAGCGGAGTCGTGAACACGGATTGACAACAGACCCGGAAGAGAAGACAATGCTGAATAAAGTCGTAGTTTTTGTTATTTTTGGACCAAAATGTATTTTCCATGCTTCAAAATGTCGCGGATGTCCTAATCGCCAAAAACAACAACGGCGATGTAAAAGTGCATTACCAACGCCGACAGATGAAAGGATTCAATGGAATCAATTCAATGGAAAGGATTCCGGAAGAGAAGACAATGCTGAATAAAGTCATAGTTTTTGTTATTTTTGGGCCAAAATGTATTTTCGATGCTTCAAAAACTTCTAACTAACCCTCTGATGTCACATGAACTACTTTGATGATGTTTTTATTACCTTTCTGGACATGGACAGTGCACCGTACATACATTTTCAATGGAGGGACAGAAAGCTCTCGGACTAAATCTAAAATATCTTAAACTGTGTTCTGAAGATGAACGAAGGTCTTACGGGTTTGGAACGACATGAGGGTGAGTCATTAATGACATCATTTTCATTTTGGGGTGAACTAACCCTTTAACAAAATTTAAATAAGGAGGCTTTTACTCATATAACAACATTGATCAGCGAACATAAACAGCAGTTCATCCAAACCTGAATGACGCACGAGAACAAACCTCTTCTGGAAGCTCAAACACACAATCTCTTTATGAACATTTTGAAGCATCAACGTTACAGTTGTGTATGGAGGGTCAGAGAGTTCTCAGATTTCATCAAAAATATCTTAATTTGTGTTCCGAAGATGAACGAAAGTCTTATGGGTTTGGAACGAAATGAGGGTGAGTCATTAATGACAGAATTTTCATTTTTGGGTGAACTAACCCTTTAAGCGACTGCGCGCCAGTGGGCGGGGCCTATGGGGTGATGATGTATAGCTATTCGTCAATGTCTTGCTCTGGAGGCAGTCATATGAAAATATATATTTGTCACAGATCCCACAATATCAAAACAAGCTGTTTTAGGAGCTTGATTAAATACATTTTTATGTAATGAGGAGGACGTATATGTCAAAAGATCAAGGTAAATTTGAAAAATTTTGCAAAAAAGTGTTTGCTAAATTAAAAAAAAATGTAAAATTTTATGTAGTATTTGTACATATATTCTAGACTTGTGCCGATATTCGCTAATGCGATATATCGCGATAATGAACATGCACGATATTGTTATCGTGGGCACTTCAAAATACCGTAAATAATAATTTATTACCAATTATTAAAATGTTTATAATGCATATAAGAATACTTTCCCCATCAACCGTATAAAATGCAGAACACGGCTGTATTCAGCGTCAAAATAACATGCGCTCAGATGTAAACAAGCCCAACGTACATGAGAAGCACATGGCGGAACAAGTGAAGGAGATGCGCTGAATGAAAGTGCGAGTTCACTCTCTGACAGCAGAGGGCGCTGATGGAACAGCAGAAATGCAGCGGTTACCCCGGAAACCCAACAAAGCAACTGCGCTGGTGAAGTTTTTAAAATGCCTCAAGCATATATTTTAATCTGGACTACAACATGTCCTAATGATTAGAAATGTTCTGATTATTTGTTATTGTTTGGTAAAACACCAAATTGACAATGAAAAATACTTATACTGTAAAGCATTAATAATTAATGTTAATTTCTTATTTAATGTTTAATAACATTACTACAATCAAAAGAACTTATTTAAGGGACCTGAGATAAAACTAACAATGATCAGTTGTGTTTCTTAACTAACATTAACAAAAAATACTTCCTGTAACAAATGTAGCTATTGCTCAATCTTAGTTAATGCATTAAATAATGAGAGTTTACTGTAAAGTGTTTCCTGTTGTTCTTCATAGCCTAATTCTTTTGCACTTTAATCTGTTTGAAAATTTGACTTTATATATTTTTTGTGTATTGTATTATTGTATTTAAACATTCAGAGTTATTTTTGTTATTAGAAAAAGAGTTCTTAAACCTGTTATACTGACAACACTTTTTATTGCAACTTATTTCAATATCGTGATAATACCGTATACCGTGATAAAAGCTTCAGCAATTAAGCGCAACATGAAAACTTGATGCTGTCACATGCCTAATATATGCCACACTTAATATCTGAACGTCACTGCATTAGATACAATATTATAACAAAATAATTTATATATGTTTGTTACATCAAAATGATTAAATCAAAATGATCTGCTGTGCTCTCCACATTCACATACTCTCTCTGTATAATACTGACTCATTTGTGTATTTTTTTCTTCTCCTACACAGGGTCACAGCGGCCTGTGTTTCTGCCCATGCAGATCCCGACACCGTTTTTACTCTTATAGTTACCCTCTTTGGAACAGGTGACCATATTTTGTCCCAGTGCTGCTCTCGATCTCTCCGAGTCCTTCTGCGGCGTCATCGCGGCCGGATTCACCCTCCGTTTCTTATTCCTCATCCAGCTGTCATTCGGCACATCAGCAATATCTGACTGAATAAACAACCAGAATTCATTAAACGCCATCATTCTCCTTCACAGCAGAGAGGGAAAATAAATGACTGGATCAGAAGCAAGTGTTATACTACAGTCAAAACATTTGTGCATGTAAAATTAAGCAGCCAACATGTGAGTCAAATAAACGCACAAGCGAGAAAAACCTGAGCTGCAAAATCGCATTAGAAAAGTGCTTCTTAGTGCTATTGAATCACTTTCTTCCTGAAAGTTTAATGATAGCAGTCAATTCATACAGTTCTGCGAGTACATGAAGAACTCATTAAAGTAAATGAAGGAGCTGATGGAGACCTCTCAAGGTTGTGTGCATTAATGATACAGATGCTCACCGTCTCAATGCCCATGGCTCTCATTTGGTCTGTTCGTTTCTCACAGATGGATAAGAACTTTTTGGGATCAGACAGGGCATCTACAATAGCTGAAACGAAAAGATCTCACAGCGTAAAGACTTGTGATGAAACTCCATGAACTTGAGCTTTCATCATGTTCCAGTCTCCTAACCTCCGAAGCCGTCGGGCACGTATGTTTTGAGGATGATGTTGCAGAAGACGGTGGCCAGGGACAGAGGTTTGTTGTACTCGTTTCGTAGGGAGATGTGCCTGTAACCAGACTGCAATCCGTCCAGCGGGAGAATCCGCTGTCCAATCAGCTTATTGTTGTCATCGTACACGGCCACCCGGAGCACGGCGAGATCTGGGAGGATCACCTGTGGGATCGAGGCGTTTGAGTGTTTATTTACTCTGCTTGTGTTTTTGACTTAGAGGAAGGAGGTTCAAAAGCAAAACAAGAGAGATGTGACCTAGAAACTTAAAGTGGAGGTTCACACAATCTGATGTTAATCTTGAGAAGATGAAGAGTAACAATGCATCCTTCACATCTCCGAAAAGTTTTTAGTTTTGTCATATTTATAAAAGATAGATATGCTAAATCGAAGGCCGAGCTCCTGGAGGCGTGTCTGCTGTCAGTGCTGTGGGCGGAGCTAAAGAGTCACGAGCGCGCGCAGCTTCTGCGTAGAGATCGCATGCTAGCTGCGACATCATAATAAATAAAAAGGGAACAAAAGCGTTCGTGTTGTTTACATTATATGCACTTACGCACAGACATCTGATGCAGCTTTACTCATTGCCCCCGATCTGCAAATCCAGCGCCGAAATCCCGGGAACAAACAAACATACATGTGCAACTCCGTTGCTGCCTCGAAAAAACAAACTTCATCCTCTGTTCCCTTAACGCTGGGTTCTTTGGGAAGCTGAAAAAGGTAATCTTTCCCTTACAACCAAAAACACGCTCCTTCGGTGACAGGAGCTGCGTCTCATTTCGGAGGCTGCGTCCTCCAGAGGTTGCATTCAAAATGTATTTCAAATTTAATTCAAGCACTTTCAAGGACCAATGTTTGTTTTCAAGTACTTTCCAGGCCTTGAATTCATGTGTCTGAAATCCAAGTACTTTCAAGGCGCGTGGGAACCCTGACAATAAAACATGCATTCTCAACTCGAAATCTTAGGCTTATTTATTTAAAACTAAGAAAAAAAAAATATATATATATATATATATATATATTTTTTTTTTTTTTTTTTTTTTCCTTAGCTTTAAATAAATAAGATTTCGAGTTGAGAAAGTATACTTCCTTTTTTGGTTATTTATTTATTTATTTTTTTCATAACTTGCATCTCAACATTTTGGGGTGTGCTTTTTACATTTACATTTTGCTTTATTCATTATTTATCCACCCTCATATTTTTTTTCAGGGGAACACAAAGATTTTTTCTGTGAAAATATGAAATCTTAAATCACATTCAGATTTAAAAACGGCACATCTGATGCAACAAAAATGCATGTTTTATTGTTATGACTGTTTATTGTGATCTTTTTGTGAGCTTTTGTTGTAAGCAAAGTAACACATGAATATTTATGAATATTTACAAAAATAGCACTTTTTTATATTTTTACATTAAATTAAATAAACAAATACTATAACTACTACTACTACAGTATTACAACTAATATTAATAAATGATATTAAAATAAATGTTTCAGTAATCTGAGTGAAGGCCTGTGGGTGATTTGCTAAATAAGTCAGGATCACACCTAATGGCTCTGTTCCTCACATCCAACTATTGTAATTCACAACTGTGGTTTGTATGTAAAGATCCTTGAGAAACTCTCCTGTTGTGTTTAATCATAAAACAGCATGTCAGAGAGGATAATTAGACCGCAGCGTTCAGCAGATCTCTATAGTAACTACTGCATTTAGCTCATGTAGATATAATTAAAGCTCACTATATTATTCGGATATGTTGTAGATAATGAAGGGAAGTCATTATGTCATTGCTGTTCAGTTTAAGAATCATTAAGAACGAGCACCTCGAATCTTTGGGGTAAAAAGAGCGTCACGTGACACGATCAAGACAAAGACGTCACTGGCGTAAAGGTCACCTTTCTGAAGACAAATGCTTCTCCATTGTACACCGGATTCAGCCCGTTGTTCATCACCATCTTCGTGCGAAACTCTTTACGGATCGTGTCCGTGGGGAGCCCGTACATGTCCACCTCCACGTACGTGCCGATCTTCTTATCCGACAGAAACTGTCCAGAAATCACCTGAGAGACAAACACTTTACATAACGAACATGCTTTATTTACTGTGTGACTGAAGCACGAACAGACCTCAGAGAGGGGTTCACTGAAATGTCTCTGTCGTTATATGTCAAAGTTCAACCAACTAAAAGAGAACAGCGTTTATTTTCACTTGGTTTAAAGGGAGAATTCCTACACTTTTGAACCAATCAGTGTCCAGGATTTTTCCATGACCTTTTCAATTGTTTGAGGTTTTTAAAATAATAGAATAAAAAACAAATAATTTAAATAAATAGTTTTAAATAAGGAAATGTAAATATAAAACAAATTGAAATAAATGCATTTTAATGGATTTAAATGAAATTCACTAATGAATCATTTAGTCTGATTCACTGAAAAGAACCGATTTAAATGAATTTGAATGGACTTAAATGAATAAATGTAAATAAATTGATTTAAATAGATGTAAATAAATAGTTTAAAATAATTAAATGAATTAAATTACCCAATGAATCAATTAGTCTGTCAAATTGATTCATTGAAAAAGAACAGATTTAAATGAATAAAATAAATGTAAATAAATAGATTTAAATAGATTTAAATAAATAAATAAATATTCAGACAAAACTGCCAAATGAATCATTTATTAAAATGTATTTAAATAAGTTTAAATAAATGTAAATAAATCGATTTAAATAAATAAATAAATAAATAAATAAATATATATATATATATATATATATATATATATATATATATATATATATATATATATATATATATTTCTAATTGTTCAAGGTTACCGGATAAATATTTTAAATATAATATACAAATAAACAAAAACAAATAAGTTAAACAAATAGTTTTAAATAAATCAATAGATTTAAATAAATAATAATAAATGTAAATAAATGAATAAATATTCAGACTAATTAAATCATTTAGTCTGTCTGATTCATTAAGAACCAATTTAAACAATTATACATAATTTTTTACAAATAAATGTAAAAAAGGCAGATTTAAATAAATGCAAATAAAAAGATTTAAACAGATTATAAAGTAAATAAATATTCAGACAAATTGCCTGAATGTCTGATTAAAAATAACCCATTTAAATACATTTAAATTGAAATGAAGACATGTAAATAAGTAGATTCAAATAGATGGAAATAAATAGATTTAAATAGACAAAGTAAATAAAAAAAATATTCAGACAAATGACTTAATGAATCATTTAGTCTGATTCATTAAAAAGAACCAATTTAAATAAATTTAAATGAATAAATGTAAAAAAAGTAGATTTAAATAAATGGAAATAAATAGATTTAAAGAGATTATAAAGTAAATAAATAAACAAATATTCAGACAAATTGCCTAATGAATCATCTAGTCTGTCTAGCCGATTCACTGAAAAGAACCGACTCAATAGAACGACTCCCTCTCATGTGTGTTCACTGAAGACACATCCGTGCTTTTTCCCAGCCTGATTCCAGGTTCTCCATGAGCGCAGGACCCTGTGAAAGCGGACGAGGGTAGGATGGACACACACCTGGACGCTGCAGGTGGCTGCGATCACTCCGTCCACAGGCGTCTCCGAGAACGGGTCGAACATCCGATCCGGCCGGCGCATGAAGTCGGGCTTCAGCAGATACCTGTGAGAGTCGGATCACATGTTCATTATGAGAGCTGTTATCAGAGTCACCTTAAAGCAACGATCCGTTTAATGAAGGCTCTCTCGTCCCGGGTTTCACTTACAGCGCTAAACACAATGCTAATGGATGCCGCCGTGATTAATGTGTTGATGAATATGTTTGGAGTTTCACAGCATCGGAGCGGCTCCAGCGCGGATCACACATCACAGCTAATTAACACTGACAACTGCTGCTGCTTTAACGAACAAACCAGTCAAACACTGAGGGACTGATTCATATCTGTAATCTATTTTGATGTGGGTAAATCCGTTATATGGTGTAATTATGCCACTTAAATGTTAGTAAAGTTTTAATTAAGTCAATTTAGTATTTCATGATCATTTTCCACTTTCTGTTGGACCTTTATAATTAAACAGGTTGTTTTCAACCAATCAGTGTCCAGGATTTTCCCATGACCTTTCCAATTGTTCAAGGTCACTGGATAAAGATTTTTAAAATAATAAATAAATTAAAAATATAATAATTTTAATAATTTTAAATTAAGAAATGTAAATAGATAAATAATTACATTTCAATGGATTTAAATGAATAAATAAATATTTATTCAGAGAAATTCACTAATGAATCATTTAGTCCAACTGATTTATTGAAAAATAACCGATTTAAATAAATGTAAATAGATTTAAATAGATTAAAATAAATAAATAAATAAATAAATAAATATTCAGACAAAATTGCCTAATGAATCATTTATTGAAATATATTTAAATAAGTTTAAATAGATTTAAATAAATGTAAATAAACAGATTTAAATATATGTAAATAAAATAACTTAAATAAATAAATATATTTCCAATTGTTCAAGGTTACTAGATTTTTAAAAAAGATTTTGGAAAGATTTTTAAAATAATAAATAAAAACAAACAATTTAAATAATTTTAAATAAAGAAATGTAAATAGACAGATTTAAACAAATTGAAAAAAAAATACATTTCAATTGATTTAAATGAACAAATAAATATTTATTCAGAGAAATTCACTAATTAATCATTTAGTCTAACTGATTAATTGAAAAGAACTGATTTAATTATATTTAAATAGATGTAAATAAATAGATTAAAATAAATAAATAAATAAATAAATATTCAGACAAATTACCTAATGAATCGTTTAGTCTGTCCAACTGATTTATTGAAAAATAACCAATTTAAATAAATGTACATAAATAGATTAAAATAGATTAAAATAAATAAATAAATATTCAGACAAATTATCTAATGAATCGTTTAATCTGTCCAACTGATTTATTGAAAAATAACCAATTTAAATAAATGTAAATAGATTTAAATAGATTAAAATAAATAAATAAATAAATAAATATTCAGACAAAATTGCCTAATGAATCATTTTTATTAAATATATTAAAATAAGTTTAAATAGATTTAAATAAATGTAAATAAACAGATTAAAATATATGTAAATAAAATATATTAAATAAATATATTTCCAATTGTTCAAGGTTACTAGATTTTTAAAAAAGATTTTGGAAAGATTTTTAAAATAATAAATAAAAACAAACAATTTAAATAATTTTAAATAAAGAAATGTAAATAGATTTAAACAAATTGAAATAAATACATTTCAATGGATTTAAATGAACATAAATATTTATTCAGAGAAATTCACTAATTAATCATTTAGTCTAACTGATTCATTGAAAAGAACTGATTTAAATATATTTAAATAGATGTAAATAAATAGATTAAAATAAATAAATAAATAAATAAATAAATAAATAAATATTCAGACAAATTACCTAATGAATCGTTTAGTCTGTCCAACTGATTTATTGAAAAATAACTGATTTAAATAAATGTACATAAATAGATTAAAATAGATTAAAATAAATAAATAAATATTCAGACAAATTATCTAATGAATCGTTTAGTCTGTCCAACTGATTTATTGAAAAATAACCAATTTAAATAAATGTAAATAGATTTAAATAGATTAAAATAAATAAATAAATAAATAAATATTCAGACAAAATTGCCTAATGAATCATTTATTAAAATATATTAAAATAAGTTTAAATAGATTTAAATAAATGTAAATAAACAGATTTAAATATATGTAAATAAAATATCTTAAATAAATATATTTCCAATTGTTCAAGGTTACTAGATTTTTAAAAAAGATTTTGGAAAGATTTTTAAAATAATAAATATAAACAAACAATTTAAATAATTTTAAATAAAGAAATGTAAATAGATAGATTTAAACAAATTGAAATAAATAAATTTCAATGGATTTAAATGAACAAATAAATATTTATTTAGAGAAATTAATTAATTAATCATTTAGTCTAACTGATTCATTAAAAAAAACTGATTTAAATATATTTAAATAGATGTAAATAAATAGATTAAAATAAATAAATAAATAAATAAATAAATATTCAGACAAATTATCTAATGAATCGTTTAGTCTGTCCAACTGATTTATTGAAAAATAACCGATTTAAATAAATGTAAATAGATTTAAATAGATTAAAATAAATAAATAAATAAATGTTCAGACAAAATTGCCTAATGAATCATTTATTAAAATATATTTAAATAAGTTTAAATATATTTAAATGAATGTAAATAAATAGATTTAAATAAATGTAAATAAATAGATTTAAATATATGTAAATAAAATAACTTAAATAAATAAATATATATATATTTCCAATTGTTCAAGGTTACTAGATTTTTAAAAAAAGATTTTGGAAAGATTTTTAAAATAATAAATAAAAACAAACAATTTAAATAATTTTAAATAAAGAAATGTAAATAGATTTAAACAAATTGAAATAAATACATTTCAATGGATTTAAATTAACATAAATATTTATTCAGAGAAATTCACTAATTAATCATTTAGTCTAACTGATTCATTGAAAAGAACTGATTTAAATATATTTAAATAGATGTAAATAAATAGATTAAAATAAATAAATAAATAAATAAATAAATATTCAGACAAATTACCTAATGAATCGTTTAGTCTGTCCAACTGATTTATTGAAAAATAACTGATTTAAATAAATGTACATAAATAGATTTAAATAGATTAAAATAAATAAATAAATATTCAGACAAATTATCTAATGAATCGTTTAGTCTGTCCAACTGATTTATTGAAAAATAACCGATTTAAATAAATGTAAATAGATTTAAATAGATTAAAATAAATAAATAAATAAATAAATATTCAGACAAATTGCCTAATGAATCATTTATTAAAATATATTTAAATAAGTTTAAATAGATTTAAATAAATGTAAATAAACAGATTTAAATATATGTAAATAAAATAACTTAAATAAATAAATATATTTCCAATTGTTCAAGGTTACTAGATTTTTAAAAAAGTAAAAAATTTTTTTTTAAAATAATAAATAAAAACAAACAATTTAAATAATTTTAAATAAAGAAATGTAAATAGATAGATTTAAACAAATTGAAATAAATACATTTCAATGGATTTAAATGAACAAATAAATATTTATTCAGAGAAATTCACTAATTAATCATTTAGTCTAACTGATTCATTGAAAAGAACTGATTTAAATTGATTTAAATGAATACATGTAAATAAATATATTTAAATTGAATAAACACAAATGATCGGCTTGCATGTGCTTCCGCTTTCTGTATTCTTCAAAAAGCTTGCGCTGTATGTCCCACACCTTCCCTATTCTACTTACGGAACAAACGCTCCGCCAGTTTTGTTCTTTTCCCGTAGCACGTGCACGGTGATATTTTGTGTTTATTAAGCATATACAGTTGTATTTTTTCCTCATCTGGTATCGTTTAAAGCCCTCTGAAGCGGCACTGAAACTGTAATTTTGACCTTCAACTGTTTGGAGTCCATTGAAGTCCACTATAAGGAGAAAAATCCTGAAATGTTTAGTACATTAGTACAGTTATACTCAGATGATGATCTAAACTCACCCACATGAGCCGTTATATTCAAACTTCCCCTGGTTGAGCTGCATCGCCAAATCTACAAAACAACAAACTGAACATGAATACAGCTTCAAAACAAATATACGCCAACACAACTATTAGTGTAAAGAAACTAGATTACAAAGAGTTCATTTGATACTTGGGGTTCAGTATTGAATGTCTGACATTTCATTTGCTAATAAGATCATTAAATGTATTAATGTAATAAATAAAAAATAAATTTGCTAAAATTAAATGATGTAAATATAATAAAATGTAATGAATAAAAAAATAAAATAAACCAAAAACACTAAACTAATATATTATCATGCATTTTACTTTTTTATATAATAGTTTTCAAATTTAATATTTTACTCCAAAATCAATTTATCAAAATAAATAAGTATTGTTTGACATTTAATTAATTTACTAATAAATACAATAATTAAATGTATTAATGTAATAAATAAAAATAAATACACAAAAGATTAAATGGTGAAAATGTAATAAAAAAATTAATTCACTGATAAAAAAAAATTAACAAAATTAAATTAAAAATTAAACTATTATGTTACAATGCATTTTTTACTTTATTATTAATATTATTATTATTATTTTTTAAAATCATATTTTACTCAAAAAAATCAAGACAGAAATAAGTATTTTTTTACTTTATTATTAATATTATTATTATTATTTAAAATCATATTTCACTCAAAAAAATCAAGACAGAAATAAGTAGGCCTACTAGAAATATTTGATATTTAATTTGCTAAAAAATAAAATAATTAAATGTATAAATGTAATAAATAAAAATAAATACACAAAAGATTAAATGGTGAAAATGTAAGAAAAAATAAATTCACTAATAAAAAAATAATAACAATTAAATTAAAAATGAAACTATTATGTTACAATGCATTTTTTACTTTATTATTAATATTATTATTATTTTTTTAAATCATATTTTACTCAAAAAAATCAAGACAGAAATAAGTAGGCCTACTAGAAATATCTGATATTTTATTTGCTAAAAAATAAAATAATTAAATGTATAAATGAAATAAATAAATTCACTAAAAAAATGAAACTATGAAAATGTAATAAAGTAAATGTAATAAATGGAAAAAATAAATTAAATAATAATAACAAAATATAACTAATATTTACTTTTTTGCTATTTTTTTTACATTTAATAAAGTAAATGTAATAAAAGAAAAATAATTTCACTAATATTAATAACAAAATACAATTTTAAAAATGAAACTAATTTATATTATCATGCATTTTTTTTTTTACTTTTATTACTTTTAAAAATGTCTTATTTTACTCCAAAATCAAAAATAATTCTGAAATAATTATCATCCATTTTTCAAGACAATGAATTTCCATGAATTTGACATTTTTCATTTTAATAACATGATTGATAATTTGCTAATAAACATTAAAAATGTTATAAAATAAACTGAATAAAATACATTCACAAATTATAAATCATAATATTACCATGGTATGATGATTTTACCATACATTTTTGGCACATGGTAATACCGTAAATACCATGGTAATCACTGCGAGCGCACTTGGAAGGGCTGATAACTATTAAAGTTTATTTTTGTGAGTTTGCCGTCACATGACTGGAAGGCGCTCTGATTTGTTCCTCCTTAAACAGAAGCGTGTCACCGTCTGACATCATGACTGACACATCAAACCGTCTCCAGCCGACAGCAGCAGAACAAACCAAAGACGAGTGTATCAGGTGAACACACACCGACAGAGTCTACAGATGTGTTCACATCACACAGTCCTGTTCAATATTTGACACTCACAGACTTATTCATCACAATAACAGGAGGAACCAGATCTGATTCAACTGTTTTCAACACTGATAATAATCAGAAATGTTTCTTGAGCAGCAAATCATCATATTAAAAATATTTCTGAAGGATCATGTGACACTGAAGACTGGAGTGATGATGCAGAAAATTTAGCTTTGATTATAGTTTAAAACTTTACAGTTTTTACTTAAATATCACATTTTAATATACATTGACATTATTTTAAAGTGTTGTAATATTTCACAATATTTATGTTTTTACTGTACTGACTTCTTTTAGTAACATTAATCATCCTAAACTTTTAGGTGTATAATTATATTTGTTGCAGAATTTAATTATTTTTTCCATGATAATTTTTTAATCATAACTACAATGTAAAAAAAATCAGATATTTCTATGTTTTCTATGACCACAAACCCTCTCCCAATTTCACACATTAATTCAAAAATTATATATCAATTAAATTTTTCAGTATACATCACAGTAGTGTTTGTAGTGCTGATATTAATTTATGATTAATAAAAAAATAAAATTAAAAAAATATTGCTAATACAGTATATTACCATGCATTTGTTTTATTTTGACTTTATTTTTTAATATTTCATATTTTACTGAAAAATCAATGCCTGACATTTAATATGCAAATAAACAAAATAATTAAATGTATTAATGTAATAAATAAAAATAATTTAATAAAGTAAATGTGATAGATACAAAATAAATTCACTAATAATAATAATAATAATAATAATAATAACAAAATAAAATTTAAAAAATTTATTTATTTAAAATTTATTTAAAATATTTTTTAAATAAAATGTATTTATTTATTTAAAAAAATATTTATTTAGACATTTTAGACAAACTGCTTAGTCGATACTGAGTGACGGATATATTAAAAATTTTATTTATTTATTTAAAAATATTTAGTTATTTACAAAAATTATTTATTAAAATGTATTTATTTATTTATTTATTTATTTAAAATATATTAAAAGTGTAGTGCGGACATTAATTTATGATTTATAAAAAAAAAAAAAAAATTTTACATTTGACTTTTTTGTTATTTTTAATATTTCATATTTTATTCCAAAATCAAAAGACAGAAATAAGTGTTATCAGTATTAAATGTCTGACATTTAATTGGCTAATAAACAAAATAATTAAATGTATTCATGTAATAAATAAAAATAAATTCACTTTAAAATGAAACAATGAAAATGTAATAAAGTAAATGTGATAGATAATTTACTACTACTACTAATAATAATAATAATAATAATAATATCAAAATAAAACAGCAGTATTTGTAGTGCTGACATCAATTTATGATTTATAAAAAAATAAAATAAAAAAGGACTGCATTACAGTAATGAGAATTAGGCTACTAAACAAATTAATTAAAATATATGTAGAAACATTACATGGGTAGGAAATTATGAACATTTAATAAAATAAATTTAACAAATATTAAATAAAAATAAAAATGCTATTTTACTATAAAATCAAAAGACATAAATAAATATTATTGTCCATTTTGTTTAAAAACACATGTATGTTGAGTTCAAAATATTCAGTAACAAGCTCCAAAAGTAGAAGTGAATGATGCGCAGATGGATGTGTGTGTGTGTGTGTGTGTGTGTGTGTGTGTGTGTGTGTGTGGTCTGCATTACCTGGGGTCTGGAAGTTCAGAGACACCATCTGGCAGCCGGCGTTCCAGAAGATCTGTGGCATATAATTACTGGAGTCCACTCGGCCTCCTTTGGGGTAGATGCGACTCATCTGTCTCTTGTTGTAGCTGCGCATCTCATTCAAGGAAACTAAAATGGAAAGGATTGAGGGATTTCTGGCTCTTGCACACTCATCCTCACACTGTAGGTCTGCTGTTTTCACAGCACAAACGCTCTTTGAAAGCGGCTCTTTTGGATGAGAACAGAGATATGACGGATCTCTCATTATAAACCTCTAGACCTTCAGTCAGGCTTTTCTTCTCGAGTGTTTCAGAAGATTTCCTCTTAGTTAGAAGGACCCGACACACACACACACACACACACACACACACACACACACACACACACACACACACACACACACACACACTGTCCGACTTCATACAGCCGCTAAAAATCACCAAAACACCAGCGGATTAAAAGACATTGAGATCAAAAAGCTGTTTCTTCACCAACCTCTCTTTACTTCATCATTGTGGATGATGATAAAAGATCTGCAGCATTAGAAAACAGTGTTCTCTAATGATGCCGAGAGATTCAGGGCGATTTAAAATTTACATGTAATTTTTGGGCCACAAAATACTCAAAAAGAGCTCAAATCTAGAGGTGAATAAAAGGCATGAAAAGAGTTTGTGACATTTAATTTGCTAATAACTAAAATAATTAAATGTAATGATATAAATTTAATAAATAAAAAATGAATTCACTAATAAAAAAGTAAACAATGAACATTTAATAAAATAAATTTAACAAAATAAAAAAAAAAAAAAAAGAGACAAAAAACTAAAATAATTAAATATAATAATTCACAAAAAAATCATGAACAAAATAAATGAAACTATAATATTACCTCTATGTTTTATTCACCTCTAAAATATAGCAAATCTTACATTTATGATATTTAATTAGCTAACAACTAAAATAATCAAATGTAATGAAATCATTTTATAAATAAACATGAATTTATTAATAAAAAATGCAATTATGAAAATGTAATAAAATAAATTTAACAACAAAAAATAAAAATAAAAAGACAATACATTTCATTTAGAGACACTAATATCATTTAATTTGTTAAAAAAAATAGATGGAATAAAAAAATTTAATAAATAAAATTTAAATTCATGAACAAAAACAAAACTATGACATTACCTCTATTTTATTTACCTACATTTCTGATATTTAATTTGCTAACAACTAAAATAATTAAATGCAATAAAATAAATTTAATAAAATGAATTTACAAATACAAATAAATTCACAAAAAGTAAAAAAAAATAAAAAAAAATAATGATATGACTTAATTTGCCAATAAAAAAACAAAATTCACAAACAAAATAAATGAAACTATATTACCTCTGTTTTATTCACCTCTAAAATATAGAAAATCTTAAAATTTCTGATATTTAATTTGCTAACTAAAATTAAATGTGAAAAAATAAATGTAACAAAAAAGAATTCACTAATTAAAAATTGAAATGATGAAAATGTAAAATAAATATGTTTTAATTTGCTAATAAAAAAATAAAATTAAAATTCACAAAAACATTTTTTTGAAACTATGATATTAGCATGCATTTTAAACATTTTACTCTAAAATCAAGACTTAAAGACACAGTTCTCACACTGACCAATGAATTTTCCTGATTTTGATATATTTTAATGAGATTAATTCATTTGCTAATAAATAAAACAATGAAATGTAATAAAACAAATAATTATTTAAAATAAAAATTAAATTCACTATGAAACTATATTACCACCTCTAGGTTTTCTTCACCTCTAAAATCTAGAGGTGAATAAAAGTCATGAAAACTGTAACTGTTTCCAACCATCCATCTTATTTTTTTGCACTCAAGCGCCCCCTGGAAACAGAGAAGTACACTACAACTTCAACAGCAAAAACCTCATGAAAGAAAACTAAATAACTAAAGTTAAAGGTGCACCAATTAATATTATCCACTATCCAAACAAGTGTGTTTTTAAATGCTGTTCACTCACATGAGATTATTATTTTTAATTATTTGTATATATGTATTATTTTACATGGCACGGGCGCTCATATAGTCGGCCAAATCCTCGCTGTAAATCCTCATCTAACTCTTATATGAGACGCTTTAATGCAGAATAAATGATTCACAAGTGACTGATAAGCAGATAAAGTGTCTGTTATAAAACAATTACTTTCTGCACCCTTAAATGAGAGCCATAAAACCGACATGTAGATGTTTTATAGATCGGATACGAGTGCAGGAGACACGCCTCAGCCTGCGAAACAAAGGATACTTCACAAATTCAATGGCGTTTGTCCTTAAATATCCCAAACCGACAGACTCGTTGAAGGAAGACATGTTGTGATGAATGTTGTTTTCTGTGGACATACAGACAAGATGAGGAGATCGAACAGTCCTGAAACAGACGAGTGCTTGTATGATTGAAAATATTAACATTCGTTTAATATGAATTGAACAATATTTGAAATAAAGCTGAAAAATATTCATATCAGATGAAAAATGTTTTAAATGTTGTCTGAAACAACCTAAATGTTAATATTTACAAATATACAGTACCTGTCAAAAGTTTGGAAACATTACAATTTTTTAATGTTTCTGAATTTGTCTTTTTCATTCTAATAATCATCGTATTAGAATGATTTCTGAAGGATCATGTGACACTGAAGACTGGAGAAATGATGCTGAAAATTCAGCTTTGATCACAGGAATAAATTATATTTTACTATATATTCAAATAGAAAACCATTCTTTTGAATTGTAATAATATTTCACATTTTTTACTCTGTTTTTGATCAAATTAATGTAGCTTTGGTGAGCAGAAGAGACTTCTTTCAAAAACATTAATAAATGTTAATGTTTCCAAACTTTTGACAGGTACTGTATATATATATATATATATATATATATATATATATATATATATATATATATAAAGAAACAACATAACATAATTACTAAAAAAAAAAATTCAATGACAAATTCAAATGAAAAATGAAAATATAAAAAAATGCCTTTTCAGAAAAGTGAAAAGCCAACTCAAAATATATATAGTACATAAATACCACCAAAATAAAACATTTGTATATTATGTTTAGGTCTAAATATCAATATGTTTTCATCAACATATTTTTATGCAAATTTTGGAATATTGTATAAAAAAGGCTGGATGGAAATGCCAAGATGCACATAAATTGTAAAAATGTGCATAAAAAACATGAATTGAAGCAGATACATGTTTTATCCAATAAGATGACATGTGCATACAGTACTGTAAACCCTAATGCTCAAAATACTTACATGCTTTGAGTAGGACAAACTTAAATTAAACAAATTCAGTTAAATTAAAGGGTTAGTTCACCCAAAAATGAAATTCTGTAATTTATTACTCACTCTCATGTCGTTCCACACCCGTAAGACCTTCCTTCATCTTCAGAACACAAATTAAGATATTTTAGTTGAAATCTGATGGCTCCGTGAGGCCTGCATAGCCAGCAATGACATTTCCTCTCTCAAGATCCATTAATGTACTAAAAACATATTTAGATCAGTTCATGTGAGTACAGTGGTTCAATATTAATATTATAAAGCCACGAGAATATTTTTGGTGCACCAAAAAAAACAAAATAACGACTTATTTAGTGATGACCGATTTCAAAACACTGCTTCAGGAAGCATCGGAGCACAATGAATCAGTGTGTCGAATCTGCGATTCGGAGCGCCAAAGTCACGTGATTTCAGCCGTTGGCAGTTTGACACGCGATCCGAATCATGATTCGATACACTGATTCATTTGTGCTCCGAAGCTTCCTGAAGCAGTGTTTTGAAATCGGTCATCACTAAATAAGTCATTATTTTGTTTTTTTTTGGCGCACCAAAAATATTCTCGTCACTTTATAATATTAATATTGAACCACTGTACTCACATGAACTGATTTAAATATGTTTTTAGTACATTAATGGATCTTGAGACAGGAAGTGTCAATTGTTCCCTATGGAGGCATCACGGAGCCATCAGATTTCAACAAAAATATCTTAATTTGTGTTCCAAAGATGAACGAAGGTCTTACAGGTGTGAAACAGCATGAGGGTGAGTAATAAATGACATTATTTTCATTTTTGGGTGAACTAACCCTTTAAGAACAATAAAAATTTATAAGTACAAAATAAAAATCTTACTTAAACTTTGAGTTTCTAAATCTAAAAAGCTTATTAGGATTTACAGTGAAGTAAATAACTCATTTGATTTGCAAAAACAGTTATCTAACTAATTATTTTATGTTAATTGCAATCAAAATGTATGAGTTAGCTAACTCAGTAATTCAAGTTAAGAGCAATTAACATGCATGAGTGCTACAAACTCAAAACTTGATAGTTCTGCCTACTTAAAATCAGGAACACCATAACTCAAAAAATTGATGTAACGGATTACTTCAATTATTTTTTTTTTTGAGTTAGCCTAACTTATTCGGATTTACAGTGCCGCCTCAAAACCTCAGGTGACTTTGCCTCAGCAGAGGCTGTGAATGGATAACTGGACTAGCGGACCATTCGCATCGCAGCATCTCAAATGTTGGTCCTTGGTGGTTGTGTTCCCAAACACCAGCATCCGAGATCACATGACAGTGTTTATTGAGTTTCGTCTGCTGTTCTGAGACGAAACTCATTTATGATGGAGGGAAAAAAAGAGCCCGATCACAACAAAAATACATTTCATTAGGGTTGCAAAATTCCAGGAATTTTCAAGGCTGGAAACTTTCCATGGGAATTAACAGGAATATATGGGAATTAATGGAAACATATGGGAATAAACAGGGAATTTTTAAAATTGCAGGTTAGCCTATAACAGGGAACTTAAATGTAGTTGAAAAAAAAAAAAAACATCTTGTAGTTTAATCTTGGTTAAAACAACCAGATTTAATGCAATTTCAGTTGAATTTTGCACATTTGATCAAAAATACAGAAAAAAATCAGTATGTTTTTTTTTTCTTTTTTCTTTTTTTTAAATAAATTAATATTTTTATTCAACAAGGATCTGTGAAATTGATAAAAAGTGATACTTAGGACTTCTATTTTGAATAAATGCTGTACTTTTTATAGAAATTATAGAATTTTATAGAATATTCCAAATTGGAATATTTCCAAAATTCCCCAGGTTAAGTTCCGGTGGATAACATTCCGCACCTTTGCAACCCTACATTTCATTAATGATATTTTGCACTAAATTCACAGGAAGTGACATGTTTTGTGCGAACACCTTTGGATGGAAACATAGCTATTGTCTTTTTAGAGCAAACTGTACTTGCCCTCGGCTTCATCAAAGCCAATGAACTTCACCGCCTGGGCGTAGTTGACAATACTGGACAGATACGGGTGGATGTTAGTCGTGGCCGCCACATACGTGTACGACTGAATCAGTGCTAGTTCATCAGCCACATTCGTCTCGCTAGCCTGGGAAAACAAAATGACAAACAAAATAAGAAAACGTGTGCTGTTTGGCCATGCAAATCTCCCAGCTCAGAAGTGTTTGCCTTGATAACAGTTACAGTTCTCACAACAGACTTTGAACTTTGCTGTTTTCTTTACGCATGTGGATGACAGCGAGTGTCTGCGAGATTCCCATCATCAGAAGAAAAACAGACAGTAATGGGTAAATCTGGCAGAAATATAAAAGCTTCTGCAGCACATTATCATGATAAGAGGCTTGGAGTGAAGTCTGTGTTCGTTCTGAACCTCCGTGACATTCACGACACTCCTCACCCAACTACAAAAACTGACGCTTGTCTCCATTTCCTGTGGATGACGCGCTCTTTGAAGATGAGAAAAACTGTCAGAAGCCTTGAAGTTATGTTAATTGTGCTTTTAAAACATATAGAAATAATAACTTCTTTAAAAGCTAAAAGACTTTGTTTCTTCTGTGGAAAAGAAAGATTTTTCCTTAAAATGACAGCTAAAATTAAACCATAAAAAACATTTTTGTTACTTGAAATAAATGTTAACTGAAATAAAATAAAAAATAATGTAAACTTATTTTATTTCAGCAAGTTGCCAAGGCAAGCTTTATCATTTTTGTTTAGCTTAACTTGAAGTTCTAACTAAAAATAAAATAAAAATGACTAAAAACAAGATATTATTAATTAAAAAATATGAATATTTAATATAAATAAAAAATTATAATAGTATATCAGTGATGCTAAAATAACACTGATAACAAGCACCATAAAAGCATATCAGTAGATACTTTTATGCTTATATATTATATATATAATATTTAAAGATTTAAGACTTATATATATATATATATATATATATAAGATTTAAAGGGGCCGCAGCCTGAATCGGTGCATAGTTAATGATGCCCCAAAATAGGCAGTTAAAAAAGATAATTAAAAAAAATCTATGGGGTATTTTGAGCTGAAACTTCACAGACACATTCAGGGGACACCTTAGACTTATATTACATCTTGTAAAAACTGGTTCTAGGGCACCTTTAAATTCATTGTTTCCACCAAATCAAATAACAGCAAACCAGAACGACACGAGTGCGAGTACATTTCATTTCTCTGTGAATGATCCCTGTAATTGTCTTTATATAAGAAGGATGTAAGAACCTTTCTGGGTGTGAGCAGCACCTCTTCCTCTCGATTCTCTTCCTCAGTGATCAGACATCCGTGAATCCGCTCGGGATGAGCTTCGTTTAACAGCTCTGCTAATGAGGGAAAAAAATCATTACTGAACAAAAGGCATTACTTCAAAATACAGACTAGAAACAATACACAAGAGTACTTTAATGTGACATGATTAAAAAAAACTGCATTTCTCTATGCTATTATGCAAAGGTTAGCCAATCATAATGGAACTCATTTGCATACAGTACAAATGCTCAGGAGCAAAATCCTCCAGTTAAGCTGTAGGGGTCTGAGACAGTGTTAATTGTATATTATTTACATAATATTACAGTATTTATTAACATTTTGAATTAGCTTTTTTACATTTTCCTTTTTCATTTTAATTTTAGTTAGTTTTAGTAATTTAGTTTATATTGACTTTATTACTTTTCATTTTAGTACTTCAAGTCCAAAAACACAAAAGCAATGCCCATCATCTAGCACGTTTACATAAAAAGTAACGGAAAAGCAGCGCAATGGAATGCAGAAATGTGTTCTTGAGCTGTTAAAGCTCCACCCTCTTCTGGAAAGGGGGCGGGAGCAGCAGCTCATTTGCATTTAAAGGGACACACACAAAAAAAGCGTGTTTTTGCTTCAACCCAAAAAAGGGGCATTTTGGGCGTGATATAATAAATGATGTGGGGTATTTTGAGCTGAAACTTCACAGACACATTCTGGAGACACTTAAGACATCTTCTAAAAAGGGGTCATAATAGGTCCCGTTCCCTCACCGGTGGTCGTCTCCTCCTCATTCTCATCTTCAGATAAGTTTGTGGAGATGCTCGGCTCTCCGGCCTCCATGTGCTTCCTGAAGTGCTCCAGCTGTTCTGTGGATTTAAAACCATGTTTGACAAAACTCATTAAACACAGTTTTTTATGAGGACCTTGAGAATTAAGTTTGTTGACATACTGGCAACATTACTTCTTAAAAATACAAATATTTACTAAGGTTTTTGCTCAAATACCATAGTTATGCTGCATTCACGTCAATTACGAGATAACAACCTGTGACGTTCAATCTTCTATGGCAACACTATCAACACCAAAATGAATCTGCAGCAGTCAGGTGGTACAAATCGGATATCTCAGAAAATTCTGAGTTTACAAGTTGTAATTACGAGTTCTACGAGGACATGAATGCTTTTTTCCCCATATAATTAAAGTAATTCTAACATGGTGTGAACGCACCTTTACTTCAGCTATGATGAACAGAGCATGGGCAAAAACCACTTAAGTTTTCTTTAGAAAATATTAAAATATAGTTACTACAATGCAACTTTTTTTTAAGAAGATGCCATATTAATTACACCTATTATGATTTTACTGTAGTAACTATGGTATTTGGTAGAAATGACTGTTGAAAGGGGCAGATTTCACTACTTTTTTCAACTTCAGGCTTTAATCTTCTGTTCTTGATGAGGATTTTTCCTCTGAGGTCATTCGGAGACGGCAGCGGACATCCAGCCTCCATCTGAGAGAGAATAGAGGAAAAAACATCAGCAAGTAACTGTGTTATGGGCTCTTGAATAAACACATAATAAAATATTGTGTTTAAAAACACAACACTCTGGTCCTCTTCGGTCAAAAATTACCAAAAAATGTTACGTTTTGAAATGTTTTTTTTTTTTGCTTCATCGGAATGAGATGACACTTGGCGACTTTTGTCCCATTAGCTATGTGAACACAAAAAAATCATGGACATGGTTTGGATATGTTACACTTGGCTCCTTCGTGGTCAAAAGTGACCTACAAAGGAAATGAATGGGAAATACGAAAAATACAAAAAACTTTTTGGTGGTACAAACTACACTTCAGCCATGAAAAAAGTACATAAAAAAACATCTATAACAGAGCGAGTGTTTGCAAATGTGTGAAATCAAATCAATAATTCGGCCACAAAACAGTAAAATAAAATGACAAAACATCCTCCGCTGTGTTCAGGTTTGACTGTAGTAAAATTCATGCAAAAACTGACACTTCAAATCAACATTTCAAACCAAAAAAGTCTAAACCTTGACAAAAAGTAGTCTTTGAGAATGTCCAATTCAATTCACTTTTATTTGTATAGCGCTTTTCACGATACATATCGTTTCAAAGCAGCTTTACAGAGAATGCATTACAATTTAGAGAATCTGGTATCGGAGGTGACTGTCCAATGTATGTGGTTTCAGAAATGTACATATAATCATGCAGTTAGCAAACAATGTAATAATTTAGGCAATTTAATTTACAATCACTGTTAGCAGTTTAACTGAAGGTAGAAGCAATGAGCTCCTGGAAATAATGAATTACACATTAACAATAATCAGGATATATAGAAATTTGGGAATGTGCATGTTGATCCAGATGTTGTGTCATCTGAAGTCCTCGCCATCCAAATATAAATCCAAATCCACAACTTAATAAAAATAAGTATTTATGTCTAAAAACCACTAGAGAATTTATAAGTCACTTTATATAGAGCTATATAGGCATCTAGTGGTTACACCATGGCAATACATACGTTTTTCTTTTTTTACTCCCACCAGATGGCACTAATCTACCTTCAAAAAATTGTATTTTAAATGCCTTGTCTCTATTTTAACATGGAATACTGCTTTAATTGAAAAATAATTTTAAAATATATTAGAAAAAAATTGTGCATTATTTTTAATGGGGAAAAATAGCTAATAAAAATTGCATAAATATTGCATAGTATCATAAAATACCCTCAAAATTTTAAATAATAATCACAAAATATTATTGAACAAAAATATATTACATTGGTTTTCCTTAAATAAAAAGAAGGAGCCATGTGTGACCAGAGGTTAAACACAAACACACTTACTGGGAAATCATCTAACGGCTGTTTCAGGAGCAAATCTCCAAAAATGTCCTCACAGTAGCGTGCCAGTTTATACTGCTGATGTTTCCTGAGAGAAAGGTGTGTTTATTGTGCATTTCTTCATTTTAATCATTTATTTATGTAGTTTGTGAGATATTAATAAGGACCTTGATAAATTGTTTCATTGAAGAAAGCACATACGTACGTGCAGTGGTTTTCGAAGGACAGAATCACAGGATACTCAGAAGTCATGAAGGCCGTTTCTTTAATTCCGTGAATGACGTCCTGCATAAAACATACTGTAAATGTCTTTCAGTCTAAATATAAACAAATAAAGCATTCATACAGATAGATTTACTATTTAAAGGCTATTTAAAGCTCAAGAGAAATGGATATCATGTAAGATTCTTCTGGAACATTTACAGGAGATTTGATTGTGAAGGCACATTGTGTTCGTGTTCACCTTGAACAGGACGTCTGTGCACATGGCCTTGCCGTGGGTGATTATGGGCTCCTGATCTTCACCTTTTCCATCCCAGCAGTCCAACTCAACACACCTGTTTCAAAAAGTATTCTCGTTGCTTCATAACATTAAGGATGAACCACTGTAGTCACATGGACTTTTTTAACAATGTTTTTACTACTTTTCTGAACCTTGAATGATTTTGATGATTTGTTGAATTTCGTCGCTTTCTATGGGGGATAAAAAAAAACCCTCTTGGATTTCATCAAAAATATCTTAATTAGTGTTTGGAACGACATGAGGGTGAGTAATTAATGACAGAAATTTCATTTTTGGGTGAACTATCCCTTTAAAACCATCCAAATAAATAAATAATTAAATGTTATGGGAAATGCAACATACACACATGATTTTGCAGTCATCTGAATGATATGAGGATGATATTTTTGGGTACCTGCAGCCGGTCAGCAGCACCTGTCTGTATATCTCCACTGAGGATCTGCCTCCAAACTGTCTGCCGGTCAGGTAGGTGTTGTGAGACGAGTTGATGAAGTAATGAGACAGAGGATGATCCATCTCCTGATAAACCTCCAACCGGTCCAGAAACACGGGAGCGTTTTCATCAGACATCAGATACCGACAGAATCCATCACATGACATCAGACCTGCCCAAATCCATCCATTTATCCATGCGTGTACAAATGAGATATTAAAGGACTGTCTCAAACATCTGTGCATATGGGCAAATGAACAATAGTTGCTGTACTTTGACACAAGGTGGCGCTGTAAGATTATAAAAACTGTATTTACATAATAAGAAATGAACTCGACTTTAAGCCCTGAACAATGAGAACAAACCATAAACAAGCATTTGAATCATAATAATAATACTTTATTTGTCCTGTGCAATAAATCTAGACAACATGAGAGTAGGTTTTATATTATTAAATGGCTACTTGTCAAATAAATAAATAAACTAGACATAAATTATTTTATTTTGTGAATTTGCCTGCCTGGAACAATGGTCAATTATATAGTATATTATATATATTTTTATATTATGTATTGAAATGCACCGATCAGGCATAACATTATGACCACCTTCCTAATATTGTGTTGGTGCCAGAACAGCCCTGACCCGTCGAGGCATGGACTCCTCTAGACCCCTGAAGGTGTGCTGTGGTTTCTGCACCAAGATGTTAGCAGCAGATCCTTTAAGTCCTGTAAGTTGTGAGGTGGAGCCTCCATGGATCGGACTTGTTTGTTCAGCACATCCCACAGATGCTCGACTGGATTGAGATCTGGGGAATCTGGAGGCCAAGTCAACACCTCAAACTCATTGTTGTGCTCCTCAAACCATTCCTGAAGCATTTTTGCTTTGTGGCAGGAGCATTATCCTGCTGAAAGAGGCCACAGCCACCAGTGAATACCGTTTCCATGAAAGGGTGTACATGGTCTGCAACAATGCTTAGGTAGGTGGTACGTGTCAAAGTAACATCCACATGGATGGCAGGACCCAAGGTTTCCCAGCAGAACATTGTCCAAAACATCACACTGCCTCCGCCGGCTTGCCTTCTTCCCATAGTGCATCCTGGTGCCATGTGTTCCCCAGGTAAGCGACGCACATGCACCCGGCCATCGACGTTCACTTGCTGCCTAATATATCCACCCACTAACAGGTGCCATGATGAAGAGATAATCAGTGTTATTCACTTCACCTGTCAGTGCTCATAATGTTACACCTGATCGTATATATGACTGTAAAATGCCAGCACTGCGCAATCACAAATGCAAAACAAAGACATTATAGTCACATATAAACACAAAAAGTGGCACACACCTTTCATCTTCAGCGTCTCATCAGGTTCATATCGCTCAATGATTTGGAAAGCACATTTACAGTCGAAGAACGGGAACAGGATTTCATTCAGACGTGGATCTCTCTGATTCTGAAGAGAAAAAAACCTGCAAGTTACATTAACTAGGCCAACTTTCTCTAATATACACATGCACAAAGTTAAACGAAAGGAATAAGCTGCTTCTATGAAGAAGAAAAATAAGACTTCAAAGAAGAAAAGACACATAACAGAGCAAGTCAAAATCATATATGACCTAATGTTTAATATTCCTTCAGGATGAATTAACTCTAATGATTGCCAGACGCTCACATGCAGGATATTAAAAGTTAATAAAAGAAAACATTGCTTACTTCGTTCAAAAAGTGGACTAACTGGTCAACGCATAAATAGTCGCTTTTGTCTCCCTTGCTGAAAAGAAAAGCAACGGGAAAACAGAATTTAACTTCTTGATTGATGTTTCTGCTGTTCCAGTGAATTATTCATCAGTGATTCATGTTTCACAGCTCACTCTACTACAAGTTTCTCAATCAGTCTAGTTAGATTAATGGTTTAATATTCAAGCTCTTCAGGCAGTGCATGTTTAAATATAACACTGTTTAGTTTAGTGTTGTGCAGCTCGTGGGAAAACTCTAAAACAAACATGACAGCAAACTGTTGTAGGTCATTGAAGAGATTTTGATCAAATCTCTTTCTTCACTCTAAAAAGTAATTCAGGGGACCTGTTACCACAACTTGCATGGTTTCAAGTTAAAAAAAATTATGACTTATTGTTTAAATTAAACCTTTTAAGCTCTTTTGACATAATAATGTTGATCAATACATCAACTTAATATCGTCTGTAATTTAAACTCAAATTTCGGTGTTAATTGGCTTAATTTTTAATTGAAGTTGTACAGTAGTAACGTAATGAAATTGTCTTGATAACTTCAGAAATTAGGCAGTGGATTTCTAGTTCCCAGCATGCTTTGCATAGGACTGGATAAAGAGAATAAATGTTGAAATTAAGTGTTAATTTATTTGTTTTTAGTGAAGGGAAAGACCTGTTAATGTTTAATGCTGTTATGTTTGACATTTAAAAGAGTTTCTTAAAAGTTTTTGAGGTTATTATTGCGCTGAAGAGTAGAGTAGTAACACTGACTAATGCTAGTGACAAGAAATATCTTACTTGTTCATTAAATATACATGTTAAATAAGTTATGTTATCATGTGCTATGACAGCTGTTGATTTGAACTGAAATAGATAAGGCTACAACTCTGGTAGTTTGTGCGACTTAATTTGTTTGAGTCATCAACGTAAAAATTTGTGTTTATGCTACAAAGTTCCTCTAACTCAATTTAGTTTGTTGGTTGAACAAAAAAGGAAAAAAAAAAAACTGTTGCATTATTTATTTTTTGGTAGAGCCGATATTTTTTGAGTGTTGAAGTCAGCATGAAACACCATTCACAAGCCATTTTACTTTCATAATGTGACGTATTGCACAAAAAAAAAAAACAGTCTTTTTGGAGGTGGAAGTTACATCAAGATGAAACATTATAAAGGTATTTTATATAATGATAAATTATTATTATTATTATTATTATTATTATTAAGTATTATGTCTTACAAGTGCATGACAAATATGCAAAAAGTTCATTTTTTTGGAGATGAAAAATAATTATTTGTCTATTTTTTATTTATTGTCTTTATTTTTTATTTTTTGGTGGTGGGTATTATTAAAACAAAATAAAAAAATAAAATAAAAAATTGAAGAAATACTGAGGGAAAGAAAAATTATGACCTTATAAAAAATGTTTATTGTTTAATAAAATATGAAATGAATTCAATGGAAAGACATAATAAATTACTAAAGAAACATTTTCTTTTTTTTTTTTTAAAGCACATAATATTAAGATTTTTTTAGGAATAACATGTACTGATGAATCTTTCACAATAAGATCAGGATGTATTGTAGCATGTATTAAAAAAAGCAGGGTCAATTTAATTTTATAATGGCTATAATAGATAATAATAGATAATATTCTTTATACTATTTACAAATCATTTAGCAAAATACTAAATACTTTGTTTGGACAAGAGCAATCAGCTCAGAATATCTCAGCTGATTTCACACGTGTTGAATAATAAAGCTTTACATTTGTTGCTCTTAATTCGTTTAATATACTATATATTTAATACAGAACTAAAGTGCATGTTGCATGCTTACAATTTCTTGAAGAGATCTTCAATATCGGTTCTTGGACAAATCTTCTGTGTAAGGCTGTAGAACTTGTCAAAGGTGAAGATCTCATGCTCGATTTCATCGTTCTGGTAAAAAATATGAAATATGGATGGGTTGCAATTCATTATTAACAAATATTAGTGACTGTAATAGCATACTACTATACTACTTAACCTATTGCTGCAGTACGCTGCATGTATGCATGTTGCCAAAGAGAACATGCAACAAAAAGGGGTCATGTGACAACAAATGTAGCATATAATCATTGCATATTTCATGCAGTGCAGTATGCTGTAAAAATTAGTATTCAGTTCATCATCATGCTAATGCAAATTTAAGGCTTTTTAAGACCTGCAAAACTAACTGTAAAAATGATGATTTAAACAACTTTACAGTTCAAATAATACAGCTTTTTAAAAAAATGAAAACGTATGCACTGATAAAAAAAAAAAAAAAAAAAAAAAAAAAAAAAAAAATCGATATATTAATATATTCATATTCATTTAAAATATGATTATATATTTTATTATCTTAATTGTTTGGATTTTAAGAATGCACATTATCTTCTTTTCTGTCCACCAGCTGAAAGAAAATGCAATTGTATGCAGAAATATAGCGGTTACCCTGGTACCGCCTGTACACAATGCAGCAGCGCTTTTTAGAAATGCGACGAGTTTGCAGGTATGACATAAACACCATAAGATAAACACTGTCATAATTCATCAACAGTAGATCAATAAGCAATCTATTGGCATAAATGCATGATATTCATTGATTGCGAGCTGCTCTGAAAGTGTGAGCCTGTAAAACCCTGTTTTATTAAAACTGAATTTGAGACTTTTAAAGACTTTTTAACCCTCTGGTATTGTTCATTTCGGGATCACACTTGTGTTGTTAGTACACCAGAAATTGAACTTTTTTTTTTATTCAGTCAAAATAAATGTAATATATTTTTGTTCGATATTTTTTTTCTTTTGTATTTTTTAGAGAATTTCATGGTACTAATTCATATTTATGCACTAATTATGATAAATGTTTTCCCCATTGAAAATAATACAAAAACAAATTTTTTCTTTTTTTTATTACTTTTCAATTAAAGCAGTATTTCATGTTAAAATAGAGACAATGCCTTTAAAATACAATTTTTGAAGGCAGATTAGTGCCATCTAGTGGGAGTAAAAAAAAAGAAAAACATCTGTAATGCAGTGGTGTAACCACTACATGCCTATATAGCTCTATATAAAGTGGCTTATAATTTTATTATATTTCTTTGACATAAATACTTATTTTTATTAAGTTTTGGATTTGGATATTTATTTATACATTCTCAAAGACTTTTTGTCAAGGTTTAGAATTTTTTTTTTTTTAATGTTGATTTGAAGTGTCAGTTTTTGCATTCATTTTACTAGTTAAACCTGAGCACAGAGAAAGACATTTTGTTACACAACATTAAAATTCAACAAAAATTTAACATAAATGAACAGGAATGCTTTATCAGAGCTTAAATCAACCTAATTTCAACCTCTTATTTAAGTCTTGAGAATGTGTCTATTTTGCACTCTTGATATTTTAGAGTTTCACCCCTTCATTGCATTGATCGTACACACAAAAAAAAATCTCTGTATTTTAGTATTTTTGTCCTATGGTGGTCACCGTGGAATTTATTTATTTATTTTTTTAATGACCATTTAGCTTTTTTGAATCAAGTCCATGATTTATTTTATTTTTATTTTCACAAAAGTCACAAAATTTCGTACCATTCCAATAAATTAGCATTTTTTTTCGGTCTAAAATGATAGAACAACACCAGAGGGTTAAGCACCCATGGGGAACCTGTAAAAGCAACCTAAAACAACATTCTGCTCGTGTAGCTCACATCAATATCTGTACAATTACATCATTATTAATATCTCCATCCTAGATCTGACGATATCTGAGCGAAAGTAAGTGCTGTTAAAAATTACCTTTCCACTGGGTAAACCAAGATCCTTCAGTGCCTGGAAAATACCCTTCTCCGTTTTGCCTGAGGCAAAGGTTCTTGTGATACTGCAGAAAATCACACACATTCACCGGTGTTAAAGATAGACTTCAGTCATTTTAATGTGTGAATGTCCTTCAGTAGATCAGGTGTCTGTATGTGTGTCTCAAACACTGACATTTAGCCATTTTTAAGTCTATTATTCACCGTATGTACAATATTCACTGTAAAATATATGGAGATGTCATCTATTAACATGCAGCAGGCATCTACCAAATTTCACAAAAAGGTGTAAAAACCTCGTCACATTAATGAGAATGCAGGAAATACCTCCTGACAGGTATTTTTCCATTCACATTGGTCAGAAATGACAGCCGCATCCAACTGCAGGAAATAAATCATAACACAAGCAAAGATTAAACATGAAAGCAACAAGATACATTTGCATTGTCATAAACATAAGTTCAGTAGTCGCACTTTTACAGCTTAAATAACATGTATTTTCCTGTGGAATTAATAGAAGTGCTTTATATTTCTGCTTTGAAAGTTAACCATCCTTAACGTCTTGCCTCATAGACTTTCATTTTAAGAGCATTACTGTAAACACGACTTTTGCATGTTTTTACAAACTAAAGGATGAGAGAAAATTAAATGACAGCACATCACCAACGTTGCTGATCAGGTTTAACCCAGAATGTACTTTAAATAAGTAATGTTTTTCTGGGTAATTAGCTTATATAAGTAATTAGACTGAAATACTGCTGCTGGCTGAATCATTTCCTGGCTGAATACTTCATGAAACCTTAGAAATGACTTGACACACAGTGCATTAGCAGGCTGAAATTACTCCAGCGATGATGTATCATCTGGTGCCACTCACTGTTTTCTCAGGCAGGTCATCGGACACACGTTATTCGCTCGAGAGTTCTGAATCAATGACCGCAAGCCGTCTGTCCATTGCTGCAAACATGCACAAGCAAATAAGGGTAAAACTTAAAATGTCACAGAGTTTCCAGTCTCTTCATGGCCAAAATGATTGAGAAAACAAAAAAATATAAAATCAAAGTAAATGCATGGTTCTAGTGAACTAATATGCTGATCGATTCAGATCTTTGTTTCTCAGAAAGACACATCAGAAATATTTAGAGATGCACAGATATGAAAATTTTAGCAGATACCGATAACCGATATGTTGGGCAATGAATTTAAATCTAAAACCTAAATTTGCATAAAATTTTTGTGTGCCTGATTACAAAAACAAAAGTCTCACCATTAAAAGCCATGTCAGCATGCGCTGAAGCTACAGATGATCACCGGTAAACTGAAATGCTTTACTATCGCGTTAATTAATTTAACCATATATACAAGAGTTCTTTCTGGTTCTCGAATCTGATTGGCTGAGAGCCATGCAATATTCCCCCAGTATCTTCACTGGGACTGTTTCACTGTTTGTATCACTCCACTTGCTACGACTGTCATGGAGGTCGAGCAAATATACCGTATTTTTTGACATTTTTTTTTATTTTATTTTTTTTTTAGGTTGAAAAAGTCGAGACTGAAGTTGTTTAGACCTCAAATATGCGATTTATATATAAACATAGCGCCTATTTTACAATTTGTTTTGACGCTCAAGGCCATCAGCGACTGTTCAGTGCTCGTGTACCCGCTGAGAACAGCTTCAGCTCAGCCACTGGCTCTTATGTAGATAGTGTTTAAACATGAGATATAATTCATTTGGGGTATATCAAACAGGCAATCTTTGGTCTTATTAATCTATTACTTGTTCCAGAGCTAATAGATTTGGGTTAAAGGGAAAATTAAGTTTCATAACTTTATATTTAGGCTATATTTAACTTAAATCCTGTACTAGAGCACTGCTTTTGTACGTTTGACTGAATTGTTTGTTTGCTTGTTTATTTCCTATTGTCTTTTATAATGGCTATTGTTGTTAATTTAAATATTGTTGTTCAATGAATATTATTTTATATCAATAATATGCCGTATTTGGTATTGAGAAAGGGATCGTGATATTAAAACCCTGATATTAAAAGTTGTGGGAAATCCCCACAACTTTTAAAAGGACAAAGACAAAGATTGCTTTCCTCAGCCGGCATTCAAACAGATTTTTTATAATGGATATAATATTATGAACATCAACCTAAAGAATATCAGATGCAGGTAATACACACGTTTAGTCGATCTCCCTCTCATAATACCATAATAATCTACTCTACATAAGTGACATTTTAGAATTAGTACCGGAGGCTTGTGCTCAACTGGTAAAGGAAGTAGGTCTGCACAAAAGAGGGTTTTAAAGTGCTGTCGAACTGTAGTATAAATGCAATATCACACTCGTAGCCCTGCGATATGTCTGATATACAGCCATATCGCACCACTACTCGTATGATTATATAAATAAAATGTAAAATGTGTACCTTGAATGCAATGTAATTCGCATTGGATAAAAGTGGCTGCTAAATGCGTAAATGTAATTGTAAATACTTCTTAGTTCACTAAAAAAGGTCATCAGGTCATCATTTACTCATTTCAAACCCATATGTGCTTCTTTCTATTGAATGCATTACATTTAAGTTTACGCTTTTGCGACTTACATTGCATTCTAGATACACATTTTATCAGTTCATGCATTTCCTGGGAATCAAACCCATATTCTACTCATTCACATCTTTAAGAGTCATACTTTTATGATGTTTTCTTGTTTTGTTTCAGTACTTTGTTTTATGCTTTGTTGTTTTTGGAGCTTGAAAACTGCTTTGATTATATGGACAAAAGCAGCAAATGTTTCTACAAAAGAAAGTTATATGGAATGATATGTGGGTAAATACTTTAAGTAAATAATGGCAGAATGTTTATTTTTGGGTAAACTAACTCTTTAATAATGCACTGGGAAAGAACCCATTAAAAGGATTCAGACTAAAAGGTTGCATGAATGAATGAATGAATAAATGGAAGATGTGCTGTTTTGTAAACATGTTTTTGTCTCTTAGCGTTTTATGAGTGCTCTATTTTTACACAAGATTCCAGGACATACAGGACGCCACTTCTAATGCTCTCCTAATGCAAACACTCTTACTTCCTGGAAATCTAATAATGAATCAAGCACATGTTTCAGACAAAACACGAGACTGACAGAGGGTCCCGAAACAGCAGCTGCTTGCTAGTTCAACACAAGTGCACACATCCCTGGGGTCATCAACGAACCCTCGAGAGGAGCCGATAAAATCAGCAGTGCTTTAAGACACAGCAGCGGTGACGGCACAGTGACAGGCAGATGTCAGGAGCTGGAATTAGATGTGAGTTTGATGACCTTCCTACAGCTGAAATCCTTCAGGGAAAGGTTAAATCTTCGGTCAGTTTTTATATATGTCATTTAACAGATTTTGTATCGTATTTATATGTAAAAATAAGATATGTGAAATATTAATATTTATATAAATAATATATGTATATGCTCTCCTAATATGTGTGTGTGTGTGTGTGTGTGTGTGTGTGTGTGTGTGTGTGTGTGTGTGTGTGTGTGTGTGTGTGTGTGTGTGTGTGTATTTATATATACAGACACAGACACAGACACATATTGTTAGACTGTTAGACAATTAGTTTGCAACAATCTTGTATTTTAAAGTTGCTTTACATAAAAGTGCCGGCTAAATGAGCAAATGTAAATTCAAATCATCAACACTATAAAAAATAACTGTAAAAAACTAAACAAATTTTCACAGTAAATATTACAGTGCATTCTGGGTAATATTTGTTGTTTTTGAGAGTTCATATAGGTTACATCTCGAAAACAACAAATATTAGTAAATGCATTGTTTTAGGGCATAACTGTTGTAAACTGTGTAAATTTGTTCAGTTAATTTTACAGTTATTATTTTAGTGTTGTTCACAGTAAAATACCATTTTCCATTGAAACAGTAAAATTAAAAACAATGTCTGGGTAATATTTGTCATTTTAAGAAAAAGGGCGTATAGGCTACTTTCTCTAAAATGGCAAATAATATTAATAATAATATATTATTCTGTATATTACAATGCATTCTGGGTAATATTTGTTGTTTTTGAGAGTGTCATATAAGTTACTTTCTCGAAAACATCAAATATTACCCAGAATGCATTGTTTTAGGGCATATTACTGTTGTATATTACTGTGTAAATTTGTTTAGTTATTTTACAGTTATTATTTTAGTGTTGTTCACACTAGATTTGTCGATATTTATAATAAAATGTTATATTACAATGCATTCTGGGTAATATTTGTTGTTTTTGAGAGTGTCAATAGGTTACTTTTCGAAAACAACAAATATTACCCAGAATGCATTGTTTTAGGGCATATTCTGTTGTATATTACAGGTAAATTTGTTCAGTTATTTACAGTTATTATTTTAGTGTTTTCACGCTGATTTGTCAATATTTATAATAAAAGTTATATTACAATGCATTCTGGGTAATATTTGTTGTTTTTGAGAGGTCATATAGGTTACTTTCTCGAAAACATCAAATATTACCCAGAATGCATTGTTTTAGGGCATATTACTGTTGTATATTACTGTGTAAATTTGTTTAGTTATTTTACAGTTATTATTTTAGTGTTGTTCACGATAGATTTGTCAATATTTATAATAAAATGTTATATTACAATGCATTCTGGGTAATATTTGTTGTTTTTGAGAGTGTCATATAAGTTACTTTCTCGAAAACATCAAATTTTACCCAGAATGCATTGTTTTAGGGCATATTACTGTTGTATATTACTGTGTAAATTTGTTCAGTTATTTTACAGTTATTATTTTAGTGTTGTTCACGCTAGATTTGTCAATATTTATAATAAAATGTTATATTACAATGCATTCTGGGTAATATTTGTTGTTTTTGAGAGTGTCATATAGGTTACTTTCTCGAAAACATCAAATATTACCCAGAATGCATTGTTTTAGGGCATATTACTGTTGTATATTACAGTGTAAATTTGTTTAGTTATTTCACAGTTATTATTTTAGTGTTGTTCATGATAGATTTGTCAATATTTATAATAAAATGTTATATTACAATGCATTCTGGGTAATATTTGTTGTTTTTGAGAGTGTCATATAGGTTACTTTCTTGAAAACATCAAATATTACCCAGAATGCATTGTTTTAGGGCATATTACTGTTGTATATTACAGTGTAAATTTGTTTAGTTATTTTACAGTTATTATTTTAGTGTTGTTCACACTAGATTTGTCGATATTTATAATAAAATGTTATATTACAATGCATTCTGGGTAATATTTGTTGTTTTTGAGAGTGTCATAAAAGTTACTTTCTCGAAAACATCAAATTTTACCCAGAATGCATTGTTTTAGGGCATATTACTGTTGTATATTACTGTGTAAATTTGTTCAGTTATTTTACAGTTATTATTTTAGTGTTGTTCACGCTAGATTTGTCGATATTTATAATAAAATGTTATATTACAATGCATTCTGGGTAATATTTGTTGTTTTTGAGAGTGTCATAAAGGTTACTTTCTCGAAAACATCAAATATTACCCAGAATGCATTGTTTTAGGGCATATTCTGTTGTATATTACTGGTAAATTTGTTTAGTTATTTTACAGTTATTATTTTAGTGTTTTCACGCTAGATTTGTCAATATTTATAATAAAATGTTATATTACAATGCATTCTGGGTAATATTTGTTGTTTTTGAGAGTGTCATATAGGTTACTTTCTTGAAAACAACAAATATTACCCAGAATGCATTGTTTTAGGGCATATTACTGTTGTATATTACTGTGTAAATTTGTTTAGTTATTTTACAGTTATTATTTTAGTGTTGTTCACGCTAGATTTGTCAATATTTATAATAAAATGTTATATTACAATGCATTCTGGGTAATATTTGTTGTTTTTGAGAGTGTCATATAGGTTACTTTCTCGAAAACATCAAATATTACCCAGAATGCATTGTTTTAGGGCATATTACTGTTGTATATTACTGTGTAAATTTGTTCAGTTATTTTACAGTTATTATTTTAGTGTTGTTCACACTAGATTTGTCAATATTTATAATAAAATGTTATATTACAATGCATTCTGGGTAATATTTGTTGTTTTTGAGAGTGTCATATAGGTTACTTTCTTGAAATGCAACTATGTAGTTTTTATGATTTCTTATTTCAGTTTTAGTTACTTAACAACTAGCTGAGATAAAATACGTTTTTTATATTTTAAAGTTTACTTTATTTCACATAACAAACGTTTCTTTGTGCTTTTAGTTACCTATGATAACCCCGCTCACAGCTAGAGAAGGCTGGCGTTACCTTGGCAGCGCTGATGTTTTGCGTGACCATGTACATGAAGCTCAGGTTGACCAGGTCCGTGCCGCTGCATATGCAGATGATTCTGCCCTCCAGGTTACTTTCGCACTTTCCTGCGGCCTCCAATGCCGAGAGAATCTTTGGATCCTGCAGAGAGTTTGAGTGCATGAAACAGACCACTAGAAAACCAGTCCATCATCATAACTACTCGAACCACAACATCATCAAAATACACATTTATAACGTTCATTAAAGAGCTGTCCGTTTTATTGAAAAATGACCTGATTTAAGAACATTTGCTTGATGAATGAAACAAGATATTTGATGCAAAAACCAGAGCAGTACTTCATTTTATTAATGCCAAATTGATTTAAATCATGTAAGAGCAGTTATTAAGATGACAAAGACAAATATTTTTTCTTTAGAATAGCATGCACTGATAAATCATTCACAATAAGATCAACAAATGCTGGATTTATTGGTTTTACCTTTGGTACACTGATATCACGTATACTGTTGATCAGGGAAAACTCTAACACTTGACCCTCCTGTATGAAAAAGATATGAAACAAATCAAAATGTTTTATATGTATGAGCCTATAAATAAATGAATTTAAAAAACACCCTGTGGTTATGTCTATGTGGTGTTTTTAATATGCATAATTCTGTATAATTCACTCTTCCTCTTCTGAATCAGCTTATGGTTCAAACATATATGGCTGAATTAACCAGTATTTCCACTTGTCACTGTGCAGCGTTTACTATAGTGAAGTTGACCGAGTGGATCAGGTAATCCGAGCTGGCATGATTGACTGGAGGCGGGGACTAATTTGCATATTCATGGCTCTGCATATACTAAATGAAGCAAGGGTGTCGGGTTACATTCAAGCTATTTTAAGGCATAAAGAAATTATTTTTTCACAGGAAAAAAAAAACATTTTGATGTTTTCAATAATGAGTTTTAAGGGATCCAATTATTGTCTGCAGGGGGACTTTAATGAAATGAATGCAATGTAATGATGTGATATTCATCATTACATACTACATACTCAAACGTGTGTAGAGTATTTTCCAGAATAAAACTAACTTTTTTTTTTATCATCTAAAACATGTGACATATTTTCCAAAGGGACTTATATAATGAAATTAGCATCAAGCATTCTCACAAATTACGTGAGCCAAGTTTATCTGCATACTAGCACATTTCCCACATGCCAGTAGTTACAGCTTAAAAAAAAAAAAAAGTTTTATACTTGTATTTTTCATTCCTGTTCTGTTCTGAAAACTGTTCAGTTTAAAGGATTTGTTTTGGATGTTTATAATGTTTGTAAACATATTTTACATTATTTCTGAATGTACAGAAATAGTAAAATGTGACACAGATGAAACTTATGTGTTTTTTTTTTTTTTGCTCTCTCAACAAAGCAATTTTTACCCAGTGTGACTTATTTTCCAGAAAATATGGTACTTTCACATCACCAGTGAAGTACTTACTTTTAAAGGGGACCTATTACGCAAAATTCACTTTTGCATGGTGTTTGAACATAAATGTGTGTCGGCAGTGCGTGTACACAACCACCCTATAATGATAAAAATCCAACCACTCCTTTTAATCCCCATAAACCATAAGCAGTGTCTAAGAACAAGACTCCAGTCCGGAGCAGCTGTAGCGACAAGAATGTCTCGTGAGCAACAATGTCTTGTTGTTGGATGTAAGAGTGAACATAACAGTCTTCATTTCCTCCTGACATCAGAGTCGCTGAAGACACAGTGGATTAGTTTCACTGTTGAAGGGAATGCGCCCCATATACCTAAATTCATTTATGTTTGTGCAAAGCATTTTACACCATTTTACACAGAGGCACAATACAAAACACTAAAACGTCGTCAGCTCAAAGATGGATAAGTACAAATTGTTTGTGAAATTATAACCGTGATTAAACTAAACTGTACCTGTTCTATCTCCATGCAAAATATATTCTCTGGCTCTGTAGGCATCATTGTCCGACTCCGGTTCGAAATGAACGCCAATACTGACAGTTCCTGACATTTTCAGTGCGTGAGATTGTCCTGTTTTGTTGTTGTCTGTATGCCAGAGCATGAGCTCTTGAAGCTCCGCCCTCTTCTTGAAAGGGGGTCGGGAGCAGCAGCTTATTTGCATTTAAAGGGACACACAAAAACTGTGTTTTTTTGCTCAAAAAGAGGCATAAAAGGTCTCCCTTAAAGTATAGCACATGAATTGACTATATGCACGAAGCGTTCTTTAGTCCTTCTGCAATAATATAAGCCAGCTCGAAAACTTCCGGTGAGATGTCATTTGCTGGTGTGTTGAGCATCAGTAGTGTAATACTTAGTTTATAATCAGAATATAATCACTTAAATAGTCAGGCATAGCATTAATTTAGTTATTCAAACGTAAAACAGCATAAATTGTTCATTGTTCCTCCTCGGCTAAATTCAATTCGACCATCAGTTTTCAAACTTTTATGTGAAAAAAAGCTTCAAAAATTAAATATTTATTGTGCACTTTAGTTATATTAATAAAATAAAATGAGTGTTTTTACAAGTATGCTGAAATTATTGACCTTGCGCTGCATTGACTGACAGCTACTGTGATTACAAAGGGAAAGCGCGGTGCTTGCTTTCTGTGTAATTAATTCACAAGAAAAGTTATTGTTTTTCTTAAGATTTTTTGAGTATTTCATACTTAGCATTGACAAAATGTTTTTTTAAACCTAGTTATTTTATAATGTTTAATATTTAGTCAAAAACGAAGTGAAAAATTATTAGAGGAAATGGCTGATATATGCGCAAATAAATGCTACTTTGCCACCACCTGCTGGTTAAAGTGGTAATTATTGTCTTTTTTTATTTTATTAAATAAGTGTTTGTTAACAAATGTTGAATTTCCTACATTTTTAAAAGCTAATGTAATGTTTGTGGTGATCACATTAAAAATAACATTTGAAGTGCTGGGGGAAAAAAAGTGTGTGTGTCTAATTACATATACAGCGTTTTTAAACGGTCCCAATAACATCGTCTTTATTGCAGTCAATCAAACTGGTTTATTGGCAAATTAGGTAAATGTGATAACTGCATTAAAATATGAATACAACATTAAAAAGTCAACCACTGATGGTTTTATGTCAGAATGACTACAGAATGAACAGCTAACAGTTCACCGGAAATGCCCGAGCTGACTTAACGACAACCAGGAAGTAACTGTGCATATAGTCTATTAGAAACTTAAATGATTAGAAACCAGAATGCATTACATTCTCACACAAGTTGTACCTTTCCTTCACTTTTCCATGTCAGGAAGAATCCAAAAGCATCCACCTTGAAAAAACAGTTTGATTCATAGACAAACGGATCCTGCCAAACAGAAATAAAGCAGAAATAAACAATGTTCTGGGGTCAGCTGTGACTGAGCTTCATTTGAAACATGTTTGTTATCATTTTATTACATTAATAGACCTTGATGTGCATATAACTGTAATATTTATAACACTTTATAATCCTGTTTTATGAATGTATAAACAGACTCATTATATTAAGGATCACTGAAAGAGCTGCTATGAGAAACTCCACATCAGAAAGAAAAAGAAAGAAAGAAACCCCTTTTTTGAATCCTGGGAAAAAATAAACATCATAAAATAAACCACCTTCATAATGTCAACAGAAGCAGCATTCCATCCCACTTCATTTAAGTATTCAAGAGATAATGGCTAAGATATAATGATAACAAACAAATAAAGCTGAATTTCATCTCATATCAATAGAGAAGGAGACCTCCAAGTGCTCTGAAAGCCTCATGGGAAATCTGTACGCTGGTTTAACAGCTCCGATCCAGTCTCTGACACATCGTTCATGAGAATACATCCTTCCAGAAAACTTTTATTCCAAGATAAACTTCTCCAGCCTGAGCAAATATTCCCAGGGGACGAATGTCTTTGAGAACACAGATGTTCACAATATCCTCTGAGATTAAAGTCACCAGCGTCCATTCTATGCATCTTCTTTGCGAATGAATGATGACATTACTTCAAACATGAACGCAAAACAGTATATTTAGAGCAGCTACAGCTATAACGTTTGTTTTGTTTAGCCTATTAGCTGGAGTGAATCTCACAGAACATGTCCGGGTCCCAGAAAAATTATGAGCGGAGTAATTAAGCACAAGTGTTGGGGAAGCTACCCTGACAAGATACAAGCTACTCATAAGTTTAAGTTAAGATACAGTCAAGCTACCATTCTGAAAAACAAATCACAAATCACTATCAAAAAGTAGCTACCATTCTACCAATCTTAATGACATTAGGGCTTTCACACTGCCCTTAACCCCGGGTTATCGTCGTTCTAAACACTGCTTTTAACCCCGGGTAAAGGAACGTTACATGTTTGTAATTTAGAAGCGGGGTTAGCACCCCTTTTTACCCGGGGTTATGAAACCCTGCTCCGGAGCAGGGTTAGCACTGCTTTTGCGGTGTTAACCCCACATTAGGGCTTTTCACACTTGAAATAGTTAACCCTGGGTCATTCTAAACCCTGGGTCATTCTAAACCCAGGCTAAAGGGAATCCTGGGTTATCTTGCTTCACATTTTCACACTGCTCATGATTTACCCGGGGTTAAGAAACTAATCCTGGGTATTCATAAGGTGACATTTCACATTGTAAATTCCTAAACCCTGGGTTAATGTTCTTATTTGCATATTTGCGGTGTCTATGGCAAGCCGTTTTGACTTTTATTCACATCTCAGGATATGAATTCTTGATTTCAACAATTCAATTGTTGATATCAGGAATTACATTTCCACTAATAACAATGTTAATTCTTGATATCAACATTTGAATTTCCACTAGTAAAAACTAGAATTCTTGATATCTGTAATTGTATTTTCACTAGTGAAATGTCACCATAGGCTGCCATTCAAATTCAATTGTTGATATCAAGAATTGAGTTCTTACTAGTTGAAATTCCAATTTCACATATCAGAAATAAATTCTTACTAGTAAAAAATCATAATTTTTGATATCAATAATTACATTGCTACTAGTAAAATGCAAATTTTTGATATCAAGAATTCAATTGTCACTAGTTGAAATGTCAGTTCTTGATATCAACAATTGAATTGTTACTAGTAAAAATTTTCATTTTTGATATCTGAAAATGTATTTCTGATATCAATATAATTTCAGATATCTAAAATGGCTTTCTTACTAGTAACAATCACATTCATGATATCAGAAACTAACATTGTCACTACACTCTAAAAAAATGTTGGGTTAAAAACAACCCAAGTTGGGTTGGAAAATGGACAAACCCAGCAATTGGGTTGTTTTAACCCAGCGGTTGGGTTAAATGTTTGCCCAACGTGCTGGATAGTTTTATTTAACTCAACTATTGTATAAAAATTACAGTATTGTTTGCTTAAAATGAACCCAAAATATGTTGGAAATTAATATTTATTAATATGTTTAATAAATGAGCATTTATTGATAAGATAATAATGAATAATAAACAATACACATTTATTAAATTGCTTATTAATAAATGTATACCTTTTGATTGTTATTGTTGCCTCTAGTAATTATGTGTCTGATTTTTAATTTCCCACCTATTTTGGGTTCATTTTAATCCAGCCATTTAGTCATTTTTAAACAATAGTTGAGTTAAATAAAACTACCCAGCAGGTTGGGCAAACATTTAACCCAACCACTGGGTTAAAACAACCCAATTGCTGGGTTTGTCCATTTTCAACCCAACTTGGGTTGTTTTTAACCAAACATTTTTTAGGGTGTAGTGAAAATCAAATTATTAATATCAAAAATTAACATTTTTACTAGTACCAATTCATTTTTTGATATCAAGAACTGACATTTCAGCTGGTGACAACTGAATTATTGATATCAAAAATTAAGATTTTTACTAGTAAGAATTGTATTTCTGATATGTGAAATTGGAATTTCAACTAGTAAGAAATCAGTTCTTGATATCAACAATTGAATTTGAATGGCAGCCGGTGACATTTCACTAGTGAAAATACAATTACAGATATCAAGAATTCTAGTGTTTACTAGTGGAAATATAATTCTTGATATCAAAAATTAACTTTGTTACTTGTGGAAATGTAATTCCTGATATCAAAAATTAGCATTTTAAGTAGTGAAAATTGAATTGTTGATATCAAGAATTCATATCCTGAGAATGAATAAAAGTCAAAACGGCTTGCCATAGGTGTCAGTGTCATTGTTTAGATAATATGGCAAGCTGTTTTGTCTTTTATTCACATCTCAGGATATGAATTCTTGATATCAACAATTCAGTTCTTGATATCAGGAATTACATTTCCGCTAGTAACAATGTTAATTCTTGATATCAACAATTTAATTTTCACTAGTAAAAATGCTATTTTTTGATATCAAGAATTACATTTCCACTAGTAAAAAATATAATTCTTGATATCTGTAATTGTGTCCATTTAAATTCAATTGTTGATATCAAGAATTGATTTCTTACTAGTTGAAATTCCAATTTCACATATCAGAAATAAATTTCTTACTAGTAAAAATCATAATTTTTGATCATTAATTAATTTGTTACTAGTGCAAATATCTATTCTTGATATCAACAATTGAATTGCTACTAGTAACAATGTTAATTTTTGATATCAATAATTTGATTTCTGATATCATGAATGTGATTGTTATTAGTAAGAAAGCCATTTTAGATATCTGAAATTATATTGATATCAGAAATACATTTTTACTAGTAGCAATTCAATTGTTGACATCAAGAACTGATGTTTCAATTGAATTATTGATATAAAAAATTCACATTTTTACTAGTAACAATGTAATTAATATCAAAAATGTATTTAAAAATTGATTTAAAGATTGTACTTCGGATATGTGAAATTGGAATTTCAACGAGTAAGAAATCAGTTCTTGATATCATCAATTGAATTTGAATGGCAGCATATGGTGACATTTCACTAGTGAAAATACAATTACAGATATCAAGAATTCTAGTTTTTACTAGTGTTGATATCAAGAATATGTTATTGATTGTCTGTTGCTAAGTGTCTAGATGTAACATTCTAACACCGCATCGTTTCACGCTGGACAAATTTCACATTGTACACCGCAAAAGCAGTGCTAACATCTACTCCGGAGCAGGGTTTCATAACCCCGTAAAAAGCAGTGCTAACCCCAATTCTAAATTACAAGAGTGAAACGTTCTTTTACCCGGGGTTAAAAGCGGTGTTTAGAATGTCGATAACCCGGGGTTAAGTGCAGTATGAAAAGCCCTATTGTGGTGCCAAACTTGTACAGTGTGAAACAATACGGTGTTAGAATGTAGGGCTGCACAACGATTAATTGCGATTAATTGTTTGCAAAATAAAAGTCTGTGTTTACATATTATATGTGTGTGTTCTGTGTATAATAATTATGTATATATAAATACATGCACATACATATACATACATTTAAGAAATATATACATGTATATATAAATATATTTAATATATTTAATATAATATAAATATTTTATATATAAATATAATTTTTTTCTTAAATATATACATGTATGTGCATGTACTTATATATACATAATTATTATACACAGAACACGCACATATATTACGTAACACAGACTTTTATTTTGCAAACGATTAATCGTGATTAATCGTTGTGCAGCCCTATTAGAATGTTACAGCTAGACGCTTAGCAACAAACAACCAATTGCGTGCCTCATATTCACATGCTTTGGACGGTCACGGAAACACTGCACATGGTATAAAAATGGTAAATTCAGCTTTTAAGAGGAAAAATGTCAAATGCTGAGAGAAAACGCGACAAATTGAGTCAAGATGATACATACACAAGGTTATTATAGTAATACTAAAAACTAAACCATAAAAAAAAAACTACTTGAAATAAATGTTAACTGAAAAAAAAAAACAATGTATTAAAAAAACAAATAAAAATTAATAGAAAACAGACTTTTTTTTTTTAAAAAAAAGGACAAAAACAAATCAAATGACTAAAACTTTAACTAAAATTTAAATGAAAATAAAAATTCTAAAACTAATATCATCTCTATGATACTCAAATATCATGATGTTTATGTTTTTCTTTTAAAATAATATTTTTGTTTCACAGTAGAGTAATGAGAATAATATTTCACTTTTATGGAAAATGTGCTTCATTCCCCTAAAAATAATATAATTTTCTCATATAATATAGAAATTGCAAAAATGATGCTAAAAATCATTATGCTCTTTAATAGGCTAAAAATTAGGAAAAAAATCTTCTTCTAAATAGGGAATTATGGATTTATTAAAAAGAAAAAGTATTCTCAGGTTAAGTACAGCAAACAACAAAGACAATGAATCTGAGAAATATTCATACCTCATCAAATCTGTCAAAAAATGCCCCTTCCTGCATGAAACAAGGAACAGGCCTTTGCCAGTTGAACTCGTACGGTTTTGCCATTTGACCTACAGGATGGAAAATAAAACAACAGCATTCAGTACGAGAGAATGAGTGAATCTGAGATTTAATAATCATGGGAGGTCCATATAAATCAGGCCTGACTACATCTCAGAAGTCCAGCCCAAAAGATGCTTGGACCAACAGAGCATGTGCAGTTTTTAAAAAAAATTATTTCAGAAACTTCAGCATCACTATTATTTTGCATGTGCTCTCCTGAAAATCTATTTTTTGCAATTCCACGGCAATAAATGTCTTCAACTTTAAGGAGATTTAAATGGTTTCATCTTCAGATGTTCCTCAATAAAAACAGCCTAACAAATGATCCATGACACTCCATCAGCCTGTTCTCCTGAAAACAATATATACTACAATTGTTTTTTTGTTTTGTTTTCACATCAGGGTAATAAGAATACTTTATTTTATATGGCAAATGTGTTTAATTCTCATAAAAATAATATAATATTTTCATAAATATAACAAAAAATGCAAAAATAATGTTAAAATTCATTATTAATCATGATATTTAATGGTCTAGAGTACGTTTACACGACAATGATGTACTGAAGCAGAAAAGTTTTGTGTACAGATGACAACAAAATGATCTGTATTCTGCTGCCAGGCCAGAAGATGGCGATGTCACTTTGTAAAGAAACACGTGCCTATAGACTGAACATGCAATACCCATGCACATAACGTCACCGTTTTCACAAATTCATGTTTTTGTAGTTTACACAGAGATGATAACAGCATCCTCCACTTTGAAACCCGTTTTTTAGGCCCCCAAAACTCAGCTGTCGTGTAAATGAACAGCCAAAACGCATAAAATGTTTTCAGTTTTAGTTGAAAACGGTGTCTTGTAAATTCTCCAATCATTTTTTTAAGAATGTACTGCAAAAACTGCTTTTCTTACTTAGTATTTGTGTCTTGTTTCCAGTCTAAATATAAAAATTCTTAAATCCAGATGCATTTACTAGATAAGTAAAATAACATAAGATATTTTTTCTTCAAAAAATCAAAATGAAGTGAGTTTTGCTTGAAACAAGCAAAATTATCTGCCAATGGGGTAAGAAAAATAATACGTTTCTGTTTGGCACAGAAGCAAAAAACAAGATTTCAAACAGATAATGTTGCTCGTTTTAAGCAAAAACTCACTTTTGATTTTGATTTTTTTCCCAGAAAACAAGAAAAAATATGTTATGTCATTTTACTTATCTATTAAAAGCATCTGGATTTAAGAATTTTTAGATATTTAGACTTGAAACAAGACAAGAAGAGAATTTTAAGGGAATTGTGCATGCATACTTTAAAAAAATAATCTTATGTTTAGTACCTCCTTCTAAAAGCAAAACAAAAAAACAAAATCACACTCTGTCGGTCTGTTCTCCTGAAAACACTCAGCTTCTCATGGTTAATGAATCACACGTTAAAGACTGCACACTGCACACAGAAAGTGGACGAATAAGCACACATCCTAAGTGTGTCTGTCCTGTGAACACATGCTGTAAATCTGTGAAAGTCAATTCATCAAATGCATATAGGAAATCCAGATCATACTGATATAAAACATGTTCACTATCGCTCAATATCTCGACATGTTTATACTTCAGTATAACACACATGCAGCATTTCTGACAGTGAACTGAATACATAAGATACATGAATAAATCCACACTCACACATTAAGACAGGAGTCATTAATGAAAGCAGATGTCAATTGAAAGGCTGAACTTTGCACTCCAGACAAGATTAATTCACATTAATGTCAGAACGGGGCAAGTTGTCACAGGTATTTTAAATGATGTACATTTATACATTTTGTTAGCTACAATATTTGTTCACAAAACAATGACATGTTTACACTTATGAGTTGTTTTGTTGCATATATGCTTAAATCATATAATACTACAGATTCCTCTTGTGACAACATGCCCCACCGTTAGGTTAAATCATTTTTTAAAGGGAATTACTGATGGAAATGTTCAAAAGTTTTATTGTGCTTATACAAAAATGACTTTAAAAGTAAAATGTAAAAAGTAAACGTGTGACAACTAGCCCCGGTGTTCCCTACAGTATGTTGTGTGGGAATACATGTATTTAACGCAAGACTTCAAATAATTCCTCATGCATTTACTGTAAATTATAATGTTCTGAATGAAACCGTTTCACAACATAAAACAAACAAACGACAGATACACAAGAAAAGCGTGAATCAAACGCACTGATTGAATCAGTTTGTCTCAAATCAGCTGATTGAGGGACAGATGTTGATTTAATCTCAATAATCCGAACTAATCTGAGTAATATAGCGGATATTTAACAGATTTTATTGCCTCATTGTTAACGTTTACTTCATTTTATTTGGTAAAAGTTGAGTTTGAGTTCACTCACCCGCTGTACTGCTGCTCCACTGGGATTGATTTTTCCTTTGATGCCTGATGGGAACATTAAAACATTTCAGATGATTGAACAGCGACACCCACAGGCCTCCTTCTGCATTACAGCACGACAACTTGACAGACCGTACAAATAAATCACATGGATTTTCCTCTTTACGTTCTTAAAATATCATTAATAACACTTTATAATATCTAATTAGGGTAATAATAAAAAAAATGCATGCCTGAAAAGGTCGAAACACACTTTACAAACTGTAGTATCAGATTGCTGACTTTTCCTCATCTTAAAAAAATGAATTCAGTTCAATTTTTTGCTTGTTCTCCATAAAATTTCTTACTTGATTTACTGCATCAGAGACCCTAGATATTAAATATGAATACTGTATTACTGTATCAGAGACCCTAGATATTAAATATGAATATCTGATATGCACACTGTAGGGGGGAGTGGGGTAAGATGAGCCATTTTTTACTTATGTGGTCCTCAAGAAAAGGGAAAATGAGGCAGAAGTACAATGAAAGTATTTAAAGTAATTTCAGGATGTTTCCTATCATTTTAAATGATCAGAATACATCTATGATGAAGGTCTCTAAAAACCTTCCCATAAACAGACTAAACAGAGAGTTTGTTGAGTAAAATTAAATAAATGTCACTGAAACTAATAAACATTTTAGTCAAAAGGCTCTTGACATGGTAGTTTTTCTGCAATGTCGATAATGTGGTTTTAAAATATATGGTCACATGACAATAAAATGGTACGGTTGCCAAGATACAGGGGGTGGGTCAGCTTACCCACTGGCTCAGCTTGCCCCACTCTCCTCTATATATGGCAAGCCGTTTGAACATGTAGGCTAATCTTTAAAACGTACCTACTTATGGAAGCTTGTTTCTGCCACTGAATAAACAATAAAAAAAGGTATAATTGCAACGTTTTATCTTGCAATTCTGACTTTATAACACGCAATTGTGAGCTATAAAGTAAGAATTGTGAGTTATAAAGTCAGAATTGGACATATAAACTCATATAATGTTTTTTCCTCTGAATTGGACTTTATAAGTTATAAGTTTATAACTCGCAATTCTGACTATTTCTCGCAATTCTGAGAAGTCAGAAGTTTGAGATGTAAACTCACAATTGTGAGGAAAAAAATCAGAATTGTGAGATAAAAGGTCACAATTATACGGAAGAGGATTAGGGCCAAGCAATAATAAAAAAATAAAACCATCTCGAGATTAAAGTTGTTAAATTTCGAGAAAAAAGTCGAAATAAAATGTTGAGAATAAACTCGTTAAATTACGAGAAAAAACTCGTTAAATTTCGAGAAAAAGGTCGAGATAAAATGTTGAGAATAAACTCGTTAAATTACGAGAAAAAAACTTGTTAAATTTCGAGAAAAAAGTCCAGATAAAATGTTGAGAATAAAGTAATTAAATTACGAGAAAAAACGTCGTTAAATTACGAGAACAAATTCGTTAAATTATGAGAAAAAACTCGTTAAATTTCGAGAAAAAGGTCGAGATAAAATGTTGAGAATAAATTCGTTAAATTACGAGAAAAAAACTTGTTAAATTTCAAGAAAAAAGTCAAGATAAAATGTTGAGAATAAACTTGTTAAATTTCGAGAAAAAGTCAAGATAAAATGTTGAGAATAAAGTAATTAAATTACGAGAAAAAAGTCGTTAAATTACGAGAACAAATTCGTTAAATTATGAGAAAAAACTCGTTAAATTTCGAGAAAAAAGTCGAGATAAAATGTTGAGAATAAACTCGTTAAATTACGAGAAAAAAGTCGTTAAATTACGAGAACAAATTCGTTAAATTATGAGAAAAAACTCGTTAAATTTCGAGAAAAAAGTCGAGATAAAATGTTGAGAATAAACTCGTTAAATTACGAGAAAAAAACTTGTTAAATTTCGAGAAAAAAGTCCAGATAAAATGTTGAGAATAAAGTAATTAAATTACGAGAAAAAAGTCGTTAAATTACGAGAACAAATTCGTTAAATTATGAGAAAAAACTCGTTAAATTTCGAGAAAAAAGTCGAGATAAAATGTTGAGAATAAACTCGTTAAATTACGAGAAAAAAGTCGTTAAATTACGAGAACAAATTCGTTAAATTATGAGAAAAAACTCGTTAAATTCCGAGAAAAAAGTCGAGATAAAATGTTGAGAATAAACTCGTTAAATTACGAGAAAAAAACTTGTTAAATTTCGAGAAAAAAGTCCAGATAAAATGTTGAGAATAAAGTAATTAAATTACGAGAAAAAAGTCGTTAAATTACGAGAACAAATTTGTTAAATTATGAGAAAAAACTCGTTAAATTTCGAGAAAAAGGTCGAGATAAAATGTTGAGAATAAATTCGTTAAATTACGAGAAAAAAACTTGTTAAATTTCGAGAAAAAAGTCAAGATAAAATGTTGAGAATAAAGTAATTAAATTTCGAGAAAAAGTCAAGATAAAATGTTGAGAATAAAGTAATTAAATTACGAGAAAAAAGTCGTTAAATTACGAGAACAAATTCGTTAAATTATGAGAAAAAACTCGTTAAATTTCGAGAAAAAAGTCGAGATAAAATGTTGAGAATAAACTCGTTAAATTACGAGAAAAAAGTCGTTAAATTACGAGAACAAATTCGTTAAATTATGAGAAAAAACTTGTTAAATTTCGAGAAAAAAGTCAAGACAAAATGTTGAGAATAAAGTAATTAAATTACGAGAAAAAAGTCGTTAAATTACGAGAACAAATTTGTTAAATTATGAGAAAAAACTCGTTAAATTTCGAGAAAAAGGTCGAGATAAAATGTTGAGAATAAATTCGTTAAATTACGAGAAAAAAACTTGTTAAATTTCGAGAAAAAAGTCAAGATAAAATGTTGAGAATAAACTTGTTAAATTTCGAGAAAAAGTCAAGATAAAATGTTGAGAATAAAGTCATTAAATTACGAGAAAAAAAGTCGTTAAATTACGAGAACAAATTCGTTAAATTATGAGAAAAAACTCGTTAAATTTCGAGAAAAAAGTCGAGATAAAATGTTGAGAATAAACTCGTTAAATTACGAGAAAAAAGTCGTTAAATTACGAGAACAAATTTGTTAAATTATGAGAAAAAACTCGTTAAATTTCGAGAAAAAGGTCGAGATAAAATGTTGAGAATAAATTCGTTAAATTACGAGAAAAAAAACTTGTTAAATTTCGAGAAAAAAGTCAAGATAAAATGTTGAGAATAAACTTGTTAAATTTCGAGAAAAAAGTCAAGATAAAATGTTGAGAATAAAGTAATTTAATTACGAGAAAAAAGTCGTTAAATTACGAGAACAAATTCGTTAAATTATGAGAAAAAACTCGTTAAATTTCGAGAAAAAAGTCGAGATAAAATGTTGAGAATAAACTCGTTAAATTACGAGAAAAAAGTCGTTAAATTACGAGAACAAATTCGTTAAATTATGAGAAAAAACTTGTTAAATTTCGAGAAAAAAGTCAAGACAAAATGTTGAGAATAAAGTAATTAAATTACGAGAAAAAAGTCGTTAAATTACGAGAACAAATTCGTTAAATTATGAGAAAAAACTCGTTAAATTTCGAGAAAAAAGTCGAGATAAAATGTTGAGAATAAACTTGTTAAATTACGAGAAAAAAGTTGTTAAATTACGAGAACAAATTCGTTAAATTATGAGAAAAAACTCGTTAAATTTCGAGAAAAAAGTCAAGATAAAATGTTGAGAATAAAGTAATTTAATTACGAGAAAACGACTAACGACTTTTTTCTCATAATTTAATGACTTTATTCTCAACATTTTATCTCAACTATCTCAAGTTTTTTCTCGTAATTTAACAACTTTAATCTCGGGATGGTTTTATTTTTTCATTATTGCTTGGCCCTAATCCTCTTCCTTATAATTACCTTTTTTTATTTAGTGGCGGAAACAAGCTTCCATATATTTTCTATTTTCATGCTATTTGTTTTTTAGATAATGTGATTTTTTTGTACTTTTCTTTAATGTTTTTTTTTTTTTCTGGGGTCAAATTGATCTCAAACAGAAGCAGTGTTAAAATCATCTATTTCTGATGCTTACCAACTTTGCTAACAGGGTTAAAGCTGTAATAATATCTATATGTTATGTTTTTATTAGGTTTATAAAACGGATAGTTCTGATCCTTGATTCTGATTGGATGAGCCGTGTTACCCGTGACCTCATGACATCAGTATTACTTCACCCCTTCAATAAATATGCCTATTAAAATCAATATTTTGATGGACTAACAGTTTTATAAAAGCAATAAGCTCCAACAGTGAATAACAGCATTGTTAGGCACGAAAATATAAAGGGAAAATAATAGGAACCTTTTGAAATCAATCTCAATAGAACATTTAAATAATTCAATTTAGAAGTTAGAAATGTCATAAAATATTAATATACATTTGAGAATGCATGTGTTACGCAATCAGTGAGAGTGACAGTCTACTGCATAATAGATCTAAAAGGTCACATACACTTTATTTCACACCCATCACACATTAAAGTTACGGCCAAAAGGAGCATGATTGTTCAAAGCCCAAAGTTCACAAGAACAATTTTATTAAAACCAATGCACAACACGAGCACAACTTACATTCAACAATATTTGTCTTCCAAAGATCTTGATATTTGTCAAACTAATAACAGAAGTGGACAAAATCAAATGTCATTAAATGTTAAATCGGGATCTTTTCTGTCAACAGAAGTTGAAAATAATAAAGTGGCATTCAGTAGCATTCATGATCAATAGTCTGACACGTCATATCTAGCCTATCTAACTCTTTAGTAGTATAAATATCTTAAAAGTGCGCTTACGGTTTATACAAAAATGAGCTCTATTCATCAACACTTTTTACATTCCACATCTAACATAGATTCAACATTCAAAGGCACGGGACTTCACTTCAAAACGATCAAAAATATTCTCGAGTCATAAAAGTAATTCAAGTAATCTTACATTGCAAAAAAGATTTTGGTCGAAAGGAAACGATGGCACAGAATCGTGTTGTAAAAATTCAATAATACTTCTGGAAGTGAATATACAGGATTCATTTTACATGTAAACTAGTGATCATGGGGAAATTAAGTCATTGAGTAAATGATAAGCGCTCTTTAGTAGCTGCAGCTGCTTCCCAATGACGTCGCTCAAATGATCGAGACTCTTTTCAAAGCAAATTGTAAACAGATATTATGCAAGGTTTCAACATTTGTGTTTTAAGATCGTTTAGTCAGACCAATCTGAAAAGAAAGTGAGAAGAAACACAGTTTGGCCCTTTTTAGTATTTCACATAGATCAGATTGAACATAATAAATATCAAAACCTTGCAAATATACAGAAAACAAAATGTCGAACTTGGTGTTGATAAACTTGAAATACATAACTAACCCAATTGGAGCAGATTAAAAAGATTTAAAAAAGTAAAAACTCTTAGTTAAATTATAATCTAGAGAGCAAGTAGAAATAACAGCTAATCAAAGTGCTTAATGAAATCACTAATTAATTATAGATGTATGGCATAAAAGTAGAAAAGAATTAACAATCAAATTTCACTTGGCATAAAAATCCTTAAACATATCCTACATCCAAAACGGAACATAATAAAAAGGAAATATTACATGCTTTCTGACTTATGTAGAAAGATTGCATAATACCTCGGGACATCCAAAGTGCATATCCATATTTTTTTTTTCTATTTTTTTTATTTTTTGCCTTCATCTGCATTACTAATTTTATTTATTACTGAGGTGAATCTCAAGAAATCTACGCCCTGGTCATGTTTTACCCCAAAATCAATAAGAAATAATATTTTGTATAAAGAAAACAAAGCCTATTTAATGACATTAAAATATTTCCTGTTATAGCGCCACCAAGTGGCCAGTCGCTGCATCCTTTGTCACACGATTTTTATGACATTAAGTACATCGCCCCACCCCCCACCTAAAATATTACTGTAATGCAAAATAATAACAATAAAAAATATAGCTGCGAGCAGCAGTTATCGGGGTTCAAGCTCTATAAGTCCTTTAAGCACATGTGCAAAAGGTATTATGTTTTATTTAGAAAGCCTGTAACCATCTCGATCATAGATGGAAAAGACCGTTTACAGCAAATACAGGAAATTTAACATAAAAATATATGGTTTAAAAAGCTTTTTAACAGTTATCGAGGTTGAGCCAAAAACCTAGGACTAGTTCACCAATGATGGCACCCCCTGGTGGCCGATTTCAATCAAATTTTTCACAGGGCTCTAGGGTCGTGAGTCAAACAGGCCCAGCGAGTTTCATTTCGAGTAACCTTGTCTGATAGCTGCTCAAACTTCATTGGCTGATGGCGAACATGTTTTTGAGATGCGTCAGTGTCCTCATACACAATCATGGCACTTTGGACAAAGACACTGCATGCCAATTTTCAAGTCAATCGAACTAACAGTGAAGTAGTTATAGGCATTTTCGTGTTTTTTTTCCTGTTATAATGCCACCAAGTGGCCAGTCACTGCATCCTTTGTCACGCGACCACAGAATGAGCTCTTACATAGGTGTACCAAATTTGGTGAAAATATCTCATTCCGTTCACGAGTTATAGCCATTTTAGTAAAAGTGGCTCCGCCCACTTTAAAAGTTTTGGCAGACTTTAGGGACCGTGAATCGATATTTCAAATTTGTTTTGATTATTATTGACAATGAGACTCCTGACAAAGAGAATCTTGCTGCATTGATCCGATCGGAAAGTTAGGTTTTTCAAAAAATCCAAAATACCTGAAAATTTCGCTAAAATTTCGATGAGCGATTCTTGAGACAAGGATTCCAACGGACACTTAAGCCTACACTTAACGGTTTAGGAGTTATGAGCGATTTTGATTTTAGCGCTACAAGCTTGAACCCCTAAACATTAATGCATTATTATTGAATTTTTAATCATAGTGCCTATTTTACCAAAGAAAATTTGTCACTGATTTTGGGGTGAAAATGACCCGAACATGTTTTTGTGAGATTCACTCAGTGATTAAGGTGACCTATTGATGCTAATCGGAAAATTCTGCCTGTACGACAAACTGTAGTAACAAAAGAAAGAATTAAAACAGTTTCCTAAACAGAAACTGGAATTGAAATGGTCCCTTAATACAGCAAATAAACCACTACGCATTTATATACATATTTTTTAAAACAACCCAACTGTGTCTGTTATGGGTTCAAAAAGAAAAAAAGCTTATATCTTCAAACACATCTTCACAAATTGATAATAGTTCATCACATTACAACACAAGCTATATTGCTGACATTTACAAATGTGTAGAAGCACAAACGCTCGGCTGACTGTAAGCATGCATCCCTGAAACTGTTCCAGGTCAGTGTTGGACAGGGTTTCAGCACCTCCAGACCAGTATATGTTTCATTAGTACAGGTGGAAAAATCGTTCCTGTAATATATACAGCAAAACTCAAGCACTCAGCAGCAACTTTTGCAAGAAGATGAATCAAATAATCATCATCTGTTTCAGTGCAAATAAACCGTGAACCTTTCAGAAACTCTCATGTCTGTAGAGGCCCGTTCACACCAACAACAATGACTATAAAGTAGTGCTGTCAATCCATTAAATAAAATTAACAAATTAATCAGGATTGTAATCGCTCCCGTTTTTAATATATTTTTATATTGAAATAATTTCACATTTAATCTGTAGAAACTACATAAATTGGTTTGATCTAACGGGTAGGACACTGAATAAAGTTATCAAACACTTTACGGTCTTCACCGCATAAATTATAAATTAAATGTAGATTAATCCTTATTAAAGCTACAAAAGTTATTCAGTCAAGAGCAGTGAGTGATTTTCTCTTTTTCTTTTGTTCTTTGATTAACATTAACGGTGCATTCACACGGGGCGTCTGCGTCAGCGCTTCTCATTTAATTTGAATGGTTGATGTCGCGCATCTCTGAACTGAACTGTGGGTTGCGTTGCATTGCATCACTGCAGTTGCTCGCGGCAGAAGTTGAAAAATGTTCAACTTTTCAAGTGCCAACACAGGCATCAGCCAATCAGATCGCCTTATGCAAATACCCTAGTGCAGATGCTAGCCAATTGCATTCATGCAACACCGGAAAGTGATGTGATTGGCTGTTGTCATTATGATGGTCGCTTCAGCACCACGCTTTAGACACGCCCTCCGCCAAGTGTCAACGCCCCATGTGAATGCAGCATAATGACACAGACAGCAGCAGGTTTATTAGGCTGCTGTCACTTTAAGAGCTGACGCACATGACGCGAATCTGACACGCATTTTCTCACGACTTTATTTAACTCATTTAAGACTGTGCGTACGAGGACACTCGACAAAAATGGCATTTTGCCTTGTTTTTGTGCGATTCATTCAAGTGCAAAAGAGAACTCAATGCTGTCTAAAGCGGCTTTCTGTGCGCACGAGTCATGAGTGTGTGTGCCACACAGACAGCAGATTCACAGATGCGCGCCAGTACAGATTTGAGTTATTTTTTGCGTCTTGAATGGTTTAAAATAGGGAAGCATGGTATATCGGCCACCATATCGTTATCGGCCGATATATGTTCATTTTAATGTTATCGTTATATATTAAAGCCGATAAATAATGGATAATTTCCTTCAGCTGAGACACTTCAGATGCACACTGTTCACCATGATGGTTTTGAATTGCTTGAAATATGATTGAAATCACTTCAAAAAGGAAAATACAGTTAAGGGCAATATGTGTCTGTCATATAAGCTACATAAAATTATAATGAGAACATTGGTAAAACTTTTGTTTTTGTAGTGAAGCTCTAAAAAAATATATAAAAATTTGGATTTAGATTTATCTGCCAATATATCGGTTATCGGCTTTTAAATATAAAAAATTATCGATTATCGGTATCGGCCAAAATGTCCATATCAGTGCATCCCTAAGTTTAAAAGCGTTTGCACGAATAAGAGCGTGATCATATAATGTAACACTAGCTAAAGAATGACGGAAAAAAAAGATGCTGCGTTAATTTGTTTAAAAAAATATTTAACGCAATTAACACAGCATCCGTTTTTTCCTCATTATTCTTTAGCTAGTCTTACAATATATGATCACACTCTTGTTCACGCAAATGCTTTTAAACTAGGGAGGCACCGACAAGAAAATTTTGGCCGATACGATAATTCTTTATATTTGAAAGCCGATAATCGATATATTGGCCGATAAATCTAAATCCAAATGTTTTATAGAATTTTTGACAGCCCTACAATAACACACTCATTTATACAGCCCTACTTTATAGATAACTATAAAATCGTCCACACCAACGCACAATATCGTTCTGTTTATTCTAAGCAGTTTTGTCGTCTACCATTTTAAATGCTCGAGCTCTGAAAGCAAGATTCTGATTGGCTGTCAATGTTTTTATCGTTCATCAGCTGGAAAAAAAAGTGATTCCAATTACATAATACACTTCACGGTTGAGTGCGTAAGTACATAGTGTATAGTGCATCATTTGGGACACATCTTTATCGTTATCGTCCTTGGTGTGAACGGGCCTTAGAAGTGAAACTCACAAAGCCTGTCGAGAACACATCCAGGTCATATTTCATCCCAAAAACTCCAAGAATGAGTTGAAATATGACTCGGACTGTTTTGACCAGGATGTTTTTGTGAGATTCATCCGTTAAAGATAATTGATCGCTACAGTATCTCTATACAGCATCATGACCTGCGTTCTCTTCCATTAAAACATTTTTGTTTTCATTCATTATTATGAGATGCACATCAACAGAACATTAGAAATAATTCATATTTAAACCTTAGTGTGTACCCAGTCAAGTAGACTAAACAAACGGAAATAAAATAACTCCCAGCATGACACTGATGCGGCGCTTCCACGAACTCTCCTCCGTCAGCTGTCGATATCTCCTGGAGCAAACGCAACCCTTCAAAAAAACGTCTAATATGTAAATGAAAGAACGTAAAGTGAAGCGGGAAGAGATCCTGAAGGTTTCTGACATGGTCCGATCAGTCTTTCTTCTCCTCTTCTGTGTCGTCTTCAGATTGCGCGCCCTTCTGCGTGAGTTTCTCCAGCGTGGAGGAAGAGGGAAGAACTTCCTGCTCTACATCCTCAGTCTTTCTCTTGGTGCTTTCCTGCACAAACTCCTGGATCTCTAATGGAAGCCGCCGGAACTTGTCCTGGTATTCCTGATCCAGGTCGTTCTGAAGCTGTGAACACAGGGCAAAATATTACAGTCTACAGGAAAACAAAACTGACCATTATTGCACATTATTATAAAAAAAACGCCTTACTTTCTTTATCGGCTAACATCAATAGTTTGATGCGTTTTGAAAACAAAACTTCTTACCATCACTGAATATAAAGTGCAAAAAAATCATATCCGACAGATATAACTAAACCAGTTATGTTTTCATTAACTTGTCCAACAGTGAGGTAAAAAGGAGGTTAAACACGAATAAGAAACAAATAAATAATAAAAATGTGGAAATGTCAATATAAAAACAGCATGTTTAATTTCAAGAGTCAGAGTCCTGAAAAATGAAATTCAACTGTTTTTTGATCCAAAAAATCTTGATTAACATTATTAGAGGACTTCAAGCGGAAAATAGAAACAAAATAAATAATAAAATGCAAAAATGTCTGTTTAAAAAAAAAAAAAAATAGCATGTTTAATTGTAAGAGTCAAAAAGAGAGTGGAAAATGATCCTGAAAAATATAAGTTGGGTAAATTTAAATATAACTTAAATTATAACTTAGTACACATTTGAAATAAATCTAATGATAAATTCAAAATAAATTATTTATTATTATTAGAAACAATAAAATGTGGAAAAGTCAATGAAAAAAGAAAATAACAGCATATTTAATTGTAAGGAGTAGAAAATGACTCTGAAAAAATGAAATTTGACCATTTTTTGTGCAAAAAAAAACTTGACTTACATTATTAGAGGAAAAAAAAAGAAACAACTAAATAATAAAATGTGGAAAAAGTCAGAGAGAAGGTGGAAAATGGTCCTGAAAATAAAACATTTAAATGTATTATTAATTTAAAATATAATGATACTTAAAATATGAAAACTTAAAAATAAATATAAAATAATAATGATATATAAAATAAATTATTATTTATATTATTATTATTATTATTATTAACCAAATGTGGAATTGAAATGGTCCCTTAATACAGCAAAAATGTCTTTTTGTCAGCAAATAACTGCATTTTTAATTGTAAGTAAGTTAGAGAGAGAGAGTGGAAAATGGCACTGAAAAAATAGTTTAATATATTTAAATATAATTTAATAATGAGCTCAAATTTATTATAAATTTAAAATAAATGTGACAATAAGTTTAAAATAAATCCGGCGCAAAAATCATTATTAGAGGACTTCAAGAGAAAAAAAAAAAAAAATCTAATTAATAAAATGTGGAAAAAGTCAGAGAGTGTGGAAAATTGTCCTGAAAATAAAACATTTAAATTTATTATTAATTTAAAATATGATGATACTTAAAATACAGATACTTAAATATAAATATAAAATAATAATGATATATAAAATAAATTATTATTATTATTAACTAAATGCAGAAATGTCTTTTTGTCAGCAAATAACTGCATTTTTAATTGTAAGTAAGTTAGAGAGAGAGAGTGGAAAATGGCACTGAAAAAATAGTTTAATATATTTAAATATAATTTAATAATGAGCTCAAATTTATTATAAATTTAAAATAAATGTGACAATAAGTTTAAAATAAATCCGGCGCAAAAATCATTATTAGAGGACTTCAAGAGGAAAAAAAAACTAATTAATAAAATGTGGAAAAAGTCAGAGAGTGTGGAAAATTGTCCTGAAAATAAAACATTTAAATTTATTATTAATTTAAAATATAATGATACTTATACGCAAAAATCATTATTAGAGGAAAAAATGAAGCTGAAAGAACAAAAAATAATGAAATGACCCCATCATAAACTGGTTGAGTGTGAGTGTCTGTGCGCTGTGACCGCAGGAGAGCCGCAGGAGTCGATGGATGAACGGGGCAGTGATGTGACATGGGACAGTATCGACAGATTCGGATCAATATTCACTAATGCAGCAGCAGATCCAGGCCGATCCGTGCTGCAGCGCTCAGGAGTCACAAATCAACACATATTTCACCAGATTGCTTTACAGATGCATTTTGTTATGCACATAAAACACTGAATTTGGAGAGTTATATGCTCGGGAAGGGAGTCTTGACTTCATGCAAAATGATTGGTGAGTGACAACTCATAAACCAATCAAAGAGCTGCAATCCAGGCAGTTTCCACGTCTGAATCGAGTCTGCTATGTTCAACATTGAAAGGCCTTTTAGTATCCATCTTTATTTGTTCTTGTAGTGCCACACAGCGAACTCTTACCTTGGGTTTCTCATCTAATATTTGTTGCAGAATGCTTTTATGGGTTTCTACAAGCTTCTCATGTCTTTTAGTCTGTGCGTCTTCCAGCTAGAGACAAAAAAAAAGACAAAAAGCGTAAAGAATCATATTTATTCTCATTAATGATCATCATGAGAAATGGAGAAACTCTTTACCCTCTTAATGTGCTGCACCACCTCGTTCACATACGAGCGGTTGATTTCCAGCTTCTCCCTAAAATCAGAGAGAGAGAGATTGTTATGGATCATGTGATGCATTTATGTTTTATTGCCATCTAGAGGCCACTTTTATAAGGAATAATAAAATTCTTTCCGTTCCTTTAATAGCCTCCCAGAACATTAATGAAACTAACCTGAAATTAATGAGTTTTAATCTCTAAATCGCTTCATGATTAGTTTGGAGCATCTCGAGGCTCATGGATATAAGCATCTTTGTAGCTTAACAAAGTCTTTTAATATTAAGTATATTAATACCAAATATGCTTACGATTCCCCTCACAAAATCACCTGAATGAAACCGTCAGTTGCACATTTTACTCATTTAAAGTCTGCATTACTTTTTATCAATTCATCTCTACTGATCTTTTTGTCAAATATATACATTTACATGTATGCATTTGGTAGATGCATTGATCTGGAGTGGCTTTCATTGCTTTTAAGTTATATATATACTTTGTAAGACACCAATTTAAACTCTCTCTGATCTTCTGAAGTGTGTATTTCTGTGGAAAATCTGCACATACAGTTCAGCATGTTTTAGACAGGGGCGTTTCTTCTGAGGAGGCAAAGAAGGCAGTGCCTCCTCAAAACAGTCGATGAGAAAATAATGCATATTAGAATAATAAAACAACGTGACATTAGAAAAACTAGTGATTTATACATTTTTTAAAAGTAAGACTGTCCAACAGTGACACCCGCAGGTGCCTCCTCTGACCCCACTGCGGTGGAGGGTAATGGAGGCAATGATTGGATATGATTGGTTCATGCAATAAATAACACCTTAGTTTTGTTTTTTTAATGTTTTTTTAATTTTAATGCAGAATATCTCAAGTTTGAAGTCTATGGCCACTACATGTCTGGTCTAAACATGCGTCATCGTTTTCAAATACGTCTGTTTTCAGTCCACACTACAATGAACAAACTAAGTTTTCAAATTTATCCACTTGGGAGAGCAAGAAAAAACTCAAAACGGCATCTCAGTGTAGACAGAAGGGCAAAACTTTGAGAAAAAGATGTGTTTTCTGGATTAGACAGTCTTATTTCAACCAAAACACACATTTTATAGACAAAACAGATGAGCAGATGAAGTCTTACTCTTCTGTCAAGTGCTTCTCCTTTGATTTGGCTTCATTGATCTTCTCTTGTCTCTTCTTGTCCATTTTCTTTTTCAGCTCTTTCTTTTCTCTGTAAACACAGACGGATCAGCGAGGTTGACGCTACATGACCTTCTGAATTATTAAAAGACGCTTGTGATATTGATAACAGACTCACTTCTCACACAGCTCCTTGATTTTCTTCATTTGGCTGCTTTGACTTTCCTCGGCGATGCCGGTCAGCTTCTCGATAACCTGTGAACACAGCAGAAACACCCTTACTGACCACTCCATCCGTCATCCTGACCGACACGAGGGTTTCTATACGCAAATGTTTAAATCATTTCGATTTGATTTACACATAAAATAAGCAAAAAATACATAGACATTTACACTGAACACTTGGCTGGTTTATTTTTATATTTACATTTATGCATTTAGCAGACAAAAGCGACTTACAATAAAGGGAAAAAAAGCATTAAAAAAACAACCCTTATGTTTAAATGTTAAATTACAGAAACAATATTCATATATATATGAATCCTATATATATTCACACTCACACACACACACACACACATTATTATTTACACTATATATATATAGTGTATAATTAATGCTTATAAATATAAATTTAATATATACATTGTGTATATGTAGTGTGTGTGTATATCTAGTGTAAATAATAATGCTAATATAAATATTATAAACACACACATATATTAAATATATTTATATAAACTAATAATGCAAATATTATTTAAACACACACACACACACACACACACACACACACATATATTTATTTATTTATTTATATATAGTGATTATTTAATATAATTAATGCTAAAGTTAATGTTTATAAATATAAATTTAACTTATATACATATAATTGATATCATTAATGTTAATTCATATATGTATGTGTGTTAATGTTAATCAATAAAAATGCTAATAATATAAATATATACTTATATCATATATTGATATAATTCATGTTAATTCATAAATAATGCTGATAATACAAATATATATTAAATATAAACACACACACACACAACTTTAATCATATGAATTATGATTAAATAATCAAATCAATATGAAAAATAAATATATTATAAATCATTATATATATAACAAATATATATATATATATATATATATATATATATATATATATAGATTTGATTATTTAATCATAATTTATATGACTAAAGTTAATGTTAATCAATAAAAATGCATATAAATATATACTTAATATAAACAAACACACACATATATGATATCATTAATGTTATTCATAGTAGTAATGCTAATAATACAAAATATATATTAAATATAAACACACACACACAACTTTAACATATGAATATGATAATATAATCAAATCAATATGAATAAATAAATAAATAAATAAATAATATATTGATTTGATTATTTAATCATCAGAATTTATATGACTAAAGTTAATATTAATCAATAAAAATGCTAATAATATAAATATATACTTAATATAAACAAAAACACACACACATATAATTGATATAATTCATGTTAATTCATAATAGTAATGCTAATAATACAAATATATATTAAATATAAACACACACACACACACAACTTTAATCATATGAATTATGATTAAATAATCAAATCAATATGAATAAATAATATATATAATCAAATCATTATATATATAATCAAATATATATATATATATATATATATATATATATATATATTGATTTGATTATTTAATCATAATTTATATGACTAAAGTTAATGTTAATCAATAAAAATGCTAATAATATAAATATATACTTAATATAAACACAAACACACACACATATAATTGATATCATTAATGTTAATTCATAGTAGTAATGCTGATAATACAAATATATATATTAAATATAAACACACACACACAACTTTAATCATATGAATTATGATTAAATAATCAAATCAATATATAAATAATATATATATATATATATATATTATATATAATATATATATATATATATATATATATATATATATATATATATATATATATATATGATTTGATTATTTAATCAGAATTTATATGACTAAAGTTAATGTTAATCAATAAAAATGCTAATAATATAAATATATACTTAATATAAACAAA